>NC_141990.1:208503701-208848076 GCF_049901715.1 Pseudonaja textilis
TAATATGATCGATACATGCACCTGTGACAGACAGTGATGCAAACATCACCGGTTGCTGTCATCTCATTCAGATAAAGTGAGCTTTACTCTCACTCTTTTGTGTGTTGTTGTCGGGCACAGAAATTTAGATGTAATACCAACAGATGATAATATCTGTAGCTCAGTGTTGAAACGAGAGGTCTTTGGTGCTCTCTGAGCTTGGTTGTTTGCTTGAAGATATTTCATTACCCAATTAGGTAACATCCAGGGGTGGGATTCCACCTGTTCTGACCAGTTCTATAAAACCAGTTGTTACGATTCTGCCCAGTTCGGAGAACCAGCAAATTGCACCACTGGCTGGCCCGCACCGCCCCTCACTGCCCACTCACTCCTTATCTGGCATGCGTGCCATCCAACTTGCCTGCTAAATTGCTATTTTTTGTTTTTCCCCCTGACCATTGGCTGTTCTGCTGTGCTGGGAGATTTAGATTAGCTAGAAAGCAGGAAATAGTTGGATTTCTTGCTTTCTAGCTAATCTAAAAGCAGAGCTGAAGCTTCCTTAGGACTGAAGCTTCTATTTTTCAGTGCAGACTCAAGTAGCAGATTGCAGAAAGATAGATCTCTAAGTGAATCTGTGATTCTGTAAGCAACTCAATCTGCCTGCCTGCTTTGCCTGATTTGGGGTAAAAGTTGTTCTTTTTAAATAAAAAATGAAATATTTACATGAATATTTATAATATTTACATACAAGCCATGCCCAGCCAGTCACGTGACCACCAAGCCACACCCAGTCAGCAACCCATCCCCACCCAGTCACATGACCACCAAGCCACACCCACAAATTAGTCCACACCCACAGAACCAGTCGTTAAGAAATGTGAATCCCACCCCTGGCAACATCATTAGTGTTTGTCCTCTTTCTCTGCTTTCTCTACTTGTATATGAAGAGATCAAATCTACTCCTTTCAGCCGTGGATGATGTTACCTAGTTGGGTAATGAAATGTCTGCAAAAAATAATCAAAATCAAAGCATGCCAAGGATCCCATTTGGACAGCGGTCAGAAATTGATTTCTTTATTAGAGATGTTTTTATGAACAGTCACTAAACAAGAAATGCTTATCATTGATATTGCTTTTCCGGAGCTACACATTCCAACATTTCACTCTTACAGGTGAGCAAACTGAAGCAGCCCAGTGCTCTCCCCCTCCCCCCATTTTCCAATGTTCATGTAACAAGTTTAAAATGTACCAATTAAATTTTCAAAGTGGAACAGTCTGAAGAACAAACTGTATAACACAGCAGTACAAACTGTACCTTTATTATTCTAGGGAAAAAAAAAAATCTTCAGCTCTAACAGTGAGTGAAATCCATATCAGGCCCTCTCCTGGGAATCATTTAATTACAGCATGTTAGCTTTTTCATGGTTATCTCAGTTCTCTGTATAGTTTATTGAGCTTGAGCTCTAGCTATCCCAATTCAGTTGCATTTAGCCTTCTGCCCAAACCTTTATTGCAGGAGGTTAGGATTTGCACTACATATACTTTGCTGCATTCCAGTCAAATTATCAGCTAACAGTGCCCCTCCCCGCCGCAAACAAATCTATTTTGCAAATTGGGTTAAGGATGCAATGTGTGTATGAAGAAAAGAACTGCTTTTTCTTTGCCAAGATTTTTGGATTTTCTTTATCATGCTGTTAAAGGGATAACAGATGCTGTTAGTTTGTATTTTCTGCCTCTTTTCCTTATAGATTTCTAGTTTGCAAAGAAAATAGTTTGCTGAAAAGAACAGAGAATCCTTGTTTCAACTCGCCTGCTGAGAAAGCTAAAAAGACAGCAGCTCTTCTTCGCTCTCATACTTCTTGAATTCCAATTTCCATGTAAGAAGCAATTACCTCTCTCGCCTATTTTTCTAATGTGTCTTTATCAAAATTAAATCCGAACCTTAATGGAAGTCTTTCTAAAGAACGAAATAGCGGCTTATATCCAGCAGAACAATGCTGGCACTTACAGCTAAACTGAATGCTGGTCAATTGCAGCATTTGGCCAAAGAGAAGAGCAAGCTTTGGCACTTTTTCTACAGAGGATTAGATGCGTGAAACCAGCAGGACCTGGAGAAAAATTCACTCCATAATGTAGTCAGAGGACTAGGATCAAAAAGGATTTTAACAGCTGGATTTTACATTTCCGAAAAATACGGAAATTTATGATGCGCAGCTTTTCTTCTTCCCAGAAAGCTTTGGTAGAACTTCAGATGCAACTTAATGTAACCCTTTACCCGATGAGATCCCACTTGCAAGCCCGGAGACTCTCAAACATCAATCACAGTTTTTCATTTCTCAACCACTCTTTTGGCCAAATGAGATTTTGGAAACTCTTCTTGGAAAAACTGACAGTAATTTTGTAAATCCTCAGTTGCTCCCAGTAAATACATTGCTGCAATACAGAATGCCACGATACTTACCTAGAAGCACTTTGACCCCAGAACAAGGAGAGCTATGCATGTACAGAAATAAAATATTTAAGACAACTGGAACATTTATATTCAAGTGTATCAATAAAGGAGAATATTTGTAGCTCGGGGTTGAAATAAGAGGACCTTGGTGCTCTCTGAGCTTGATTGTTTTCTTGCAGGTGTTACATTACCCAAATTAGATGATTTCATCAGATCCCATTCCTCATTAGTGCTGATAATGTTACCT
The DNA here is from genome assembly GCF_049901715.1 of Pseudonaja textilis. Classification (NCBI taxonomy): domain Eukaryota; kingdom Metazoa; phylum Chordata; class Lepidosauria; order Squamata; family Elapidae; genus Pseudonaja; species Pseudonaja textilis. Next base: position 208,506,380 of record NC_141990.1, read on the forward strand.
AGTTGGGTAATGAAATGGCTGCAAGATAACAACCAAGCTCAGGGAACACCAAGGACCCCTTAATTCAAGTGTGCTAATTTCTACTATCCAGGTCTTACTGCCCTCCCTTCAGAAGTGTCATTCAGCAGGTTCTGACCAGTTCTGGAGAACCGGTAAAGGAAATTTTGAGTAGTTTGAAGAGCCGGCAAATACCACCTCTGACTGGAGCTTTTACAGTATCCTTCCCCCTGCCACGCCCACCAAGCCACGCCCACAGAACCGGTAGTAAACAAATTTGAATCCCACCACTGCCTCCCTTCCATGTTTTCCTAAGAAAAAATCCTTCTGAAATATATCATAAGCTATTTAGGTCCATCAGGGATAGGTTGATATATTAAAGGTCAACATTTCTGCTATTATTTTCCTGTCTTGGGAAGAAAATGGGATTATTTGGGATGTAGCTGTATGGGCTGTGAGATCTGACTTGACATTGTATTTTTTTTAAAGGAGGATATCTAATAAAACAACTGTGAAATCTTGTGCTGACCAAATATACTTTTTTGTACCTGGCCACAAAAACACAGAGAGAAAACGGCACCATGGCAACTCTCACAGAGAAAAGGGAATCTAATTCAGAAATCCATAGGAGGTTCGTATGAACTTCAAATTGACTGAATTATTATTTCGGTACAACGTCCTAACTCCAGATTTTATTTTATTTTTTTAAAAAAACTCATATATTTAGATGACTTTGGACAAAAACAAAAAATTAATGAGAGCTATAGGGATTTTATAAGAAGATACTAAGAATGATTTTTATAAGAAATAAGATTTTTATATTTATTCTGATGTATTTGTGTGTATACAATGCCATATAAAATGCCAATGGCAACTTTCAGTTTAAACAACCAAAACCAATGAAAACATGCATAAAATATTACGCTGGTGGCATGAGGTCCCTGGTACAGAATTTTCTGGGCTTTCATCTCAGTATTATATAAGACTTCAAATACTCTCAGCTGAGAAGTAAAGGGCTGAGCTGCAATACAGATAGGATGTTGCTAGTTTCCAGAAACTAATAGTTTCTACTTTTTGGCTTGGACTATTTGGTATCCAAGGGGGACAAGGACAGGTTTGCGACAGTGGTGGTATTCAGCCGGTTCTCACCAGATCCGGCAAACCGGTAGTAAGAATTTGGCGGTGGGTCACCGAACCGGTAGTAAGTTCTGGCTGGCCACGCCCCTGACCCGGTCACCCTCCCGCCCGATGCTCACTTACCCCCCACCTGGCATTCAGCCTAAGGTATTTCTCTCCCCCACCCCCGTCCTGACAATCAGCTATACATAGATCAGCTGTGCCAGGATTCCCCTTGCTGAGGCACAGGAAGGCAAAAAATGGAAAAAAAGTCCCTTAGTTCACTATAACTTTGCTTGCTGAATAAATGGTTGTAAGTGAAAAACTACGTGAATTGTCAAATGTTAATGGCTGTTTTTCTTCTGGTTTTTAGAAACATGTATTCCCTAGATAGTTAAAGGAAACAATATATAGATTACCAAGCTGTTTGTTATAAAAGCAAGATCAAACTTCGTAGGTCTCTGTAGGTTTATTCCACGCAGTCAAAATAAAACCCAATGTCTAACCAATTCAAAATACAAAATACTTGAATTAACACAGGATGCAAGGGTGAAAAAACTGCATTTGAGCAAAGCAAGGGTAATGAGTAAGCTAAGTACATTATGCAGAAATTCTGGGAGAGGAAGATTGTCAGGCTAGGGTTTGCAACACATTTTCAGGCAGGAGATCTAATAAATTTTACTCCACAACAATACAGAAAAGGCTGCTAGATGTTGAGAATACAAGGGGAAAGGTCAGAACTTCAGATAACACACCTGAAAATGTACACTAGATGGAGAAATAGGTTTTTTTAACATGAAAAAGAGGCCAATACTTTTTTTCTAACAGATACAAATTTTAATTCAAATTGTTTGCGAGCTTAGTATATACTATATGAACAGGAAAATGAAACTCAGGTTAGGAAAGAAAAATATATCATTGAGAAGTACGATCCAATGATTTACAAATCTATTTACAAATAGTTTGTGATGCAAAATTAATGAATCACGTTCTCCCCTTTCTTAAGGCAGGCTTAACAAGGTCAGATTTGCTTGGAGGAAGAGGGAAAAGAGAATTTAAGGATCAAATGACACATGCTTCATGTATGGGAATATGTTGTTGTTTCATCTCATGTTTTCCCTGTTTTCCAAATGCTTTTTAAGAAAGATTATGTAAACAAGAACCAAACCCTTCTATGTTTTGCTATCTCACTTTAACAAAAGGAGAATGGAAGTTTCTTTATATATATATATTCCATTCCATTCTACAAACACAAACACACACATGCACACAATTAAAAAGCCACCCTTTATTCTCTCTTGATTTTTTTCCTGTGCAAAGTTTTCAGAGATGTTGCCACCACTTCCTTGTTGTGTATGCATACAGGACAACTTTCAGAGGGAGTTTCACAGAAATTTCACAGGAGAAAGTTTTCCAAGATGGAGATAAAAGAAGAGAGACATGCTCAGGCAACCTCACTTCTCCTTCTCACTAGTAGAGCATTTATGCAAATCTAATGACTGAGGAGCCTGCAACTGCAACTAGGGAATGGTCTTCTTCCCCTTTAGTTCTCTGTGGTTTACTTCTGGAAAGCTAACACAAAAAATCAGGGAAACAGGAAGGATGGCTACAATGGGATGTCCCAGTTAGGGAAAAGACTCCTTTCTCCAATATTATCCTAATTACAATGGATTTGAGTTGCAAGACAGTAGCTAACCACATGACTTAATCACGTTGGCTGTGGAGGTGATACTATGAGGTGGACTTTGCACAACAGCCCTGTATTCTACTATTCCCACAATCTTCTTACAATGTCTGAAAGGGAGCTGCAGCAAAGGATTGCTTGAATGAAAGAATGGAAGAATAGTTCATTGCAGGAACTGAGTCTTATGTATAGTAGCATTCTGGTTCATGTACAGATCCATGAAGGTGGGACTGGCTATTTTTACCATCGTTGTTAAGCAAATCATATGGTCATTAAGTGAATTACCTGGCTACTAAGTGAATCTGGTTTCCTCAACTGACTTGGTTTGTCAGCTGGAAAAGTAGCAAATTGTAATTATATGACTGCAAGATGCTGCAGCTATTACATAGCTGCAGCTATTGCCAGGTGTCAAGTAGCTGGATTGCAATCATGTGACCTTGGGGCATGTGTGTGTGTGTGTGTGTGTGTGTGTGTGTGTGTGTGTGTGTGACAGTCGTAATTTTGAGAGCAGGTTACAAGTCACTTTCTCCAGGGCCATTGTAAGTTCGAGTCATCATTAAACAAGTGCTTGTAAGTTGAGGACTTCCTATGCTTGCTTTCCAACAAAAATGTGCAACTTCCTTTCAAGGTCCCTTGGCTGTTTCAAAAGGGTCTAGAAATCAACAAGCAGGTGATCAATATTGTGGAAAAGAAAAAAAAAGAAAAAGGTACGGATATATTATTTTAACAATAAATAATTTTTTAAAAAAGCAAAAGTTAGAATATTTCAGACATGTGATGCGACACCTGAAAAAATACAGCATACTTCACTTAATCTTCCAGGGAAAGATTGAAGGCAAATGAGGTCCAGGCAGAAGAAGAACATCGTGGCTTCAAAATCTTAAGGATTTTGGACAAAACTCAGCAGCACTTTTTCATGTGGCTGTGGATAAAAATAGGATCACCAACATGACCGCCAACGTCTGATATTGGGTATGGCACAACAACAACAAGAAGGTATAGAAGTGTACTAGAAATATACCCATACAGTATTTGAACAATATATGCATTAGATAAGTACATACAGAATTGTAAGTAATGGCTATAAAGATGATAATCCAAAAATTGAGGGAACTTGGTTACTCACTTAACCTTCATATCGTCTTAAATAATGAAACCTTTCAGTTATTTGTTGCTCAGTGACAGGGCTCTTATGACAGACCAGGAATCATGGGAGGTTTCATAAGAAAAGGGGAGAGGATTTGGTGGCATTTCAGAGAGCAAATACACGATTTATTAGAGCTGCCTGAACAAACTCTCTTTTCCAGTGCAGTTACCAGGATGTCCCATAAAGGAGGTATTCCTACGGGACTGGGATTTAGGCTAAGACAGAAAGCACAGGAAAAAAAAAAAAGCAGTGCAGAGACAGAACTATTAGCAGGTAACAACAAAACTGTCCAATGGGAAGTTGGAACAAGGAGTGAGGGAAGGTAGCCTACTGAACGAATTCCATAGCACTAATCTTGGCAGATGAAAACAAAGACATACATTGGGAAGAGGCATGAGGAAAGTTCTGATTTAGAAACGTTTATAGCCAGGGTCAGGCAGCATCAATGAGAAACCGATGTGGAGCACATAATAGTAGAAGTAGGAAGATACAATCGTCTTTTCTTTTGTGTATCCTGATAGCAGGGATAGGCTGTGCTGTGGGCTCCAGTATAGCAATCTCTTCTTACTGACCTGCTGTTCCATCTGGTCACGTTGCCAATTTCAAAAAGCCGATATAAAAATGTATGCCACCAGATAAAGACTGAACACACCAATTATCATATTAAACAAGAGGAAAACCTTCTATGCACCAATTCCACCCGCGCTTTTTACAATTTTGTAAACAACAAACTAAAAGACTCAAGGTCCATCCCACCCCTGAAAGGACCTAATGGTAAAGACTGCAACGACGACACCATTAAAGCCAACCTCTTTAACACATTCTTTGGCTCAGTATTTGTAAACAGCAATGGATCATGCCCAGTATTTCCTAGCTGAACCACAGAAAACTACAATGATCTAATACATATCGATTTTACAGAAGACAATGTTGAAAAAGCACTACACAATCTAAAACCATCTCTATCTATTGGACTGGATGGAATATGTGCCTACTTCTTAAAAAAGCTATCCACTGCCATAGCTGAACCTCTAAGCATAATCTTTGAAAAATCTTTCAGGACCAGCTCCTTGCCTAACCTATGGTCACAAGCCACGGTCATCCCCATCTTCAAAAAGGGAAACCCCAGCCTAGTTGAAAATTACAGACCAATCTCCTTATGCTGCACCACCTGTAAAGTCATGGGATCAATTATTAACCAATCCATTATCCTCCACTTAAAGACAAACAACCTACTTTCCAATAAATAATTTGGTTTCAGGAAAAAACTATCCTGTAATCTGCAACTCTTACACTGCAAAAACATATGGACTACACAACTCGATCAGGGCAAAGCAATAGATGCAATCTACATAGACTTCTGTAAAGCCTTTGATTCAGTGGTACACGACAAACTACTCCTAAACATAAAATCTTATGGTATCTCTGGACAACTGCATAACTGGATAGAAGCATTCCTGTCAAACAGACAACAAATGGTCAAAAGTGGGAGTGTCCTATCAAATTCTGTACCTGTCAATAGTGGTGTCCCCCAAGGCAGTGTTCTATGTCCAACTCTCTTCATACTCTACATAAATGACTTCTGTGATCGTATTAAGAGCAACTGTGTTCTTTTCGCTGATGATGTAAAGCTGTTCAATACCACAGAAAATACTGCTACCCTTCAAATAGATCTTGACTATGTATCAGAATGGTCAAACAAATGGTGACTTCAAATGTCAACAAATAAATGCTCTGTCTTACATATTGCCAAAAAAAATATCAGAAAATAAAATACAAGCTGAATAGTCAAGATCTTGTTGATGATCCAAGCTCTGTAAAGGACCTTGGAATACTCATCTCTAATGATCTAAGTGCTAGAGCCCACTGTAACTACATAGCCAATAAGGCATTAAGAGTTGTTAACATAATCCTCCATAGCTTTTTCTCTGGTAATATCACACTACTAACTAGAGCATACAAAACATTTGCTAGACCAATACAGCTCATCAGTCTGGAACCCACATTACGTATCTGATATTAGCACAGTTGAGAAAGTCCAGAAATATTTCACAAGAAGAGTTCTCCACTCCTCTACTCATTGTAGAATACCTTATGCCACCAGACTTGAAATTCTAGACCTAGAAAACCTAGAACTATGCCGCCTTTGGTCTGATCTAAGTATGGTATATAAAATGGTACATTGCAATGACTTACCTGTCAATGAATACTTCAGCTTCAACCATAACACCACAAGAGCGCACAGTAGATACAAACTCAAGGTTAACCGCACCAAACTTGATTGTAGGAAATACGACTTCAGCAACAGAGTGGTCAATGTCTGGAATACTCTACCTGACTCTGTAGTTTCTTCTCTAAACCCCAAAAACTTTAACCTTAGACTTTCTACTATTGACCTCACCCCTTTCCTAAGAGGTCTGTAGGGGGCGTGCAGAGGTCTGTAGGGGGCGTCCCTGTCCTATTGTTTCTTTCATTTTTCTTATATGTATCCATTTCATGTATTCATAAATATGTATATACTTATACTTATTATCTTGTAAGCAATTGACAAATCAAAAAAATAAATAAAAATAAATCTGTGTGTTGTTAGTTTTTAAGGGCATATGGCTGGGTGGATTCTTAGTGCAAACAGTCTGTTTTTCTAAACTAGGCAAAGTGATCTTGTTCATGATGTTGGATTACTTCAGATTCCTTTTCCTGGGAATTTCAATGTCCACACTAAGATTGTTCAGTCATGAATGAGTCAAAATATTGGGCCCTCCATAACCACTGAGGGCTGGTTAAAATTAACATCCAATTTCCTGCATCTAAGTATGGTATGTGTTTCTATCTGGGGTGAACTGGTGATCTGAAGGTGGAGGAACAATGTGTGACTACACTGTTATTGACAAGTAATTCTTTAATGTTTTAGAATTTAGGACCAATTAAAATGGCTCCATTTAATTATGTGTCTGATGTGTCCAGATTTGTCCTAAATGCACTTGATGAATTCTTTACATCTGTTTGTGGTAATGTCAATGTTCTGGATGCTGTCTGAAATATGGAGATAACCTGGCTAATTAATACTATCTCTCCTAACTTCTTCTTTCCCTATCACAGACAAATCAACCCTCTAGGCTCTAAAAGATAAAAGGATAGGCTTTTAATTGGGGGCATAAGTGAATACACACTTGGAAGAAAAACAAAAAGACTGAAAAAAGAATCAGAGCTATTTAAAGGCCTACAATGTTGCAGCCAAGGCAGTAAAACAAGTTGGTTTCTTCGCCTTCATTGAATCTGCATAGTGCAGAGGTCTCCAAACTTGGCAACTTTAAGACTTGTGGACTTCAACTCCCAGAATTCTCCAGCCACGTTTGGAGACCTCTGGCACAGTGCAAGATGGCATTGTTTTTCTGCCTTGTGCAATATCTCCATCAAGATGTTGGAGGGGAAAGTCAGAACAATCAGAAGTTCATTGTCAGCAAGTGGCATCATTCTTGGTAGACAAAGAGAATCAGATGCAGCCAGGTGACCGGGGTTTAACTTCAGCAACTTACTTTCTGTTCTTTCAGATTCTTGTAGATTTCAAAGATGGGGAGTTTCAAGGATGTAGAGAAAAGCCATGGAGAAATGAAGTCATGGCCTGCTCATTTGGCTCTTGTCCCTCTTGGTCAATTAAAATTGTGAGCCCTCCCAATTAAAAGAAGCGATCTGTATTTCTTTGCGGGAGATAAACCTTCACTTCTGCGTAAAAGTGGTACGATAAAAATGATCTTCATCGTATGTCAAGAGAGATCAGGTTAGGCCATTTTGAAGCACACTCCAGCCATTACCCTGAGGCACCCAGACTGAGTGACTTTGACCACAGCTAGAAAAGAAGCCTTCTGTCTCCCACATTATGAGCAATGGTGGAGAAGACTGAAAGAGGCTCAGGAGAAGTAGGTAGAACAGGGGTGTCAAACTCAATTTCATTAAGGGCCGCATCAGGATTGTGTTTGATCTGGGTGTGTGTGTGGAATGGGTGTGGCCAGGCTTGGCAAGGCCAGCTCAACATCACTTGTGTTGGGGACACCTATGGCAGCCTGAGTGCCCTGGCAGGAAAAACAGGTTCCTGAGCTCCGTTTCCGGCTGCGACAGCCTCCTGCAACCTTCTGCCAGTGAAAATAGAGCTCGGGAGGGCCCCTCACTGGCAGAGACACCATGGGCCGGTCCCTTGCTGTTTCCACGGTAGACCTGTGGGCCAGATCTAAGCACCCCATGGGCCGGATCCAGCTAAAGGGCCTTGAGTTTGACACCTCTGAGGTAGAACCAGTGGTGGTATTCGATTGGTTCTGGCCGGTTCTGGAGAGCCGGTTCTGGCCAGTTCTGGTATGAGCGATGAGCAGTGGAGACCGAACCAGTTCTCTCCACTGCTCTAATGGCTCTGCTGTTGGGCCCAACTGCCCACCCAGGCTCCCATACTCACCTTTATCTGCTGAATTTGAAGTGCAGCTGCTTTGCACGACACAGAATAGTGCTGCGTGGCAGCTGCTGAAGCGACCGGGATCATGCAGGCTTGCAGGAGGTGAGTTAGAATGCCTCTGTGCCTGCACGAACGCCTCTGTGCCTGTGCAAAGTGCGCATTTGGCACACACGTGCACGCAAAGTGTGTGTACATGCCAAAGCGCATCCACCAAGCCACACCCACCGAACCGGTGGCAACAATATTTGAATCCCACCACTGGGTAGAACATCCTTCAAATCCATTGTACAGATCTACTAGTTACCCTTGCATGATTTCCTTACCTGTTCTCCATAGCTTCCTTCTGTCAAGTTTTAACCCAGCCGCTTGTTTTTTTTGTAAAGCAATATGCTGGCTGATTCAGCGACAAAATAACAAGAGATGAATTCTAGACATGAAACATCGGATCAGCAATTGGATAAAGTACTAGATGGAAAAAGAGCGTCTTTAAACTGCCAGAGGCTCAGAATGCGCTGAAGAAATAATATTTTATTAGAACTTTGTGCTGATAAAACAGAGTAGATTATTTGGTTTGATTTGATATCATCACAGCCAAAGTTTTGTTACTGAGCTGTGGGAAGAGATAATGACGCCGGGATGCTCTTAACAAGAACAGCAAAGGAACAATGTTTTAAATGCCAGTAATAGGAGCCAGATGCAGCTCCCCAGGGAGTGTATTCTACAGCCTGGGAGAAAGGCAGAAGAAGATGAAAATCCTTTCCGAGATATTGAAAAGACAGCTATTTGACGGGGTGGGGGTGGGGGTGGGGCGGCTCTTCAAAAGTGCCTGTTCTGCAGATTTGAGCAGCCAAAGGTCATAACAGAAGAGGTTGGCCCTGAGATATTTAGGGTCATTTAGGTTTTTAAAGGTCAGTTCCAATATCTTAAATTGTGTCTGAAGAACTAACTGCAGAATCAAAGGAGGCAAAATAAACATCATCCCATACAAGTAATGAAGAAGGAAATGGGCAAGAAGGTTGAGGTCACAACCTGGATGTTTCCTATCTTCTTTTCTTGCAATGTTGCATCCTCCCAAGCACTGCAGAAACACACAAATACATATCTCAAAATGTTTCAGGTTGTTCCATAGGAATATTGGTGTCACACTGATTAGAATTTGAACAATAGACTCAGTAGTAGATTGCCATACACAAAATCAAAACCCTAAGAATATGCATCATTTATGCCACAATAGTCTTGTTCACCAATATCCGGCCTGATAAGTCTGTAGAAGTAGAGCAGTTATTTCTAGGAAAGCTCATCTGCATTGGTAGACATTGGATAGGAGTAGTGCAGTGGCCTAGTAGCGGAGATCTCGCCTCACAATCAGGAGTCTGTGAGTTCGATCCTAGATAGAGGCAGGCATTTCTCTCTTGGGCACACTGAGAATATATCAGCTGAACAAAATTCCACATTGGCAACAGGAAGGGCACTCTGCTAGATCCATTCAGTTGCCCAGACTCCATACTGCAAGGGATTATGGGGTCATTAAATGAAGATGGTGATTGGTAGACATTGGATCATAATGATGAAGATGGACTCGTGACAGTGGTGAGCAAATTTTTTGATGGAGAAGCAGAGTTGCCAACTGAACCATCTGCCTACTGTATAAGTGTTTTACGGAGTCAGCATACTGCCCCAAACAATCTGGGTCCTCATTTTACCCATCTCAGAAGGATGGAAGGCTGAGTCAACCTTGAACCTGGTGAGATTCAAACTGCCAAATTGCAAGCAGCTGGCAGTCAGCGGAAGTAGCCTGCAGTACTGCACTCTAACCACTGCACCATCGCGGCTCACAGACAGATATACTCTCTCTATATAACCTTGCTTTGATTCTTAAAATATGGGTTAACCCTAATTTAACGCTTACAACATAGTGTCCTTATGTATTCTACAAAAAATAAAAAAATAATGACATTGTTGACATTGAACACTCACACCCCTAGACTTCATCAATAAAAAATTACAACCCCCAAAATGCAACAACAGAATAGGAGAGCTACATATGACTTGAAACTGGGGGATTGTCAATCTCAAGGAATTGCACAGTAGCTGTCCAGATGAAGTTGGAGACACTGACACAAACTTGTCGTCTTTTATATGAATATATTTATCATTCAGAAAAGGAAGAACATAAGATAGTCAGGAACACAGTAAGGTAAATCTAGAATAGTATACAGAACCTACAGAAGAAAAAGCGGGGGAAGGGGACACCCCCCCCTTATACTTACAGCAACCAATCATAGCATAGATTGCATCGTGCATGAGTCAACACTCTCTTACTAATCAACTACAACTGTGTGTTTTGGCCTATTGTACACTTTACTCTTCCATCTATTAAATTCAATATCCTAACAGTTGATCTATTTTTACCTCTGAAAAAAAATTAAGAAAGGGATTTCTCTGCTCTAATAACTTCTATCCCATAAATGTGGCTGTATTAATTTATTTAGTTCTAGTTAAACTCGATTCCCATTAAATATCCACAAAGATTCCCAGATTAGAACTGAATCTTCTATAGGATCATGGGACCGTAAAAAATAGACATTCCTTGTTTTTGCTCTCAGAGATTTACTGATGAAGACAAAGTAGGCGGGGTCAGAGGTTCAAGCTTGTTTCAATTTTGCAAAACATCAGCTTTGTTCTGTTTAGTGGCGGACAATCCATTGTGCTTAATAATTCATAATGTACCTCTTTGTATTGTCAGAATTTCTTTTTTTTTTTTTTTGCATATAAATTTTATTGAATTTACAATTAAAAAAATAACATAACAACATTGCATAAGAAACAGAGAGAAAAAAGAAGAAAGAAAGAAGAGAAAGAGAGAGGAAGAAAAAAAAAGCTCGGTCTTGGGCGACCAAAAAGGAGAAAAAGGAGTATAAACGAGAGAAGAAGAAAAAAAAACAAAGAAACGGAAGAAAAAAAGAAAATACGTTAAAACCAGACAAATATTCTTTTTGACAGTCTACAAGATCCAATTCTCCAATTCTTCTCTTACTTTAAATATACACATCTTATCGCTATTTATGGATATTTATGCTTATTTATGCTCATTGAACAGTTTATCTCTGATATAACCAATTATACCATGCATTCCAATTATTATCAAATGCTGAAGACTCTTTATTTTTAAGAGCTATGGTTAAATTGTCCATTTCTGCGCAGTCACATATTTTCTGAATGACCAATTGATCTGTAGGTAAACGGGATGATTTCCAGCACTGAGCAAATGCTAATCTGGCCGCAGTTAGAATATGAATTATTATATATTTCTCCTTTTTAGGAAAATGTTTATCAGAAATCCCTAGTAGGAAGAACTCTGGTTTATATTCAATTTGATCTTTGGTTATCTCCTCCAGCCATTTTCTAATTTTTTGCCAGTATTTCTGGGCTTCTTTACAGGTCCACCACATATGAAAGTAGGTTCCCTCTATGTTTTTACATTTCCAACATTTTGGACTAGAGTTTGGGTTCATTTTCGCTAACCTCGAAGGGGGTAAGTGCCATCTATATAACATTTTATACATATTTTCTTTGTACGCCGCAGATTTCGTAATCTTAATGCTTCTATTCCAGATCTTTTCCCATTCTGTTAATGTAATGCTTCTTCCAATATTCCTACTCCACATTATCATGTTCCCTTTCACTATCTCTTGCTCTAATTCTACCTCCAATAGATATTTATAAAATTTTAGAGATATTCTTTTTATTTGATCCTAATAAGATTTTATCTAAGTGTTGTAATTTGCTATAGATTCCAAACTCTTTGATATCTTGTTTGTATCTACTATGGATTTGTATATATAACCACTGATCAATTTTAAATCCCTGTTCCTGTAAGTCCTGTCGAGTTCTTAATTTTCCTAAAGGATCTAATAAATCTTTATATTTAGTCGTTTTGTTATATCCAAATTGTTGGGATGAACCATTGCCTCCATTGTTGAAAGCCAAATCGAATTTTTAAATAATGTTTTTACATATTTTTTCCAATTAGTTAATAGTGAATCTCTAATAAGATGTCTATGAAAGTACGCCTGTTTAGTTTTCCCCACATCCCATAGAAATGCGTGCCATCCTCTCTGAAGGTCGTGCCCTTCCAAGGCTAGAGTTCTTTTATTCCGTAAATTGACCCAGTCTTTTAACCATAGTAAGTTGGCTGCCCAATAATATAATTCCCAGTTTGGAGCGTAGCCCACCTCTACTTTTTGCATCTTGTAAGGCCTTAATACTGATTCTAGCTTTTTCCCTTGCCAAATAAATTTAAGAGTTACATTATTTATATCATCAAAAATTTTTTTTGATAATTTTATTGGGATTGTCTGGAATAAGTAAAGGAGTTTTGGTAAAATGTTCATTTTGATTGTGGCAATCCTGCCCAGTAAAGAAAGCTGCAACTTATTCCAAGATTCTAGATCTTTCTTAATTTGCTGTAACAGTTTATCATAATTATTCTCTCTGGTGATTTACTATGTGGTGTTAACCATATGCCTAAATATTTGACCTTTTTGTTGCCTGTATCCCCATGGTTTTTTCTAATTCTTTCCTCTGGTTCTCTGTTAGATTTTTTAGTCAGTAATTTCGTCTTATTTCTGTTGATCTTTAATCCTGCTACTGAACCATATTGTTCTAGTTCTTTTATTAGATTATGTCCTTTTTCCATGGGATCCTCTAGGAAGAAAACCATATCGTCTGCAAACGCCTGTAATTTATATTCCTCTGCCTTGACCCTAACCCCTTGGATTTCAGGATTTTGTCTTATCCGCGTTAACAATGATTCTAAAGCAAATATAAATAAGAGGGTGAGAGAGGGCAACCCTGTCTAACGCCCTTTTCAATGCTTAGTGGGCCTGTTTGTTCACCATTAATTAGTATATTGGCTTGTTGGGTATTGTAAATTGTTGTGATAATATTCTCGAATTTAGTGCCCAGATTCATGTTATAGATTTTTGTATTAAAAAGTGCCAATGTAAGTTATCGAATGCTTTCTCCGCATCTAGAAACAAGAGTGTAAATTGTTTCTCTGGATGAGCTTCATAATATTCTAAGACGTCAATAACGGTTCTTAAATTGTTTTTAATTTGGCGGAATGGAAGGAAACCATTTTGGTCTTCATGAATGTATAAATTTAAAACTTGTTTTACCTCTATTCGCAATAATTGAGGTAAATAATTTATAATCGGCGTTTAAAAGTGAGATTGGTCTATAATTGTTGATATATCTGGCATCCACATCCTCCTTCGGAATTAACGCAATCAACGCCTCCCTCCATGAGTCTGGCATTTTGGCAGCCGAAAGTACTTCGTTAAACACTTCCAGCATCAGAGCCCTACTAAATCTATTGTGGCTTTATACAATTCTACTGAATCCCATCTGGACCAGGGGATTTATTATTACATTGATTTTCCATTGCAGATTTTAACTCAGACCATGTAATATCCTTATTTAGTAATTCTTTGTCTCCTTCCCTATTGTTTTATCATTCGTATTCTCCAGATAAGTTCTTATTTTATCCTCATTGATTTCTTCTTTTATATAATCTTTGGAAATAGTTTAATATAATATCCTTTTTCTTCTCAATCTCATGTTGTGGGATGCCTTTCTCGTCTATTAATTGGTGTATCAATCTCTTTTCTTTTTCTTTTTTAAGTTTATAAGATAGCCATCTTCCTGGTTTATTGGCCTGTTCAAAATAATTTTGTTTGGACCTTCTCAAGCTAACTTCTATTTTATCTTGTTCAATTAAATTCAGCTTATGTTTGGCTAGTATTAACTGATTTTGTAGTCCTTGGGTCTTAGGGTTTTTTGTAATTGTGTTTCTAAGTCTTGGATTTGTTGTTTTGTAACGCTGTTTTGTTGGGCATAAATTCTCTTGTTTCTCATAGCATTATAGGAAATTGTTGTGCCTCTTATAAATGCTTTCATAGTATCCCAAATGTTCTGTTTTGAAGTTGTTTCATTATTATTATCTTTTAGAAAATAGTTTAGCTCCTCTTTCAGTTTATTAATATACTCTTCTTCGTTTACAATTTGGTTATTTAGTGTCCATCTTTTTTTTATTCGTCTCCTATCCCTCCAAATTAGCTGTATTGGGTTATGATCAGCCCATTCATTCGGTAGAATTTTGATTTCTTTTATTTCATTAGCCAAGTCCAAATCCATCCAAGCCATATCTATTCTGGTCCAAGTCTTATGTGGGTTAGAATAATATGTAAATTGTTTTCCTTCAAGATTCGTTCCTCCATAGATCTTTTAAATTTAACTCTCTCAACATTTCCTTACATGCCGCAGAGAGTTCCCTTTCCCCCCTTCTTGTTTTTCCCCATATTACTATGGTCTTTCTGGTAGTCTGCAATGGAGTTAAAATCGCCAATCAAGCAAATGTTTCTTTTTTCAAAGCCTACTATTTTTTGGTGAAGGTGTTTAAAAATTTCCCTGGTCATCATTTTGGGGCATAGATTGTGGTTTATCCAAACTTGTATAACCAGAGTTCTTCCTTCAGGATCCGACCAGATTAATTCTGCCTTTACATCTTGTTTTACATAAATTGCAATTCCTTTTTCTTGTGTTGGTCGGCCGGTGCTGTAAAAGTTTACCTAATTTTGGACAAATTAGATGTCTTTCATCATTCTTCGAAATATGTGTCTCTTGAAGACATATTATATCTGCGTTATGTTGAATAAGTTTTGAGAATATCCTTTTCTTTTTAATAATGAATTTAATCCGTTTATATTGATGGAGAGCAACTTCTTCCCTCCACCATTTATCTACTTCTGCTTAGATTTTTGCCTAGTAATGATTCGGTTCTCTTGTTGTTGTTGTTGTGGAATTTGCTCTTTCTCTCCATGTTGTGGATTATCACTTCCTGAAATTGGAGAAAGTCGTTCCTTTTGGGTTCTGTGATAATATCGGACCTCCTGTGGTCTTGTTTTAGGTTCTTCTTTGGTGGGTTGACTATTCTTATCTGTGAGCTGTTGATGAAAAACTTGGGCCTGTTCTATCGATTCTATTTTGATTTTCCTCTCTTTCCATGTAATTAACATCCCTTCCGGGATTAACCATTTAAAATGGATTCCTTCTTTATTTAAATCATTAGCTAAAAATTTATAATCTTGTCTTATCATCCTCACTCTCTTTGGAATTTGTTTTAAAATCCTAATTTCTCTGCCTTTATATGATATTGTTTCCTCCCTAGACATTTTCAAAATTAAATCCTCAGACATCTCCTAGAGAAGCGGATATGAATTTCTCTTGGACAGTTGTTACGCCTGGCGTAGCTTGTGCTAACCCTATATACCTCATCAAACTCTTTAATTAGATCATCTTTTTTCCTTTCCTAGCCATTCAGCCAATATTTCTGCCATCAAATGTTCCAATTCTTCGTTTTGGCTTCCGCCACATTCTGAATCTTAAATACGCCATTGCTTTGTCCATCTCGAGGTGGATCAGAGAGTCTTCCGTTTCTCTAAGTACATTTTTAAATTCCTCATCCATCCTTTCAAAAGTTAGTCTCCATGCTGTGTTGTTCTACTCTCTATATCATTTATTTTCACTTCGTTTCTCTCCATGGCCTGCTGTAGAGACCCTATCTTACCCTCCACCTTCACTTTCATTTCAGCCTTCAGTTTCCCCATCTCATCTTTCAATTCGCTTATATCTGCTCTAGTTTCCTTGTGATTTTTAATCATCATTTCTTGCATTTTAGATATAGCTTCCTGCAAGGCTAATATGGAAGTTTGTATATTAATATTGGGGACATTGGGCTGCTTTTCCCCTATTAAAGACTCCTCGATAGTTTTTGAGATGTTGGTGGGGTGGCTGTCAACGTAGTCGATAGGGTGGGATAGCCTTCTTTCCTGTTTTTAAGGCCATAGTTGTTGTGGATGTCATCTCTCTAAGTATTTGTTTTTGTTGATGCACAATTTTAAATATATTATCCCAAATCACCATTCAGTATTTGGGTCCTGTACTTGAAAGACTATTCACGTATTTCAATTTTATATCTCACTCCACAGTCTTTTCCCCTATATCATAAATAGAGATCTGCAACAATATTCTAGTCAATGTAATAAGAAAATTGGTCAACAATAGTACATCAATTAACACTTTAAGGAATTAATCTTAAATGTCGTAAGTAGTCTAAATAATTTATAAATAGATCATATCAACAAAGTTTATCCCTTTTTACTATTAATACTTACAACAGTAAACTCTTAACTCTTTGATAATAGTGTATCCTCCTCTTCCCCCCCCCCCCCAGTAAGTAAAATTATGTAAAGTATTTAGGAGATACAATAGGGAGGCAAGGGGCAAGATAATAAGAGAAGAGGTAGAAGAGAGATTACCACAGCTTCAGAAAATCAACAAACAAACAACAACAAGGAAGTCATCTTAAAGAGAAAATAGTGCCAACTTAGTAAACTTAAGTAGTACCACGTAATAAAGAGAGCAAATTGGGTGAGCTAAAGATCCATCTTCCAGCTAGAGGTTTCTTTTCAGCCTTCCAATCAGCAAATGGTGAAATGTGCTGACTAATCTGCAGTCCCAAAACCGTCTTTCCCAGCGTTCTGTTCGCCTCTGGCTTCTTCCTCTTGCTGCTGCTTCTTTCTTTGCTTTCCAACTTTTAAATCCACATACAAATCTTCCAAAGTCCAATATAATGCTCAATTTATCTTCTCCCAATATTAAGTAGATGTAATAGTCATGTTGTGCTCAGACCAGTTCCGGATCTCCAATCTCCAGGTTTTAGCAATCTCCGTCTTTCCCAAAGCTTCCCCTTACAGGATAAAGTTTTCCCAATTGCTTTTCTGGCCGCTCTCCGCCCAACTTCCAAGAGGTGCTTATCACAACCAGGAGAGAAGAATTTATGCTATCATTCTTCTGTCATTCTACTCCCTTCAGACTTCAAAGAATCCAAGATATAAACCGTTTCTCTGTTCCTGTTACTCGATCTCGCAGGCTGTCACTGCTTTGCTTATTCACTCAAGTGGCAGACCGGATTGGAAGCCGCCATAAAATGACAGCTTACTCTTTAGCGCTGAGCTCGGGAGCTTCCTCTTCACTGTCGGGAGTTGCCTTCCCCCTCTGCAGCTCGAGGATCTCCACGTTGACACGAACCTCTCCGGGGTTCATGTATCCCTGGGGGATCGCTCCTGACGCCAGAAAAGGTGTTCGAAGCCTGCACCAGACTTCTTCACCTCCGTTCTCCTGTCCTGCCACTCTCGAAGTCAATCGTATTGTCAGAATTTCTAACATCTAACATCTAACTCATTCTAACTCATCTACAAATACCAACTTTCAGTGTTCTGAAGCAGATAAGTTTTAAGTTTAGGCGATCATTCCAGTAGTGGGATTTAATTTTTTTTACTACTGGTTCTGTGGGCATGGCTTGGTGGGTGTACCAGAGGAAGGATACTGTAAAATCTCCAGTCAGAGGTGGTATTTGCCGGTTCTCCGAACTACTCAAAATTTCCACTACTGGTTCTCCAGAACTAGTCAGAACCTGCTGAATACCACCTCTGGATCATTCACTCATTTTTCTTTGTCAGAAGGATTGCAGATATTTTTGTGCCTCCCTTTTATTCAGGCCCAGTGCTACAAACATTAGTGTTATTAACACATCCATTAGTTTGAGCTGATTTCCTTCTCCAGCTGCTGATCCACATTCAGATCAGAAGATTCTGCAGTGAAACAGATAACACTAATGAATGAGTTAATGGAGTTCTTGAGGTAGAATGCACAGGCTAAAAATCGAAAGCATATCCAATAGGCTAGAAAAGGGTTTTTTGTTTTCCTTTTAAAGTGGACTTCTAAATTTACTCTTTTTTTTTCCCCTTCCCCGCTTCCTGGCTAATTCCAGTTCTGTTTTGAGATTTCCTAATGTAAAGAAACCTGAAGCCTAAGGGGAGAGTTCTGTCATACCTATTCCAAAAGTGAAAACCTGAACACACATTTTAAATTAATTAGGAAAAATTATTTCAATAGATGTCAACTCCAAGCTTCCCGGGACCAAGCTGCTGACCCATCCTGCTTTTGTTTTCCTGTAATTTCTCCTTAATTTTTTGTTCATTTTATTGCCTTTTCCATACAATAAAAAAGGTGTGAAATTATAAAAAAGGTCAAAATAGTGAAAGTAACTGGACAAGATGGCTTACCAGACTCTTATAAATATTTTGAAGATCAATTATTACAACCATTGTAAAACATGATGGATTCTATTAACATACTAAAATAATCCCAGATATTTGGTTGAAGGTTAATATAGCATTATATCTAAAGAAGACTTAATTTCACCAACAATTATCACCCAATATCATTACTGAATAGTGATTATAAGTTACTCGCAATGTTTTTAGTTCAAAGAATGGAGATATTTTATAGGATTTTACTCATGAAGAGTAAGACAGCTGAGGGACAATATTAGGAAAATCAGTTATATTAATATTTGGAATGTTTAGAACAACATAATGAAAAACAACTAGCATTGACTTTTTATGCAGAAAATTCAAACAACTTTTTTGGGAAGATATAGACTTTAGCAGGAATATTATCAAATGAGTAAAATTGATTTATATCTCACAAAATGCATGTATAATTGTGAACGCGGAATTAACAAACCCCTGTGAGACATAGAAACTGGAAAAGGACACCTGTTGGTACCATTGCTGTTTATTTTAGCTTTCAAAATATTGATCCGAGATGAAAGGTATTAGAGAATTGCTGGAATGAAGATTAAAAGAGAAACATAAATTATGAATGTTTGCTGATGTCCTGGTGATTTTTCTGTAATATTAACGGTAAAAAAAGTGTTTGGAGTGTTTGCTGGTTTTAAAATTAATAAATAAACGACAAAATATTAATAAAGAATATGAAAATGGGAAAACAGTCAAAATTGATGGAAAAATTAATTCTAAGATTGAGAAAAAAGTGCAGTATTTGGCTATCACTATGTCTAACATGAATTGTATATACCAGAATAATTATGTTAAGACATGGAATGAAATCAAGAAGGATGTGTTAAAATAGGAGAAATTATAATTGTCACTGATGGGGAAAATGTCTGTAATAAAACAAATGTTTGCCAAGAAATGATATTTTTGTTTCCCATTGACAGCTATAGTACCATAAAGTTAAGGTTAATGTAGAATTTAAAATCCTCAGGAATCATTACAATAGAAGTGTCATATTGAAAGCAAGCAACGGATAAATCCAGATTCTGCCCAAAAATGCCTGCATATTCAAGAAGAATTTTACAGGAAAGAAACATTAGGTAAGGGAAAATTATTAACTTATAGAGAGTTGTTAGAGCAGAAACATGGAGAATATAAAATCAAATCAAAACACCAATTGACTGCAGAATTTTGTTTTCAATGATTTTCATATGTACTGTTAAGAAAAAGATAAGGTAGTCTAGACAACCAATGACCTGTTAGGTCATCCTATTTTCTTTCTAACCTTGACCATTCTTCATCCCATTTATTTGTCCATTAACTTGTCAGTCACCTGATGAGTTAACATTTTCAAGTTCATATTACAACTACAGAATATCACCTCCACTTTTTTAGAATGCGTGCTGTGCTATATTTATTTCAAAGCAAGCCTCTCTATAAAGA
This sequence comes from Pseudonaja textilis, assembly GCF_049901715.1. Taxonomy (NCBI): domain Eukaryota; kingdom Metazoa; phylum Chordata; class Lepidosauria; order Squamata; family Elapidae; genus Pseudonaja; species Pseudonaja textilis. The sequence continues at coordinate 208,526,413 of NC_141990.1, forward strand.
ATAACATTATTTTATGTAAACGTATTAGGGCAGGCTATACTTAAATAAAATGGTACTTTCCATTTTAAGTAAAGCTGTGTTGAGCTGCATATTTCAATTTCAATAAGATCAACTACTGCATTCAAGCTCTTTGAAATAACATCCAACTTCTATAACAATCTGGAGATCCAAGTCTGACTTGGGCATAAGTAGGCTTATTTCATGAATGTACATGCATTCTATTCTGGTCTGTCAAACAAATATCAGGCATCTGTGTCAAAACTATTTGCAAGGCTAATTTCAAGATATTTTATTCTCTTCCCTTTTCAACCATCCATTCCAGTTTTCTGGAATGGAATGAGGAGGAAGAAAGTGAGCATCATTCCTTAGGAATGCATAACACTGGGATTCTAATCGCATCACACTCGTGTTCAGAAGCAACGAGGCATTTTTGGGTTGAAAGGATTAGCCAATGACATCACAGTTGCCTGGGGGACATTCAACTGGGGGCTCCTTTCATGTCCCCAGTAGGAGCTGGAGTAAAGAATAGGAGCTCACCTCATCCCACTTGGGTCTTGAACACGAGCTTGCTACTTGTCAATCCAGCATTCTAACAACGTGAGCCACCATGCTCCTTGGAATTCTAATGTTAGTTCCTCTGATAAAAACATGTTGGTACAATTAAGGAATTAGCTCTGAGCAGAACTCCAAAATTTGTTGTGTCAGAGATAAACGCCTCTGGTAAAATAAAGAAAAACACTTCTTGCTGCACTGGCAAACAGCAGACTCAGAATCTAACTCAACATCCTGCAATGAAATACATACGTGTCATTAGAATTCCAGAAGTGCTTGTTAAAGCAACATCACTTCTTGGGGATAACTGTATTTTTGCTTCCATATTCCTTTCCCTAACCTTCTGAGATTTTTCTATTGTCATGCCTCTTACCAGTTGATTTATTCCTCTTCTTACATACTTGACTTTTACTCTTTCCTAATGTCTCCACACATTCCTTTATTTATTGTCATCCCCACTTTTTCTGCTGTCGCACAAATACCTGATTTGAGTCATTTCCTTCAGGGTTCTCATTCCATTATACATTGACCTTCCATTAATCGTTCTGCTCTTCTAGACTAATTTGTTGAGTCAGATTGGCTGAACAGTTGCTGATGCTGCATTTTGTTTATTTCCACAGTTATTTTTTTGGTTACATTTCTAGAATATTCAATGACTGGTTTCTTGCTTTATATTAAACAAGGCATAAAAATACAATTGTCAGACCTACTGGCTGATTCAGAGATAGACAGCGGAAATCTAATCTGATTATTCAGGCCACAGGAATGTCAAGTATAAATGTATGACTAACAAATTTATGACAACAGTAGGGTATAGGTCCTCACTTTTCAGAATTTCAACCTAGAGAAAGTGTATCCCAGACTATTCTGATCAATACTACAGTCAGCCCACATGCATAAAAACAAATATAGAAGTGAAATATCATTAGATGGAAATAGTCTTGCCCACTGAATGAGCAATGTGCTTCTTTGTTAGAATGGATTGTAATGTTTATGGAGATTCTGAGTCATCCAGGTCATGGTTGTTCCAAAGGTGCTTTTTCAAGAGGCAGCTGGACTTTCTGGTTTTTCTTTGAAGACATTTTGCTTCTCATCTAAGAAGCTGAAGAAGCTTCTTAGATGGAAGCGAAATGTCTTCAAAGAAAAACCAGAAAGTCCAGGTGCCTCTTGAAAAAGCACCTTTGGGACAATGGATTGTAATGTTTACCAAAGATAAGGTTATTATCAAGGAGAAGGCTATTTTTCTGACTGTGTCATGGAGGTGTTCAGCTGAAATTTTTATTTGTGGGAGAATTTGGTGTATCGGGGACAGGTTAAGGTATGAAATGGGCATGTTGCCCCCAGACCTCATCATCATCTTTGGTTTTAGAGGCAGCTAATACTCAGACTGAATGAAAGAATAGCTGGTCAGATCCAGGTTATTATATCCAGTTTATCTCTCATGATTCCCAAACTTGGCAAGCATATCTGGCTGAGGAATTCTGGGAGTAGAAATCCACTAGTCTTAAAATTGCCAAGTTTGGTGGCCCCTAGCTTAGACTATCCTGGCTACCAAAAAATCCCAATCCCACTGTCCCAATGTACATTCCTAAAGGAACTTCTTCCTGGCCAGCTTAGCCATCTCGGGCTCAGTTCCCTTCCCAGGTGGTTCCTCTTGCCACAGAAATGCAGATAGAGTGGAATATCAAACGAAGCAAGGGCTGAATCTTTAACCGTCCCAGTTAATAGAAAGTTTTCTGGGAGTGACAATCAGAGTCTAGAGAGAGAGAAAAAAAAATATTTGGTGGAGCAGGAACTATACCATGGGGAATTTTCAAATATCAAGATGCTGGACATATAACTAAAGTTCCAGTCTTTTTAATGTGTACCTCATGCATCACATATACATTGGAAGGGGCCAGTTGCACCTGTCATTTGGATTGCCTGAACTCTTCACTATCTCCAGACAATAATCTCAGTGATTATCTATCATCTCACAAATCTAGAATTAGAGCCTTTCTATTCTCCAAGTTCCACATCTATGTCTGAAACCAACTGTCAGCCCCAGAGTTGTACATGGCAATTGCTTTTTTATCCAGACTGGTAATCCAGACTGGTTCTCCTCCTGGCACTGGGCCATGATGTTATACGAGCCATGCTAATTGTATCTTGTTTTTCCTCCCTTGCATGGCTGTTTTTATGGCTTCATTTCTTAACTTTTTCATATTGTGATGTTTTTCACTCTAGTTAGCCATCCAGAATCGCTTGAAGAAGGGGTGATTGTGTAAATTCAATACCGGTACTACTTATAACCATTCATATAGTGACCATTCAAAGTTACAAGGGCACTGAAAAAAGTGACTTTTGACCAGTGGTGGGCTGCAACCAATTCAACAACCGGTTCTGTCAACGCGTGCTTCGCATGTGCATGCACACTTTGCATGCACGCAGCATTAAGAAAACACCAATTCGAACCTCTACAGCTTACCTTCTAGGACAGCCCCAGTAAGTAGAACAGCTGAGGCGCGGAAATCCACTATGCTGCATGAATCAGCTGAGCTGAAAAAGATGGAAATATAGGACAGGATAGGGTGGGGGTGGGTCAGTGGGTCCAGCTGATTGTGAGAACTACTGGTTCACTAGAACCGGTCCAAACCAGCAGCAGCCCACCACTGCTGGTGACCATTTTTCACACTTATGACCATTCCAGCATCCATGTGATGATGTGATCAAAATTTGGGTGCTTGACAACTTGCTTGTCTTTATGACCATTGCAGTGTCCCAGAGATCATGCGATCACCTTTTGCAACTTCTGACAAGCAAAGTCAATGGGGAAGCCAGATTCATTTAACAACCATGATACTAATTAACAACTGCAGTGATTCACTTAACATCTGTGGCAAGAAAAGTTGTAAAATGGAGCAAAACTCATTTAACAACTGTCTTGTTTAGCAATGGAAATTTTTGGTGCAATTATGATCATAAGTTGAGGGCTACTTGCAAGCAAATGAATTAAAATAAATTGTTTTGTATTCATAGTTAAACCGTATTGATATATTCTGATATCACAAGAAATGATACTGTATTCAGTTGAAAACTGAATAATAGATGCAAAGGTACAACAAAAATTGGTTCAGAGAACCTACCAAAGAAAGAATTTGTTGTTGCAAAGAATTCTTGGGTGTAGCAAGTCAATGGGATGTATAAACTAACTAATTTCCTCAGATCTTAAACCATCTCTATAACATTCCACATTTCAAAGTATGTGTTAACAAAGTATGTATTATCCATGTTATTGGATTATCTACCATTTTTTAATGAACAAACAAAAGATGAAGAATGAGAAGGTTGCATTTTCTTTCTATTTTTTCTTTTAGGCCAAAGAACATGCATTTTCCTATATTCACCCTATTTCCTGTAGTAGATGCCAATCTTATTCAATTAGTTTCACAAGTTGCCTTTACATGCTGACATCCTCCATTATATAAAATAAAGGATTTCTCCAGCAGTCAACTACTTTTTTCATTGAAAGTATCAATCACACAACAGAAGAGAGAAATCTTATATCCAGCTACTCCAAGAAAAAAAGGAAAAACAATTTATAGGCAAAGAAATTGCTTTTTCAGTTGCTCCAAGTGTCTCCACTATGGGAAATGGCAAGCAGCCATTATTAACATCTTGTCACTTAGAAGTGCGCATGTCTTGGCTATCACATTTGTTCAAAGCAATTTCTTGACTCTGAACCAGTTTGTTTGAACTATGGTGGAAAAGTACTAAGACACCACTAGAAATCTCAGCTCCTTAAGCGGGAAATAAACCCTGGGAGTCCTGGAAAGACCTCACTGTGTTCAAATGAAACATTCCCATGTAGACATTGAAATGCATGTTTGGTTAGTAGATAGTAGCCCTGTCTCAGGTGCAAGGAACCAGAACAGCTTCATGAATAGGCCAAATCAGTTTCTTTATTGTTGATTACATTACGAGAAACTTTCCAGACTGGCTGCATTCCTTTGGGAACTTAGTAGATAAGACTTCACTATCACATTTCCTCCCAGGAGCAACACCATGCTAACGTGCCTCTACTCCTGTTCTGACCTAGGCTTCCCAAGATCATGAAGCAGACTCCTGGCCCCATTAAAACCCTTCTATTTAGGTTAAAGTGAATTCCTCCGCAGCAAAGTCTTGGCAAACAGCCTTTCATGAGATTTCACAACTACAGACCTTTATCAGGCTTGGAGAGTTGCCAGGCCGATACCTTCCAAATGCCATGCCATTGCAGCAATTACTTGGTAAGAAGTCAGGAACAGATCTTCCCTCTAATGAACTGAACTAATTGTCTGCTGCAAATAGCACTCTCCTTTCTCTCCTCTTTATTCCCTATGGGAGGGTCCATTCACCATCCACCTGTGCCCTTACTGCCGAGTCAATCCTTGTTCCTCAACTGTTCCCTTCTCCTGGCAGTTCTGTGCATGTGCACACTGGAAACAGACTCCAGCTGTTCTTCTGCCCCACTGATCTCCAATTCCAAAGGCAGCTGATAACTGTAAGATGGCCCTGGTCCCATCTCTGCCTCCAATGCAGAGCACCCGTCAGAGCCTTCCCAAGACTCCAGGACTGGCCCATATGCCTCTCCAACCTCCTCACTGTCCAAGTCTGCCTCCAGCTCTACTGGCTGTTGGCAGGCTACAACAACTCCCCACTCTCCTTTAGCTGGGATTCCACCATATCCACCCTCCCCACTCCGAGTTGCACTGTGATGTCAGCAAGGACTACAATGAAAGCAGAAAGAAAAGAGGTTGCCATTCCCCACTGTTTAACTATAAGAACAGTTATACGCATAAAAATAGTGCCTGAATGGGATCTAGGACTTATAGATTCTTATAATCACTATAAAGGAATGTTAATATTGTGTCTAAGCCTTTCCTTTCAGAATATGAGAAGCATATCAAGAGAAAATGTAAAGCTTTGTACATTAGTGGTGTCTAACTTGGCGGCAATTTTGAATAACCCTGAAAAACTAAATAGAGCTGGACCTGATCATCACTTGGATAAGAGACAAACAGGAATTCTCAGGACGGTGGAAAATTGACAAAACACTTTGGAAAAAAAAATGGCTTCTGCATTACTGTTAAGTATATGGATCAGTCCATAAAGTTCATTGGGAACTAAGTTTTACTCAAGAGAAACTGTATTTACATTAAACCAACATGCATTAATTAAATGGACTACAGGAATTAAATTGATCTAATTAATTCTTCAATGGCTGTAGTTTAAAAAAAGCCAGGCATAAATGAAACAAGGTAATTATTTTACAGCAAATGAACTTGAATTTGCTAAGTTAAGTCATCCGATTAAATGTGCCATTGCTTGTTTGCTCTTAAAGAAACCATAGAGAAATCTGTGATTTTCTTCATGGTATTGTTCCTTAGTGACATAGCAAAGCCACTAAACCCCACCTTTATAGCAAAGATTCACAAAAGCAGGACAAAACCAGTTTTTATTAGAAGAAGAGAAAAAAGAAGAACTTAGCTGAGGGACAAAATTTCTACCAGAAAAAGTTTCTTTGCTACTATTGCACTCATACTACCTTTTATGATGAGAAGGACAATGTGGTGACAAGGAGATTCATTTTTCCCTTTTTATTGCTAATTTGGTTCATTGCAGGGATAAAGCTAGAAAGCATTAGCCTTTTGCACTGCAAAGATTTTGAACAAGCCTCCAAGCATCTTGTCAGCTTGCTTTCATTCTAACCTTTTAACTTTTACATTCTTGAATAAGACACGCAGGACCTGAGTCAGAGATACTAGTGAAGACTATAATGCAATTTCATCGTGGCCATCTGCTCTTTCAAATCCTGCCAGTCTAAGCACAACAGAAAAACAAAGGGACTGTGCAGTTTATGATATTGTCTGAGTTAAGAGAAGACACCATTCCATGCCAGGATATGCCCATGAAATGAATAGCTGCCCATTCTACTGAGCCCTCAGAAGCCCAACACAAAGAGATAGCTCATCATAGACATTGGAGTCATCCACTTGTGTATGTGATTCCATGATTCTTCTCACCTCTGGTCTTTACTGGATTACTTTCTTGATGAGTGTAAAAAGATTTTAGCAGTTCAACAGACAGGTTTGTCTGAGCTTTATTGTTTTTTTTTAAATCCATTGTTGTGTGGTCATTAAAGTAGACAGTGGTGGGATTCAGATAGTTTTACCACTGGTTCAGTGGGCATGGCTTGGTGGGGTGCTTTGCCTAATGCCTATGCACAACTTTCCCCATACCAGCTGAGACCTGCAGCACCAATCAGCTGAGAGGATAAAGAAGAGAAAAGCGCAGGGGCAGGTGGACGGGCCAATCCTGTGCTTTTCTCTCCTTTTTCCTCTCAGCTGATTGTCGGCTTTTTTTACTACCAGTTCAGGAGAACCAGTCCAAACCAGTAGCATACCACCACTGAAAGTAGCCAAATAGGATGTGAGGATTTTTAAATTTCACTCTTCCATGATATTCAGTGGGGAAATCAATGATATATTCTAGTCTCTTCTTATATACCAACTATGTTATGAAATGTTGAAAGACCATCATGTTAGCTATAAGTGGGCAGTGTAGCTTTTCCCACACAATAATTCTTGTGGTAAATTCAGCATCAAATTCAGTATGATTAAAAATCTAAATGTTAAACTAACTATTCCGTGGACACTGTCAAATCTCATGTTTCCCGTCTAAAATCCTGGAATAATTTAAGAAAGTACACTGAATTTTAATGGGATTTCAAGGAAGAATGTCAACATCCATTCATTATGTGTGTGTGTGAGGGGGGCGGGGAGGGAGGGAAGGGAGAGAAGGGAGGGAAGGAAAGAAGGAAAATACTGGATTCCTTGAAAAAAGAGGCTTGTGACAGGTTCTTTAATGATAGGTGCCCCCACTGAGGAGTGACAAATAATTTGGGGTGTCTGTTACATTTTATTTTTATTTTTCTTAACAAAATCAAGTGTGGAAAAGTTGTGGGCCATCAAAAATCACTTTTGGCTTCTCCTCATTTTACCTGCAATGGGTAACTGCTGTCCTGCAAAACCCAAGAGTTTCTGTTGTATTTCATGATAAAAAGTGGTATATTCATTTCTTGCCCAATTCTGGCATCAGTGAAATTGTTAATTTTATTCACGGGGAAAGGGATCAATTAATCACAACTTCATTAGGAGTTTGAAGTATTATAATTTGAAAACCACTCCATGGTATAAAAGCAACTAATTGGGGAAAAAGGCCCCCTCCCCTTTTATGCAGCAATTATATGAAGTACTCTATCAATGTTTCCTCAGCGTTCAGTCATATTGTGCAACAAGGGATCTCTTCTCAAGTAGAGATGAGACATATTCATTATTTATTGATTGTGTTTTTCATGTATGTGCCTCATGCGTCAGACTATTAGAGATACTATTACGAATTATTTGTTTCTATATCCTATCTGGACAATTAAACATAAAAAAATCCATTATTTTGGGCCTGAGGAAATAAAGTACAACATCAAAACGTGTAAGTTTCTATATTGGTTATTACATCTAAAAAATTCTCAGAATCTGTCTCAGTGTTTCTGTTCTAATCTTGCTCCTTTGAATTAAGTGAAATTGATGCCAATGACAGCAAGATTGCATCCTTGATCATCTTGCTAAGTTCATCATTGATTTATATGTTTAAGAGTCTTCCTATTTACATTAGATCACATTACTGTACGTGAATTTAAATGCCATTTAAATAATTTCCTTGGCAGGGGCATCCTCTGAGACTTTTGCTGCATAAATTAGTATTGCCTGCTGGGAAAGGTCGATTTACCTTCCATATTTTTCCAGGTTTTTAATGGGGCATTTGTTTCAACTGTAGTTACTAATCAGAGCAAGATATTTCAAAATTCAGTTCATCTCTGGGTAGAACGTGAAAGTTATTATTTGATGCCTTTGAAAATCTTGAGATCCTTGTTGATTTGGGGATCAGCTGCACACATACATGCATTTTCTGTCTCTTTGTGTCTCTCTCTGTGTCTCTCTCTGTCTCTATCTCTGTCTCTCTGTCTCTCTCTCTTTCTGTCTCTGTCTCTCTGTCTCTCTCTCTTTCTGTCTGTCTCTCTCTCTCTCTCTCTCTCTGTGTGTGTGTGTGTGTGTGTGTGTAAAGAAGGACCAAAGTGGTCCCAGTGGTTATAGGAGTCCTCAGGGCTATGATACTTAAGCTGGGAGAGTGGCTCCAACAGCGCAGGAACCACATCAAAGCTCTCTGTTCAGAAGAGTACAGTGCTAGGAACAAGCCAAGATCCTGTGCAGAACCTTCTAACCCCAAGTCTCAAGAAACATACCACCCACAGGGATGAGAAGGATACATATGACCATGGATGTAATTTTGACTTTATTTATTATCCATGAAAAACTTCCTAATAGATTAACCACAGTCGAATACAATCTTATAATACTTCTTCTTCTTCTTCTTCTTCTTCTTCTTCTTCTTCTTCTTCTTCTTCTTCTTCTTCTTCTTCTTCTTCTTCTTCTTCTTCTTCTTCTTCTTCTTCTTCTTCTTCTTCTTCTTCTTCTTCTTCTTCTTCTTCTTCTTCTTCTTCTTCTTCTTCTTCTTCTTCTTCTTCTTCTTTAAATGCAGTCTCTTGTAATCTTACTACTTTCGACCACCTTTGTTCTGATGAATTTTCCAAACTTTATAAAATGTAGAACGATGTTTGATTTCCCTTGCCATAATGCTTTGCAGTGTATTCAACCTAAGCATTGTTACATGGATGATTTGGTCCAAATTGCTGTTGCTGCTCCTCTTAGTGTTTTGAGAACTCAACAGAGGTTCTAAAGCCAATTGTTTCCTTAAGAGGACCAGGGTGGAGTTACAGGCAGTATGGTGTACGGGTGCACCCTGGACTAGATGTGGGGAGATCCAGGTTGTACATCAATGCTGGAAGATCAGAAGATAGTCAGCCCACTGGGTATGCTGCAATAGGATATTGGTAGCAACTGAGAGGAGAAAGGGAAAATACTAGAAAAATAGGGGGGCTGGGGAGAGAAGGGGGGATTTTTCACCAAAAACCTGGAGCAACCAAAGTTTTCTGAATCACATGTCTGCTAAACAGGAACTGATCTGAAAAGGTTCAGTAGAACTTCCAGAACGTAGCTGTTGATATTGAATTGAGAAAAAACATTTTTTTCTGATTGGGCACATGTTGAATGGAGCTGTATGGATTTAATTCTTTCTTTCATCTTATTTACCATGATATAATAAAATACATTTTTTAAAGCATTATTAAGATTACTTGCAAAATTGAACACTGTGGAGGATGCTCAGCAACTATGGTTTCAGTAAAGAGTAAAAATCACCATTAAATGTGAACTACAGTATTGTTCTCATATGTCATTCCATATGTTTTCTGCCTTACAAGTTACAAACTGTTGGTAAAGCAGAATTTTAATTTTTAGTAGCTCTGATAGCCTGTCTTTGGCAACTGTTAACTTTCCATGTTTTATTTATGGATTTGTGACAACTTTCTTTCTTTCATTCTAATTTAAATAAACTACATCTATGATGCAGTTTTGAGTAATTTTGTCAAAGGCCAGCCTTTGGAATGATGGCTTCCTCTTGATATCAGCAGCAGGGTGCATGTATAAAGTCAGTTGGAGAGAACAGAAACTTCTAGATCATGGGTATCCAACCTTTTGTCTTTTCTGGGCCACACTGAGTGAAGAGGAATTGTCTTGGGCCACATATACTGTAAAATATATAGTACAGTTAACGTACTATATATAAACCATATAATGTTACAAGTTTCAATCTGTCCAAGATCATCTGGGGCCTGCGGGCTATGGATTGGACATATTTGTTCTAGATAGCTTCATTTATCAGATGAAGACATAGTTTATTCACCCAAGGTTTATTGAATAAAGCACAATTAACTGGCTTTGCTAAACAAGTAAAGCTAAAATTAACCAAACTCAAATGAGTGATCTGTGTGATGTGTCTTTTGTTTGATTTGATTTTCAGCGTTGATGGGCAGCTGTGAAGAACATCTCTCCATTTGGCATGATAGCAGAAACCAAGATAAACGTTACTGTCAGAAGAGATGAGTAATAACTAATACTCCTGAGTTAAAACCCTATCTGCAAAAGAAATTCCCATGCATCATAAATCTCATTCAGTAATTCTTAAACCATGAGAACATTCTGAATAAGCCCCAACTTCAAATGATAGTGGTTTTATGCGGATATTTCAAATAACTGCAGCAGAAAACACTATGCACCATGATAGCAATAATACTTAGACTTATATACTGCTTCACAGTACTTTACAACCCTCTCTAATTGATTTACAGAGTCAGCATATTGCCCGCAACAATCTGGGTCCTCACTTTTCCAACCTCGGAAAGATGGAAGGCTGAGTCAACCCTGAGCCGGTGAAAAAGCTCCATTCCTCAGCAAATGCTCAATTCAAAAGTACTCGGAGATCTCCGATTCCTCCCATCCTTGACCAGCATGCCAGTAAAGAGCTCATTCCTTGATGGGCACTAAGTTTGGGACCGGTCTATTCAAAAGCGCTCAATGATCTGAGACTTGACTCATCCTTACTAGAAGGTAAGGCGGTGGGGCTCGCCAGTACCGGGTGGGCTCAACGATCATCCTTGCAGGGCAGTGAGACGGTGAGATTCATCACATCCTTGCAGGGCTGTGAGTCGGTCTTCAGACGTTTGCAGCCAGGGTGTGAAACAGACTGCTTCCCCCATGCCGCCCCTCCTTCCCTCTTCCCTCTTCACCAAATTGCTAATCTGGACTTCCTCTTTAAAAGGACAGTAACTTTGGACTTTCAATAAGTAAGGAAGTATTGTTATAACTGAACTCCTGTGAAGATTGGAAGCAATTTTATTTCCTGTGATAGAAGTAGAAGTATATAGAAGCCAGGAGCGAATGCTCAATACAAATCTGAGTCTACATAGTAAAAATATAAACTGTTCAAATTGCCAGTGCAAGACTATATTTCTTTCTCTTTCTCTTAAAAGCAACAAACTTTGAAAGTGTCTTTAAATTAATTAGGAGTGGGCAGAAATCCCATTCATCAAGGGAAAACAAAACAAAAAGTTTCCTGTTGCCTCCCAGTGAATTGTTCTGTTTATCTCTGCTGAAGAAGGGGCCAGAGATCCTCCCTTCAACATCTTTGCATCTTTACTATCTCAAAAACTCAATCTACAAAACAAGAAAGAGAGTGTAAACCCTTGCTCATTGATGGTTTTCAAACAGCCCAGGAAAAGAGACCTCCAGGCAGTTTATCAAGGGTTATAAACCTATTCTCAGATATCAGCAACAACTAAGCAAAACAAAGTAAAGCAATAACTGTTTATTTACCAACTCTCAATACTACTTCATACTACTTCATTACTTTCATTATCTCAAAAAAAATCAATTTCTTTAAAATAATTAATTTTGATCAAATAATCAATTGATTTATTGTCAATCTACCTCATATTAACTGGACCCTTAACGAATGTACAACTGAACCCATACATGCAACCTTCTACAATGCTGTAACAAATCTGGGACTAGAACAACTAGTAACCAACCACACTAGACTTAACACCTGCCTCAATCTCATCTTCTGCAATAGTTTGAATTCAATTTACAAAATACAAATTAAAGAACCCTTTTCCAACAGTGATCACAACATGATTGACTTTTGTATCAACATAGGTCCACACAAAAATCATCACAATGATGGAATCCCCAATTATAACTTCAAAAAAGGCAACTATGATCTTATAAACAACGATCTCTCATTCCTTGATTGGCAATTTCTATTCTCTGGATACAATACTGTAGAAGACCATTACAACATATTTTTATTTGAAGTCAAAAGAGCCATCAAATTATATGTACCATTAACAACTCACAAAACCAGAAAAAAAAAACAAATTACCCAAAACAATAAGGAAGCTTCAATCAAAAAAGAAATCACTTTGGCGGAAAATCAAATCTGGTCACGTTGCCAACTTCAAAAGCCAATACAGAAATTTATGCCATTCAGATAAAAACTGAATGCACCAATTATCACATTAAACAAGAGGAAAACCTTCTATGCACCAATTCCACCTGCGATTTCTACAATTTTGTAAACAATAAACTAAAAGACTCAAGGTCCATCCCACCCCTGAAAGGACCTAATCGTAAAGACTGCAATGACAACACTATTAAAGCCAACCTCTTTAACACATTCTTTGGCTCAGTATTTGTAAATAGCAATGGATCATGCCCAGTATTTCCTAGTCAAACCACAAGACAACTACAATGATCTAATACATATCGATTTTATAGAAGACAATGTTGAAAAAACACTACGCAATCTAAAACTATGTCTATCTATTGGACCAGATGGAATATGTGCCTACTTCTTAAAAAAGCTACCCACTGCCATAGCTGAACCTCTAAGCATAATCTTTGAAAAATCTTTCAGGACCAGCTCCTTGCCAAAACTATGGTCACAAGCCATGGTCATCCCCCAAAAGGGAGACCCCAGCCTAATTGAAAATTACAGACCAATCTCCTTACGCTGCGTCACATGAAAAGTCATGGAATCAATTATTAACCAATCCATTATCCTCCACTTAGAAACAAACAACCTACTCTCTAATGAACAATTTGGTTTTAGGAAAAAACTATCATGTAATCTGCAACTCTTACACTGCAAAAACATATGGACTACACAACTCGATCAGGGCAAAGCAATAGACGCAATCTACATAGACTTCTGTAAAGCCTTTGATTCAGTGGTACACGACAAACTACTCCTAAAAATAAAATCTTATGGTAACTCTGGACAACTGCATAACTGGATAGAAGCATTCCTGTCAAACAGACAACAAATGGTCAAAATTGGGAGTATCCTATCAAATTCTGTACCTGTCAACAGTGGTGTCCCCCAAGGCAGTGTTCTACGTCCAACTCTCTTCATACTCTACATAAATGACCTCTCTGATCATATCAAGAGCAACTGCGTCCTCTTCGCTGATGATGAAAAGCTGTTCAATACCACAGATAATACTGCTACTCTTCAAAAAGATCTTGACTATGTATCAGAATGTTCAAACAAATGGCAACTTCAAATCCCAACAAATAAATGCTCTGTCCGACATATTGGCAAAAAAAATCAGAAAATAAAATACAGGCTGAATAGTCAAGACCTTGTTGATGATCCAAGCTCTGTCAAGGATCTTGGAGTACTCATCTCTAATGATCTAAGTGCTAGAGCCCACTGTAACTACATAGCCAAAAAGGTGTTAAGAGTTGTTAACCTAATCTTACATAGCTTTTTCTCTGGTAATATTACACTAATAACTAGAGCATACAAAACATTTGCTAGACTAATACTCGAATACAGCTCATCAGTCTGGAATCCATATTACGTATCTGATATTAGCACAGTTGAGAAAGTCCAGAAATATGTCACAAGAAGAGTTCTCCACTCCTCTACTCGTTGTAGAATACCTTATGCCACCAGACTTGAAATTCTAGACCTAGAAAACCTAGAACTATGCCACCTACAGTTCGATCTAAGTATAGTATATAAAATCATACATTGCAATGTCCTACCTGTCAGTGAATACTTCAGCTTCAACCATAACAACACAAAAGCAAACAATAGATACAAACTCAAGGTTAATCGCACCAAACTTGATTGCAGGAAATACAACTTCAGAAACAGAGTGGTCAATGTCTGGAATACTCTCCCTGACTCTGTGGTTTTTTTCCTCAAACCGCCAAAACTTTAACCTTAGACTGTCTACTATTTACCTCACCCCTTTCCTAAGAGGTCTGTAAGAGGCATGCATAAGCACACCAAAGTGCCTACCGTCCCTGTCCTATTGTTTCTTTTATATTTTTTTATTTTTCTTATATGTAACCCTGTATTCATAACTATGTTTTTACTTATACCTATTATCTTGTAAGCAATTGACAAATAAAAATAAATAAATAAATAATTTCAAACCTCCGAACTGCTGAATTACAAAATTCAGATTCAAAGCAGAAATTTGGAGTGGAATTTCCCACCCACATGCTATACAAGAGCATGAAGACTGCTAAATGTATCACAATATGGGAACAATCAATCAATCAATCAATCAAAATAGAGCTACATGGGACCTTGAAGGTCTTCTAGTCCAATCTCCTGCTCAAGCAGGGGATCCTATACCATCTCAGACAGGTGGCTGACAGTCTTTTCTTAAAAACCCCCAGTGATAAAACACCCACAACTTCTGAAGGCAAGCTGTTCCACTGTTTAATTGTTCTCACTGTTAGGAAGTTTGCCCCTTAATTCTCCTTAATTCTGCTTAATCACTTTGATTAGTTTCCTTTCGATCCATTGTTTCTTCTCTTGCCTTCCGGTGCTTTGGAAATAAGTAGACCACCTCTTCCTTATGTCAGTCCCTGAAATACTGCCACAATGTCACCCACTTTTTTTCTCCAGACTGGCCATACCCAGTTCCCGCAATCATTCTTCATATGTTTTTGTCTCCAGGCCTCTAATCATCTTAGTTGTTCTTCTTTGCACTTTTTCCAAACTCTCAACATCTTTTTTGTAATGTGGTGACCAAAACTGGATGCAATATTCCAGGTGTGATCTTACTAAGAATTTATAAAGTGGTACTAATACTTCATGTGATTTTGATTCTATGCCTCTGTTGATGCAACCAAATTATGTCAACTCCTGAGCACCTGTGAAATGCAATGTTTAGACTTACTTCGTGCCCCCATGCACGAAAATATTGGCGAAAAATTAGAATATGGTTAGATTAAATAACAAAACAGAGAGTAAAATTCAAACTGGAATTTTTTTTATTAGGTGTGTTAGAACCAAATATGAATAGGAAGCACCAATATTTAATTCTTCATATTATAACGGCAGCTAGAATAAGTTTTGCTCAAAATTGGAAATTGGCTGTGACCTCTTCAGAAAATATGATAATCAATAAGGTACATGAATGTGCCGATATGGATAGACTAACTAAGTTGTTAAAAGATAATCAAGACAGTGAATATTACAAAACATGGGATATCTGGTATGGCTGGATAAAAAAAAAGGTGATATCTGATGACCTGGTAACATTTGGAAAAATAAGGGGGATGTGTAAATAAATATAAATAAACTATATGTGTGCATATAGAGAGTTTAAAATGATGAAGGAGTTGTTATAATAATGCATAACATCTATCAGAAGAAAAGTACAAGTGTATCTACTGCTTAAACAATGTTGTAAAATGTAAATATATATTTTTAATTTCATAAACATTGAATAAATAGATTTATTTTTTTTTAAAAGAATTACTTCAGTGGCCATTGACTGTTTTCTAGATCCAACTTAGATATCATCATTGTTGATGGATAAATATATGACAACAAATGAAGCTGGTTACATTGAGTGCACTATATTCAAATGAATTCATCACACTGATTCATAGTACACTGCATTTTAATAACTGCCCCCATCAAGCAATTAAAGCTATTTATAAGTGAGCAGAATTAATTTAGGAATTATGAAATTAAGGCTAATAGACTCAATTATTACCAACATACAGGACAGTGCCTATGGCAGTCTTTGTCCCCATGCTTTAGCTAAAAGTTTAGCATAATAATGAACTCCACCGCTCATCGCTATTAGCGCTGTAAATCCTTGGATTATATTTTACTGCCCCTTTGTGAACCAGTTGAATTGTCATAGGAGAAATCAGAGTTTTTTGTCTCATTACTTTGGCTCATGTTTATTGCAAAAGAGCTGCAGACCAAAGAAAAATTGGTCTGGAAAAAGCCACTTCTATCAGGATTATTACAATGGCAATAAAGACTGTTGGCCGCTAAGTTGGAGACTTGCAAACCCCTGCCTTGTATGAATTAAGTCTATTACACGAACATAAAAATGAGACTAGAGAATCAGTTCTGAAGAACCAGAGGTCTTGCTTTAACATTTGGCATGGGAAGGGCAAATGGAGGCATAGTACACTTATGAAGCAGCCATAATCACCCATTATTAAACAGCCTTAGCTTTACTTTAGAATATGAGAGGAAACTACGTAGGTTCAAGTTATGCTGAATCAGGTGCCAAATATCCAAATATATTAAATTAAGAGCTGAGTTTTGTATTTTTAAAAAATAAGGCATGGGGTGCTATCTTTATCCCATCGTTGATTTTGATGCAAGTCATACACCATGACAGCATGCTGTTGTCACCCATGTTTTGTCATCTACCCCTCCTTGCCTATGTGTTCAGCAGTCCCTGGGAAAATAATGGGCATCAGTGGAAAATTACAGGGTGTAATGTTCAGTTTAGTTTGCATCCAATACATTCCCTGTCAATCTTAAATCCTGATCACAGCAAGCTCACAAATCAGTCCATTCAGCTATATAGATATATGTTTATTTACTAAATATGAGAAATCATCAGAAACAGTTAACAGGCAAAACAGAATACAGGTAGTCCTCAACTTATGACCACAATTGAGCCCAAAATTTATGTTGTTAAATGAGAAATTTGTTAAGTGCCCTTTGCCCCAGTTTACGACTTTTCCCCCCACATTTGTTAAGTGAATCACTCCAGTTGTTAACTTAGTAACATGGTTATTTAAGGGAATCTGGCTTCCCCATTGACTTTGCTTGTCAGAAGGTCACAAAAGGGAATCACATGACCCCAAGACACTGCAACGGTCATAAAAATGAACCAGTTGTCAAGCATCTGAATGTTGCCTGGGGATGCTGCAACGGTCATAAGTGTGAAAAATGGTTGTAAGTCGCTTTTTTTCAGTGCTGTTGTAACTTTGAATGGTCACTAAATGAACTGTTGTAAATTGAGGATTATCTGTAAAAAGCAAGTAGAAGCAATGGGAGAGAGGGAGAAACATGAACAGGCAAAAATAATAAATATAATTTAAATGTAATTTAAGATTATATTTCAAAAGACACAGAGTTTTCCAGAGCCACTGACTCCAATACTCTGCGTAATTATCATGGACAGTTTTTATGTATATAAGGAAGATGTGTGCAAAACCGAAATGGAAAATGGGTTATCAGGTGATCGATTCTGTATTCTGTACAGGTAGTCCTCAACTAATAATTGTAATTGAGCCCTGAGTTATGGTCTAATTTGTTACGGTCAGTAGACTAAGCTTCCATATGACTAAAAGTGATTTCCTGGCTTTTTTCGAAACTGGTAAAAAATATTGTAAATCATGGTCACGTGACCAGGAAACCCTGCAACCAGTCATAAAGCTGACCTGCTTGATATATGGTCACATGATCACAAGAGTGAGGGGGTGGGTCAGTGTGACCATTTACAACAGTCAGGGGAGCTTTATGGGTCATAAAGCACCCATTCCATGGCCATCATGATGGTCAAAAAAGGACAAGGCATTAAGCGAGGACTACTTGCTCCTTGAGGGAAACAGTTTGGTGGATGGACATGATGTATCCGGCAAGTACAGACTGATAACATTTCAGCAAATCACCCTGGTTTTTTATTCCCATTTCCCCCACATTCCATCATGCCTATAATTAATGCAAATCAAATCACATCAAATCTTTACTATGGTCATAGGCAGCATAAGGAAAGTGGGATATTGTATTAAATGATAAAAAGCTATAAGACAAAAAAAATGTATTAAAACTGAAAGTGTGCACAATAAAAAAACAAGTGTCTCAAAACATATAAAAGAAGGTAAGTAGGAGCAGTATATAATTCATGCATAAAGATTTTTTTGGTTTGCACAATTCACCATAGCAGTTGATCAAAGGTTCCTGAGAACATGAGTGCTTGCTCACTTCGGGCCTTTGAATTGACCCGGGACATTTTTTGCGCCTAATAGGGACGTTAGAAACAAACCAACAAGGGTTGTTATCCAACATTGACTATTTTGAAGCCTATCTTCCAAATGATTTGTATAAATCATTGTTAATTGTAGATTTTTAAAAGTATTCATTGCGATTAGTAATGGCTCAGGTCTCTTTTTTCAATAATCGTCAATTTTGATGAATCCGTAAGATCTAGACATTTTTCAGTCCTGTCATTTGGTGCTGGGGGGCCACATAATACCAGCATCATATAGAATCAATTTAAAAGAGTTATACTGCACAAGTCAAAACGAGGGCTGTGAAAATATTTACAGACCCCCTCACATCCCGGACATAAACTGTTTCAACTCCTTCCCTCAAAATGATGCTATTGAGCACTGCACACCAGAACAACTAGACACAAGGACAGTTTGTTTCCAAATGCCATCACTCTGCTAAACAAATAATTCCCTCAACACTGTCCAACTATTTACAAAGTCTGCATTACTATTACTATTAATCCTCTCATCCTTTCACCCATCTCCTCCCACTTATGACTGTATGACTGTAACCTTGTTGCTTGTATCCTTACGATTTGTATTGACTGTTTCCTAGTATGATTTGATCGCTTATTGTATCCTATGACTATCATTAAGTGTTGTACCTGATGATTCTTGACTCTTGATGAATGTATCATTTCTTTTTATGTACTCTGAGAGCATATGCACCAAGACAAATTCCTTGTGTGTCCAATCACACTTGGCCAATAAAGAATTCTATTCTATTCTAAGAGCCCAGTTCATAGATCTTCTCCATGAAAATGATGGCAGATGTCGCCAAGAAAAAGCCTGCTCAGACAAAAACAAAAATAGAGGAATATTTATGCCAAAGATAAACTAAAAATCACGTGAACCTGGACCACACAAGACATGCATGGTCCCTATGATTTCACTGGCCATCCTTACAAATATTATTTTATGTATTTTATTGCATTAAAACATCTGCATGCTGCTTCCCATTAAAAAGAATTCAAAGCAGTTTGTAATAAAGTTCAATCAATTAAAACAGTTAATAAACATACACACTGCAAATGTTGTAGTAAAAAACACACAAAACAAATGATAAAAGTAGCACAGATAAAAAAGCAGTGGTAAAGTTGTTAACAAACTTTCTGAACCATTTAACATTTTATTTAAAAAAAACTTGAAAAGTAAACATTTATTTGCTTGGTACAACAAAGGCAAGGTAGTTGGCTCTGGGCATAATTCATTAGTGTGAAATTACCAAGGTCAGGAGGCCACCACTGACAAAACCTGTTCTTGGCTGACTATTAGCCATAAATCATAATGAGAGAGCACTAGGAACACATCTTCCTAATATATGATCCTTGAGTGTGAATAGGAACATACAGGAAGAGGCACTCCTTCAGGCACCATGGTCCTAGTATAGAATACACCTTGAATTAGAACTGGAAACAAAGGAAGAATCAGTCCATGTCATAAACAACTGACATATTTCATTTCACTCAGTTTCAGAAACCTTTTGCTGCAATCTTTTCTATTAACTGAAGCTTCCACAGAACTTCCAAACATGTACAATCTTTTGCAGGCACTACATAATGAAGCCCCTTCTTCCCACTCTTTACAATTCTTTGCTATAACTACATGCAAGTCTAAGCTACTGATAGGTACCCACACTGCCACAGAGATCATTTCTCTCTCAAATGTCAAGTCACAGAAAGACCAGTGAGATTTAAAGCCTCTAGAGAGAGGTTATAACTTCATTTAAAATTAGAGCGCAGTGGCAAAAGAAGACATCACCTCCTTCATAGCAAATTGTATTCCCACGCCCATGAAGAAATTCTATGGAGATTCTCAATCATCCAGGTCATGGTTATCATTGATGATTGGGTGAGAAGTGAAGTGCCTTCAAGCAAAAACAAAGAAAGGCCAGAGTTATCTGCCATTATATTCCTAGAGTCTTTGAGTTTGAACACTATTAACTTTTAAAATTTCAATTAAATACTTCTCTCATTTAAAGCTACAAAGCCTTTGACAGGAAAAATGACAAGAGTTAGATCAAACATATAAACCAATCTCTTGATTTTGTTTTGCCCCATATTAATACAGTCAGAAGCCATTATAGATTCTTTTACCCACTTGTGAGCAGCTGCAAATGCACTAGCCTCTACATTCAAAGAGAATTAATTGCTGTTGGTTATTGACAACTTGCAAGTCTCTGTCAATCAGTCCATTTCCTTGAAGAAAAGCATCAGCTTGATCTTCATGTATTCTCTCATTCCTGTTCCTCAAAGAACAAGAAACAAGCTTATTGTGAGACATATAAATGCCTTACTTCTGCTACATGAAAGCAGAAAATGTGGACAGCCTGATCAAGTAAAGATCCCTTTATATTATTATTTTTATTTGTCCACAAAAAACTAAACACACACTATCCAAGAAATGGGGTTTTCTACAATCTATGAAGAATATAATCAAACACAGTGTACACAAGTAACCTTCTATTGTATATTAGCATGCCTCTCTCCACTTTAAAGCTTACAATCTTACAAGAGAAATATTCATTTGCCGTTTTATTCATCTTTCACAAGAGAATCTTTGTTACGTTACAGATTATGATCAAGATATACCAAAGAGCACTCCCATTCAGAAATCACACTGAATTTAAAAATGTCCCAAACTGGAAAACAGGACTCAAACAAAAATTAAAAACCCTCACGGTTGTAGAAAAGGTCAGAGCAATATATCTTAGTAACAGAAAGCCTTGGATCAGATAAACCAATAACATAGCAGGTAATTTGGAGAAATGGCTCTGCACTGATAAGAAAAGACAGGCCCATGGATTCCAAGTAGATTATTTGGGATTTGTACCTTTGAACTTCACTGTGCAAAGAGAACAAAACACTAGCAAATGTGTTTCTGCCGTCACAATTACCCAGAGCTTCTGGGTCCGTGTAGAATCTTACAATGTATGTGTAGAACAAACTTCCAATTTTTTTTAAACAGAAATATATATTTTTACAGACAGAGAAACTATTTGACCACTCAGAATCCCATATACTTCCTTCTCCATAGTGGACTTTTAAGTCATTGTCAGGGTTATGTTACATATACTTGGCTGCATCATTATAAGCTTGAAGTTCCTACAGGTTTACCTACAAGGATTTCTGACTGAACAGCTCTCTAGAACAATGAAAGAAAAGCTATGGTTACCCAACTCCTATCATCCCCAGCCAGCATAGTCAAATTAAGGCTCAGAAGATCTCAGCATATCAACATCTGAAAGTCACAGGTATATCATACACATCAGGGGTGGTATTCAGCATGTTCTGACCAGTTCTGGAGAACCAGTAATGGAAATTTTGAGTAGTTCGGAGAACTGGCAAATACCACCTCTGACTGGCCTGGACCCCATCTATTTTCTGCCTCCCGAGTCCCAGCTGATCGGCTGGGTCTTCTTTTGTTGCCCTGCACAGGAGAACTGAGCTGGAAAGCAGGTTAATGGGGTGGCGAGGGAATGGGATTTTGCAGTAACCTTCTCCCAGGAGTGGGGTGGGAATGGAGATTTTACAGTATCCTTTCCCTACCGCACTCACCATGCCACGTCCATCAAGCAATGCCATGCCCATCAAGCCATGCCCACAGAACCAGTAGTAAAAAAATTTGAATCCCACCACTGATACACATACATACCAGTAAGTGTATAGGTTCATACAAGTTCTGTTGAAAAGATCCAATAGTAAGGAACATAATGCGGAAAACCAAATTTGGATTCTTGTCTATCTTTTGCAAAGCAGACAAAAATTAAGAGCATTTATTACAAGCCCTCCTGATTTAAAGATTATACAAACTGAAGAGAAATTCTGGTTGTGAATGACAGATTATGCTTCATCATTTGGAAAGAAGACAAAATGTTTAATAGGGCTTTTAAAAATCTAAGGTGAATAGACAGCTGGCATTCTAAAAAGTCTCTTGGCACATAATTCATTTTACCCAAATTGATTATCTAATAATCACAGCTAAACACCTTCACAAGGTGAATCATATTTAGCTTGGGGAAATTTATACAAAGCACTGTGATTTGACTTTTAAATAATAAACGGGGTCAAGATAACCAAGGTGGCTATAACATCCAAATGATTTCTCAATACTGTTATGATAATGCAGTATAGGATATTGAGTTTAATACATAAACACTGGATCTCCCATATTAATAAAAGATAGCTGCTGAAAAATGTGCACTTTAAAAAAGTATTCATGTCTAATAGTTAGAAAGGGAACAAAATAAGAGTTGCCTAATAAACAGCAGATCAGGTAATATATTTAATGTACAGTAATATGCAAAATTTGGTCAACCATGATCATATAGTATATATCAATGAATCCTTAATAGAACGGAAGTTGGTAGAGTGTTTAACGCAACATTTTTCTGCACCTGAAACCATACTTAATATTTAGGCACTGTTGTTTAAATATTTAAAATAAGAAACCAATGAATATGGAAAGATTCTGACACCCTTCCAAGCACTGCTTTGTAGGATTGCTGTTGGCAGAAATAACAGCATTCAAACAGTTTTTGTAACCAGCTAGGAATCTTTCTATTCAGCTTTTTGGGGAAAAAGATTTTCTCTCACTGTTCCTTGCAGACCTTTTCTAGCTCAGAAATAGTTGTAGGTCTTCTTGCATGTGTGAGATCTTCCCACAGTTTTTTCAACAACGTTCAAGACTCCGGGTCTGAAAAGACTGAATATTTCAGTAAGATAAAGGTATGAAACATGCTGCCAAATAAACGATTAAATACTTATAGGAATATAAGATGAAGTTTTCAGAATGGCCTTCATAGACATACACACTCCCAGCCATATATGTTTTATTTTAAACTGCAAACCCTTACAGTAACTCATTTCAAGATTTTTTTTTTCCCCCAATGATCAGAACTCTTGAAATATAGCTGCTCAGGAATGGCCAAGTGGAAGTTCTCCTTGAAATTGACTTTTAAGTTCAAAACACTTTGTATGTCTCTAATTTACAACAGGCAAGTGTTGTTGTCAAGAGATATTAGACCTCCATCCCATTGCAGGCAAAGTTATTGCCATTACCCTCACTATACAGGACCTGCTGAGAAACTAATATGCACATTCCCTGCCGTGTAGTTCACAGATATAATCCTAGCAGAGGTAAGAGAATTACGCTGAAAGCCCTAGTTTGCAGTAGCCCTACAAGGCTGTCAGATGTTAATACCACAGATCAGAGATCAGGCAATTTAAACTGCCCCTTCAAACCGTACTCCTAGTGCAATTAAGCATTTAAGTAAATGGAGAATGTCATTCTCCACTAACTTGAATGAAGGTGTAAAGCATGTTGAAACAGAGCAAAATCAGAAAACACAGTGCTTGGTTTTATTTTTTATGTTTTTTTCCTTACACCCCACTAAACCAGGGTGCTTATTTATTGGCTTAGATATAAACTGGGTAGGCAGAAAAAAAGCAATTTGTAAATAATGAAGGGATTTCTAACATCCCCCCCTCCCCCTTTATGGCATGGGATACATAAGCAGGTGTGCTTGTGTGCGTTGTCTGTGTGTGTGTGTATAAATTTAAAAGAAAATAACATTTACAAACCTACAGAATTGTGTCATAAGCTTCCAGGGCCTTCTAAATGGCTGAGGGCTTAGAGAATGTCTTTGTTTTTTAGTTTGTTTGCTTTTTTAAAAAAAAGCAATCTCTTCATGGAGGGATATTAAATTCTATTTCTGTTGTTATCTAGGACAGAAGTACTGTTAAGATCTGATCCACTCCAAACCAAAGATAATATTGTATTCATTCTCCCCATCGTATCTTTATTGTGTATGCAGATGCTAGCTACTCTTTTGGAAAATAGTGCATCAATGACACAAGAGAACATAGCCCTACTTTAAAAGGAAGAAGAGATTGGGCACACAAAATAGTTCTGCTCTTTTTTGTGGGTTAAATATGATTATTTAAGAGACAATAGACTGTGGGCTTAAAGGCTGAAATGTGAAGAGGAGGAGAAAGAGAGGGAGAGGAATGGGAGGAGGAGGAGGAGGAGGAGGAGGAGAGAAGGAAGAAGAAGAGGAGGAGGAGGAGGAGGAGGAGGAGGAGGCGGAGGAGGAGAATTGAGTAGATTAAATCTATAACAACTAACAATCTTCTGGAGTTAAGCAGGAGACTAAATTGCTTAGCTTCCAACTGGTAGCCACTCCTAAGTCAAGTCTTATATCCTAACTCCATAGTAAAGGAACAGAACACTGGCTTTCTCAG
Organism: Pseudonaja textilis; assembly: GCF_049901715.1. NCBI lineage: Eukaryota > Metazoa > Chordata > Lepidosauria > Squamata > Elapidae > Pseudonaja > Pseudonaja textilis. The sequence goes on from NC_141990.1 coordinate 208,551,080, forward strand.
AGAATTCCAATGTCACATTACTAATAAGGACTACATGAAATTCAGGGAAAGCTCTTCGTTATAGGACTAATTCTGTAGTAAAACGTAATAACTTCTAATTTCCCATCAAACTGTTTTCAAAATAGCATTGTTTCTTGCAGATATCTCATGAGCCCCTTGCCTAATGGAAACACCAAGGTTAAAATGATTAAATGTAACTTCTTTAGTTAAGGATGATTAATGTTCAAAGAAACTGGGGCATGGGTCTATTTGCACAGATGCAGAGCAGGTTTTCTTTTTCATATATACAGAAAAGGTGTCTACCGTAGAGTGAAGCTTTTAAACTGAATGGGATTGGGGGTGTGTGTCTACACTGTATATTCCAATGAACGCAACAGGAGTTTCCACCTAGAGACTAAGTCATTTCTTGCATGCTGGGATGTGTTTGGCAGTCACTTTGCATACAGAATCATTTGTATTCAGGTCAAGTTGAGGCTGTCATTTCTAAACAGAAGCAAACTTTTTAAGTTTTGCAGAGGCAAAATTCTATCCTTTGAAGGGCGCAGCCCCTACTGCATTCGGAGGTTGCCTTTTCGGAATTGTTCCAGCCAATGAAAATCAATAGGCTGGAGTCTTTTGAGGGGACTTTTTATACAGGTGGTCCAAGGGATTGCTTCCAATAGGATGTCACTTCATTCATTCTAAACCTTGGAACCATGGAGCAGATTCTGCCAGGCTGATTCCAAATTGTTCCTCTTGGTCCTGATGGTGGCAAGCATTTGAACCACCGCTCTACTGTTGAGTCCAATACTTGATCAAAGATCTAAAACAGAGGTAAGCCAGGCCAGCCAAAAGAACAAATATCTTCGGATAACTTTGAAAACTAATATGTTGATTATTACATCAGGTGTTCCAGGTCACAGTCCACTTCGTCAGATGCATGGAGATTAATCCCAAAAAGGGACTATTCTGTATGCCATAAACACCTATGTGTGGTGCTGTACCCTCTGTTCTTGGAATGGTACAGCATTTATAATGATCAACACACACAGCAGTTGGCAAAGATCACAGTGGGGTGATCCACTGCCCAGAAACACTGCAGAAGGTACAGCAGGCAAGGCAGTTCCTTAAAAGGTGCTCAAGTGTTGACTGTATAATGGCATCTTTTTTTCATGAAGGTCAGTGTTTTTTGAGTCAAGGAAGCATTGGCAATAAGGAAGTACATTGCCTTTGTATGTATACCCTTCCTTTCTCAGCTCTGCAGATTGTACACCTGAAGAAGTCGGCCATGATTCACAAAAGCTCATGTGATCATTTCAAGAAAATTCTAAGGACTATTGTTTCATTAGAGAGGTAGTGGCTGCAGCCTGGGAAATGATGCTAATTCCTCATTAGCTCTGATTAAGTTCTCTGCACCAAGGTGAATATATTCCACAATTCGGGTGGCCAAGTACAGGTTTAGCTACCCTTGATCCAATAATGCTCTCAAGTGGAATAAATAGGAGCCATTCATTTAGGGTAGAAAATGAATTTTCAAGAGCCTCGCCAAAGAGATTGTGAAAATAGTTCTCCAGCTGGACTGCAGAGCTAGCCACACAACCCAAATCCAAAGAGGGAGAGAGAGAGAGAGAGGGAAGGAGGGAGGGAGGGAGGGAGAGAGAGAGAAGTACCAATGACTAGCATTAATGGCATTACCTAGTTTGGGTAACGAAATGGCTGCAAGAAAGCAAGCTCAGAGAGCACCCAAGGACCTCTCAGAGAACTTGGATTACCCTCTTTCTTCCCTCTGCTTAGTTACAGATAATCCAAGATCCTTTCCTTAAGGACTAGAGAAGGAGGTGGGGAAAAGAACAAAGCTTTTATCACCTCCACCACTTTCGATTCCACCTTTGCTTTGGGAGGCTTTGTATTTCTGCCAAGGTGGGTAAGTAAGTATGTGCAACTGGGTATATGTGTAGGATGTTCTTGATTTCTGTTTTCTCTGTTACGCCAAGGCTCATTTCATCTTGCGGCGCACTTGGATGTTTAATGTCAATCTTCATTCATATTTCAGTCTATGTTCAAAACATCATGGATCACAAGAAGATTGAGGAATATACTTATTTTTTTCTGAGTGTCCATATGATCTGCAATGTTTTGAACTCTCTCCAGGCTCCTCAAAGAATTTCAGCAAAAGAGCTTTCATGTTTAGCATCCCACTCCCACCTTGCGATCTTTCAGGTCTCTTCTGAACTAATTTGTGAACTGCAGTTATCATCGCAATCGGGACAGTTTGAGTCTATCTCTTATCTCCCCGTTGACTGAGGCATTTTGAGTCCAATTGCCATCTGTATAATCTGCAAGTAAAAAAGTGGGAAAGAATCTATGAGTTAAGTGTGTAACCCTGTAGATTCAAACTTAGTACAGGTAACCCTCGACTTATGACTGCAATTGAGCCCAAAATTTCTGTTGCTAAGTGAGACAGTTGCAGAGTGAGTTTGCTCCATTTTGCAACCTTTCTTGTCACAGTTACGTGAACCACTGCAATTGTTAAGTTAGTAACAATGTTGTTAAGTGACTCTGTCTTCTCCATTGAGTTTGCTGGTCAGAAGGTTGCAAAAAATAATCACATGACCTAGTGGTGGGATTCAGTTTTTTTTTACTACCAGTCCTGAGGGCATGACTTGATGGGCACGGCAGGGGAAGGATACTGCAAAATCTCCATTCCCACCCCACTCCTGGGGGAAGGTTTTATTGCAAAATCCCATTCCCTCCCCACCCCACTAACCTGCTTTCCAGCTCTGTTCTCCTATGCAGGGCAACAAAAGAAGACCCAGCCAATCAGCTGGAACTCGGGAGGCAGAGAATAGATGGCAACGAGGCCAGTCAGAGGTGGTATGTGCTGGTTCTCCAAACTACTCAAAATTTCTGCTACTGTTCTCCAGAACTGGTCAGAATCTGCTGAATACCACCTCTGACATGACCCCACGGCACTACAATCACAATAAATATGAATCAGTTACCAAGCATCTGAATTTTGATCATGTGACCATAGGGCTGCTGCAACATTCATAACTCTGAAAAAGAGTCGTAAGTCATTTTTTTCAGTGCTGTTATAACTTCAAACAGACATTAACCAAACAGTTGTAAGTTGAGGACAATCTATATTAAGCCACAACCTGGCTCATTCAATGTGTAATGGCTGATGGCTTACAATATTGTATACACCGGACCATTATATCAGGTTCTGAAAATAAATTATGACAGAACATTTTAGGACATCCAATATATACTTTGACGGATAGTAAAGGCATAAATTCTCAGGTGGGCTGAGTAAAATTGTGGACTGCCCAGAATCATTGGGAATCAGGCAGCATATACATTTAATAAATTATTCTTGTCATTAAAGTCTGTATAGATTCTCAATCATCCAGGTCATGGTTGTCCCCAAAGTGCTTTTTCAGCAGGAAACTGGACTTTATTTTTTCTTTTGAAGATGTTTCACTTTTCATCCAAGAAGCTTCTTCAACTCTGACAGGATAGTGGAGAATGGAAGGATTTATACTCCTTGCAGACAGCTGGTAATTTGCATCCTCTTAGAGGGTTGTTGAAGCTCTTGGAGGTTTATCTATGTCCTCAGAGTTACCTGAGTAGTACTCCTGGTTCCTGTAGTCTGCAATTTTTTCCCTATGGAAATCCATTCCTACTCCCACACCATTCAAAGGATATTCACTTTGCCTCCTGAAAAAGCACTTTGGGGACATATTGTCATTAAAGTTATTTTATCTGATGAGCAAAAATGTTAAACTTAAAGAGTCCAACCTGCAGTAAAATGCTCAATTCCCACACCTGGCAAATCACGGTGGTTTATTCATTAGTTAATCCGGAAGTTTAATTGATCAGCATCATGCTTAATAAAGTTGCTGGTGTTGGATCTCTCCATCACGCTTCTGGCCACATCAAAAAAAATAAGCTGATTCTGTTTGCTTCCTTAGAGGCTGTGATTTGAACCAGCCTTGTGCAAAAGGCTGCATATTGATAGAAGAAGACAGGCTGATCCTGTTGAGGAGAAGAAAGCAGGAGACAAGCCTCTCCACAACTGAGAACGATTAACCTTTCTTGCCCTATTTGCCTTTAGTAATTAACAACACACTGTGAAGGATCAGCTTAATAAGTAACTTTCCATTGGCTAGTCCAAAATTTGCATGTTAGACTAATCCCTGGCTCCCAGACCTCATTAGCCAGGGGGCCCCAAGTAAAATTCTACCCCCTAAAGTGACCTTAAATGTCTCTTTGGGGAAAATAGGCTTTTACTATGAGGAATGGGACAAAGTCAGAAAAATACCCTGACTAGCAAATATGCTGTATCTGTGTTTTGTAGCAGTATGCATCCAGGCTAACTTTTGGATCAACTAACTTTAGAGGTTTGCAGAGCTACGGACTTTTTTCCTTTCTGATATATTTATACAGTATGCTGATAGGACGCATCCCTCTGTTATCAACTAACAAGATTTGACTTTTATCTAGTTTCCATTCATTTGATTAAGGGATTACAGTTACAAAAAGTAGAAGGCTGTTCTATTAAGATATGGACTTATTCATGGGGAAGTGTTATTATTTGAAGGACTGAATATGTATAAGCATTTGTTTTTCATTTGCCGTTTTGTCCCATAGCCCCACACGGGACTGAAGCATCACGTTCACTGTATGAACTTCAGAGAGGTGAAGCGGGGTCCAAAAAAGATAAAAAAATATGTGCAGTTCGTCCTCAAATTACCATCACATCGAGCTCAAAATTTCTGTTGCTAAATGAAACAGTTATTAAGCCAATCTCCCACCATTTTACAACCTTTCTTGTTACCGTTGTTAAGTGAATCACTGCAATACTTAAGTTAGTAACATGGTTCTTAAGTGAATCTGGCTTCCCCATTGACTTTTCTTGTCCGAAAGTGATTACATGACTCCAGGACATTGCAACGGTTATAAATGCATTCCAGTTGCCAAGCGTTTGAATTTTGATCATATGACCATGAGAACGCTACCACAGTTGTAAGTATGAAAAACAGTCATAAGTCACTTTTTTCCCCCAGTGTCTTTGTAAATTTGAACAGTTACTACACGAGCTGCATGTTGTAAGTCAAAGACTACCTGTACTATCAACTAATTTCCTGACACCTGATGATGGTCCTCATTGGCTTCCCAGTGGCTCTGCATCTGTAGTCATAGTTGCAATTCTTCAGTGACAAATTTGTTTTACTGTATTAGATCTATATTTCACCTTTTCTTCAGGAACTCAAGGGCATGTCTATTTTTTTCCCCATATGAGCAATTTCTAAGTTAGGTTGGACTAAGAGTAACTGCATTATAGTTTTGGTAATGGTAATAATTATCTCTACTGTGAGGTCCTTAGTGCTCTTGGAGCTTGGCCATTTTTGTGGTACACTGATGATGTTACCTAATTGGGTAATAATGAAGTGTCTGCAACTGAACAACCAAACTCAGAAAGCACCAAGGACTTCACAATTCAACCCTGAGCTACAAATATCCTCTAATATCAGTCTCTCTACTGTCTGTTTTGAAGTGATACATGTGATCTTAAGAATGATAGCACACAATATATTCAGTGTAATCATCTGTCATTGGTAGACCATCCCTAAACTAGCTGAATTTTGCAATATCTTATGCCAAGACTTTTGAAGTGCCTATGAAATGGAATGAGCCTTACAGGTATTAAAACAATCAAGCAATAACCTCTATTAGAATGATGTTTATGATATTCCATGTGGCCCTGTTTTGGGGTTCAATTTCAGAGGTTATTTAGTAAGTCATATGGCAAACAGAAAGATAAGCATAAAAGGGGTAGCAATATTAATTCAGATTCTTTTCTTGAGCTCTGCTGTCATGAGTCATCTTCCAGTTAAAGCTTACTGGGGGATGGGTGGGCGGAATCCCATGTACAAATGAAGATTCCCTGTATAACTTCAAACTTTCAGGCTTGGACAATCCATGTTCTAAATAATTCATGGGAGCTACCCAACAGTGAAAGAGGATTGGTTGCTGCTGCAGATATTTGCACTGGAATCTGTAAGAGGGGGGCAAAGCTAATGGGTTTACCTCTGCTCTTTCTCATGCAATGATAATCAACTGGGGGATTTGAAAGCTCCAAGAAACATTCAGAAACGACCTACGTAGATGTCATATTGGTAGACCGCTGAACTTAAACTGTGGTCCATCACACTGCTTTGACAGGGGGCCTATTTCTTCCCCCCTCCAATGTTAAATATTGGTGCATTTTAAGACTGGATTGGAAAGACAGAGATTGTCCTGTTCAAAGCCAGTGTGACGAACTGCTTGCTCTTTATTTCATTTCTTATTTTTAGGTTTCTCTATTATGCAATGCCTAGACTGTAAAAAGCAAAGCAAATGGGTTGAGAAGCCTTCTCATGAATTGCATTGTGTTTTCTGTATACAATCCTTGCACTAGACCAGAAAGGATCAGACTGAGTTCCTTAAGAGTTTTTTTTTCTCTCCCGTGAAGAAAATGAATAAATAACTGCCTACTACTTAAGGAGACGTTTACATATGGACGATGCTTTAAAAACTATATTGGCTAAAAGAAACAACCCAAAATAATCAACCGCATTCTCAACTAAGACCTCCTTAAATATTTTAAATTGATTTTTGTTAAAAGCATTAAGGGAAAAATGCAATGGGCATGCTGAAAAAGTCTAACGGTATAAACAGAACTTTTTAAAATATTGAACTGATTTTCTCCAAACTTGGAACCCCTACCAATGGGGACTATAAATAAGCTAATTTAACATTTCTTGCTTCAGCCAGCCCTGACTTTATGAGTGTGCAAATTTTTCATTTTGAAGATTGAGGAAACGTGTATTTCCCTATGCTTGCATAAATCATAGGGAGCTGAATGAATTTGACTTAATTTTTTCCTATCCTTTCATACTAACCTTTTAGTTAAGGCAATGTACGATGAAAAATAAATACAACAAAACATACCAAGAGAGCTTTAAAGCTTTTCCAATGAATCGTCGTTGCTGCTAATAATATAATGGATGCACACCTTAAATACCCTGCTTTATTTTGGACTCTCGGGTTTTTTGCAAGTCTAGGTAGGATTCCAAGGTCTTATATTAACATTTTCCTGAACATTTTACATTTCATGGTCTGTGCCACTATCAAAACATGCCCTTCAGGTTTTGTTTCTCTTCGGTTTCATTTCAAGCTTTGCCATTTTCCAATCAGTCTTAATGAGAAGAGCTGAACATGGTTACATATACCATTTGAAAATAACACTGCATGGAAAGGTAAACTGAACCTACAGGACATTTCTTCCTTTGTTAACTAGATTTATAAGGCCACCCAACTCATTTTAGTGCTGCACAGCATGGATATGAGTTGCAACACAAAGTTGCCATTCTGGCCTCATAGAAATGGTATCTTTTGTTGGATGAAATTGAATTCATTGTGTTGTAATTATTATTCCTGTCCATTTAAAGACTTGTAATCATTACTTAAATATTCAGCATAGAATAGTCAGTGCCTCTTCTCAATCTGAAAGCTATTTGTTGAATTATCAATGACATCACCCCTCTTTTTAGCAAGAGAAATTTCACAGCAGTCTTTGGCACATTGCGAATGTTCTAGATCGTAGAAATATGAACATAAAAGACTACAGGAACCAGACTTCCACACTCAGAATTTTATTGGGTGACAGAACTAGAAGGAACTGTGTGCAACGCTAACATAGAATAAAGGTGGAATCTCATGCTTTCCTTGAACATCCTTTGTTCCTTGGTACAGTAGAGCCTCGGATTGTGACTGTCCAGGTTTCCAGGTTTTTGGCAGCAACATGATATGGTTGTGACCAACACCCCATCCCCCCAAAAAAGGGGAAATCGGCACGGAAAGGGAATCTTTTCATGCCGATTTTGTTCGCCAGTCAATTTTTGAATTGTGGCCTGATTCAAAAATCAGGTGGATTTTTTGTTCATCACCCAATTTGGTCGCAAACAGGAGCATTCATGACCCGAGGTTCCACTGTATAAGTAATTTGTGAAATGGCAGCATGTCATCCAAAACTACTAGCCCAGGGGTCCCCAACCCCTGGTCCATAGATTGGTTCGTGGCATGTCAGAAACCAGTCTATGCAAACAAGCAAAGCCCCATCCATGGATGCAAGCAGCACATGAAACCATGCCCCCTCCAGTCCACAGAAAAGCTCTCTCCATGGAACTAGGCCCTGATGCCCAAAAGGTTGGAGACTGCTGCATTACACAATCCAGGGACCTACTGTGCTAATGTGGACTGATGGGAGACCCAGTTCAAATCCATTTCCCATGAGTGGAAATTCTCTGAGAACCAATCATCCCAACCTACTTCAGAAAGAGCTTGTTTATTGATTTAATGGATATATAGCCCAACTTAAACAACTGCAACTCTGGTTAATATACAGTAAGCAAATGTGAAAATAAACCAAGAGCAGAAACAACTACAGTATAGTTGATATCAGGACTACAGTAATTAATTCAGGAACGCAGACATTCTTCCTACCCTTCCTAGGAACAAACTCCATCATCCTGGCCCCAGTGTCTAAGGACTGAGGCTGGTTTTTAATGCTTTTCTACAGGCCAACTGGTGTGACCATCTGTATATTGGGAATGAGGGACAGAGGGGCATTCCAGAAGGCTAATGTTGCAATGGAAAAAAAAAATCTATTCATTCATTCATTCATTCATTCATTCATTCATTCATTTATTTGATTTGTCAATCACTTACAAGATAATAGATATAAGTATAAACATAGTTATGAATAAATGAAATGGATAAATGTGAGAAAAATGAAAAGAAACAATAGGACAGGGATGGTAGGCACGTTATAGGGAGGAGTGCTATATACAATGCTTTTAACTTTTGAAAGATCAAATATAAATGTAATAAACATATAGCCCAACCAACCTAACAGCTGAAGGAGTTGGTTCTTAAAAAATTCAACCCAGCATCATTTTAAATGAATGCACACTGTTTTAACTGTTCATGAAGAGCAGGAGGCTGCTGTGATGGGACCATGGACATGGGCCAAGGCTGATATGCACAATCCTATCTTCGGAAACCCTTGGGGTGGAGGAGACACCTTAAGATATATTTATTAATCCAAGCCTTATAGACAAATGCAACCTTTATAGACAAGCTAAAATTTTCATGAACTCTTAGTTGTTTTTTATGTTTACAGTATATAGTATACCCAACCATTGCTTGTCTTGAAGGCTTGGCATATAGGGAGGAAAAAGGAAATTATAGACAACAGTGGCTGTGTGCATCAGATGTGTGCTTTTGACACATTGAGTACTTTGTCTACCATACTGTCTGGTCTTATAGCTTAGATAGTTGCACTCTAGTTATTTGGATATTTCTTCTACTGCTCCTGTTTCAAAGTGTCAAACTGACATGATGCTGAGAAAAGAAAGAAAAAAGAGACGGAGAGGAAAGGAGAAGAGACGAGAGGAAAAGAAAGGAAAGGAAAGGAAAGGAAAGGAAAGGAAAGAAGGAGAGCTATTTTTTCCTTTAAAAAATCCTCACAGAAGGGAATGAGCCTTTAAATTGAAAGCTTTTTTTTATTTTGCTCAGTTGGAGTTTCTCCCCCACCTTTTGACTGAGTTTATACAATGCAGAACAATCTGTGTACAATAATTTTACACTCATGCCAGAAAAAAGGATTTCTTTACATCCTGCCAACATCTGAGACAAGACCCTGGGGCAAGTTTTTAAATTTCCTTCCAAGAGAGCTTACTTAACTTCCTCTCTATTGATTTTCCATTGGCAAGTGGTCTTCCAAGGCAAAATATTTCCCACTGTGTGGTAGTCGCTGACAATTTTAAAATTTCTTCTGCTTTGGTTGTCGTTGTGCTTGCATTTTTATATCTGTCTGCTTTTCATACCACATTATGTACTACTGCTGACAGTGAGTGGGCAACTAATTTAGCCGCCTGTTAGTGCAGCTTCCTTTGAAACTCTGCTAGGTTTCATTTTTTGTTTGCCAATTCTAACTTAACAGAGGATTCAAGGAAGAGCAATTGGGTAGAAAAACTTCCCCACCATTTTCTGCTTTTGTTACTAGTCCAATTAATCTTCTGTTAGTTTAATACTCTACTGAACTTCATTTCCTTTGTGGTTTACATTTCAGGTAGAACGAAAAATTGATCAAGTGGCTTAAAAAAATCATTTGCCGTAAAGCCTATTTTCATAATAAAACAAAGTCTCTAATCCTGAGTTTGGATATATTTTTTTTATCAAGGCTGCATACATCGAGCAAACAGATGATTAGAAGGAACTTTGTGTGCATTAAGCAAACTCAGTTCAGGCAGTTTTTGCCAACATTAACTTTCAGAATTAAAAGGTAAAGATTGCAAAACTTGCCAGTTTCCCTCAGAAATGTAATGGCATTCCATCATTACTTTTCTTTGTCTAATTATGTGCATTGCTGCCACCTTCTGTTGAGAGAGTGAGAGAGGAGCGGGAGAGAACAGGAAAGAAGAAAAGAAAAAGATTAAGAGAAAGGGAGGGAGAGAGGAGGAAAAGAAGGAAAGGAAAGAAGGAAGGAAGGAATGTTGCTGTAGAAAAAAAAAATATTCTGGAAGAAGCAAAGGAGTGTTTCTCAACCTTGGCAATTTGAATTCGTGTGGACTTCATCTCCCAGAACACCCTAGCCTGCAGGGTTAGCTGGGGGGTTCTGGAAGTTGAAGTCCACATATTTTAAAGCAGCTAAATCTGAGAAATACTGGAAGCAAACCATTCTTAATATCCATACCATTTTCATTCTCATGAAGCTTTATATAAATAAGGGAGCCCTCATATTTATTTAGTCCACAAACTAAATTTGTTTGCAAGAAATTAGCAAAACCTCTCTTTCTTTAAAAAAACAACAACCATAATCATACAATTTGTAGAAATCCATTTGAACTTATGAGCCAGCAAATAATGTAAAACCACCATTTATTTATGTTGTATTTTAAGGAGAGAAAAAAAAATACTATTAGCAGAAAACATTAGATATTAATTCACTGCATCAATTTTCATCACCTTAAATTTGGAAATAAATGCAAAGAAGCGTTCAAAAGGCTTGAAGTAAAATGGTAAATTCCGTTTAAATGTATCCCTTTTGTGACTGCTTTAGTGTTTATACTGCTCATCTATGCAGGATGAAATCGGGAGAACTAATGCATTTTTTCCACATTCCAGCTTTGAAACAGACTTTTATGTGGGGCTATTTTTATTTATCCACTCATGACTCATGGTTCAAATGGATAGTAGACAAGCTAGGAAATTATTTCACAACAACATTGCCTTAGGTTTTGTGATAGGGGACTACATTGCTGATCACTTCTTTTTTAAATAGTAGTTTTATTAAAAATTACAATTGTAATTTTAAAAATTAATATAAAATTAATATAAGGTAAAAAAGAAGGCACAGAAAAAAGTAAAAAAAGAAAAATAGGAATGTAGTAAAGATAAAGAAAAGAAATATTTAAAGAAATGATTTTCCTCTTCATCACAAGCATAAACAATTTTTCTAACTTTTAGTAAATTCTGAAAATGCAATGAACTATCTCTTTTTCTCATCTCTTTATAAATAAATCCGAAAAGTATTGTCATTTCAATCCCGACATCAGGAAAAGTCCATTAAGAGTTAGCACAGATGATAAAATATCTATTTTAACTTTGATCAAGTTAACCAACTTTATATTCCTTCCTTTTATTTTAATAACCTTGATCTTTAGTCACTTCATATAATAGCCTAGAACTTGATTTCTTTCCATTTTTTCCCTTTGTCCCTTTTCACAAAAAACTCTTCAATGCTTCTTTTTAAAAAACAAAATATAGGAAAATTATCTAGGAAACACATCAGCCAGTTTCTAGTGGATGTCCAGTGTAGCATCTTTTTCCATATCACTTTTTTAGCCTGTTATTTTTAAATCATTCTCAATTCTTCTCAGGTAAAACTTGTACCGTTTTCATAATGTGTTTCAAACATCTATAGAGACAGACACTTTAAAAATTGATTTCTGGCTACTTTTAGCAAAGAAAAGAAAACTGAGACGGGGAAAATAGTAGCAGTAGTACTGTATTGTCATTGCACTTCATACAATCAAATAGGCAAGATGAGTGCTTTAGCATCTTTGTGGTTAGTTATAAGGGCAAATGACCACAGAGGAGCTATAGTAGATGTAACTTTCAGACTGGGTTGTGGTACCTTTGGGGGGGTTTGTTGTAACTTAAGTTGCTAAGTTATAAGTTGAGAAATACCTGTACAAATAAAAGTAGGTAACTGCACAGTTCATATTGATAACAATATCTGATGTACAGTCTCACCCAGCAGCATTAGTTAAGCTGGATACTGACAGTGGATACAATTAAATATGCATTTCTATTCAAGGGGAAGATTTTGTCAGAGAAAGGCATTAAGCAGAGGTAAAAATAACTGGGAATGAAATAACCCATTTTAAAGAGAAAAAAAAGCACAAATTAGGCCCAACAAGTGGTTTTTTGTTTTTTGTTTGGTGGGGGGCATGTCCAAAACTCTTTCAGTTGTCTGAGGAAAGCTGAAAACTCATTTGTAAATATAAGTCTGAACTATGAATGATTGTGTATTTTATGCATGCATACAGTATATGTCATAGTAGCTTGTTAAAACCGTTTGTTGCTTCCTCATTAAGGCCAGCATAACATATAGCTCCGAAGCCTTTGCTCATTGCTGGGCATGAACATGATGAGGTTAAGAAAATTTTGGAGTCTAGAAATTTCAGGGGGAAGTTACAATATCTAATTTATTGGAAAGGCTATCCTATTTCATAAGCAACTTGGGTAAATAGCTAGAAAGTTAATGCTGATAGACTGATAGAAAAATTCCATGAAAAATATCCACATAAGCCCAAGGTGAATCCTGTGGGTGGCAGAGGAGGTTAAATTGCACATTGTATTATTGTGTTTAACCAAGTTTGAATCTTTGTGTATTCTATGTCATTGCAGGTGTTTCTTTTCAAATGAGTTGGGGCAGCCTGTCAAGCCCAAAATTGACGTATGTGTAGCCATTTTATTTAGCCTTATTATATATTCCTTTTCTTTCTTCTCTTTGCTGGTTATGGGGGGAACGGTTTCAGGCTTGCCAAATTCCTAAGTGCGGAGGAGTGGAGATAGAGTTGTTTAGGCTAGGTGGTGTTTCTTCCCGTGGGAACACAAGCTGACCCTGCTGAGGCCTTGAGATGGAGATTGATAACACCAGGCAATGTTGAATTACTTTTATTGGAATATGTGACTTCTGGGGGTTGTTTCTTACTTCCAATATTATGTAGTGTAATTCTGGGTTGTGTCAGATCTGGAATTACAACAGACTTTGCCAATTTGATGCTTTCCTAAATAAAAGAAATTATTATGGATGATGGACTTTGCTCTTTTCTTTTTAAATGGATTTCATCAGTTGGACATTATATTTCTTAGGCAGTATTATATTATATAATACTGACATTATATTTCTTAGGCAGTATTATGACCAAATCAAGTAATATATACCTTGTTGCTCAGTTACAAATTATTCATATTACAATTTTTTCATTTTTATGACAACTACAGCCATATAACTTTGCAGTTGTAATAGCTAGTCATTTACAGCTCGATGCTTTAATAGCACATACCATTATTATTTAAAATGTATTTTTGTCTTATTTTGTACAGTGTCTGGAGAGAATTTCTATCAGTTTAATGCAAGAGTAAAATTTGAGTCCGTCCCCACGGATTGGAGATTGTACTACCAATCTTCAACCATAACCCAAAGGATTGTAGGGAGTTGTAGTACAAAACCATGAGACGCTATAAACTTTGCTAATTTTGATTGTACTTGAATAAGCATCTCTCCCACTCTCTCCCTCCCTCCCTCTTTTTCTGGCATTTTTTATTAGGCCCATGATTGGACTCAGCATGAAATGAAAAACTGAAGACACTGTTTTCCATAATCATCCAAAATTATTTCAAATTTCTCTAACACCAAATGGCCCAGTAAGTTAGTAGTAGATTTGGTGAGTAATGTTTTTATTTATTTTGGTGGTATGTATAATGCTCTTTCTCCCCATTTTTCCTGACAAACATCATCCACGTCCCAGTTCTGACATTGCCTTCTCTGTCTTTCTTCCTCCTCATGCAGAGGATCAGAAAGGGAAAAAATAACTAGAAATCTGAAATTTTTGGCTTCAGTGGACCTCTGAAATGAACCCAAGAGATACATTGAAAGAATTCCTGGTCTGCCTGTAACTCTAAGCTCCTACTTTCGGATCCATGCATAGATTTCTTTAGCTCGCTAAATTGAACTATGTATATCCCACCATTTACATGCCATCCCTTTCCCTTATAAGGAGACTATTATGAAAAATTCAAACCCTCTAGCAAAAGAATTCATCACATTGTGGGTTTCTGCATTCCTTCTTCCCACCTAGCTCCAATACAGGTTTGACAGAGAAATAAACTAGAATTTATACTTGTGTAGGCTTTTTGTGGTGGACATTAATGAAGCAATGGTGGTCTTTCACCATTGGTCAATGGCCATGGTCTAATTTTCTTTTCTGCTAACATTTTGCCAGCAGCTAATTGGATTGTCTGCTGCAGCCTTATCAGAAAGAACATCTAGCAGTATCCTGACTCAAAACAATTGATCAGGAACCAGCTGTTTTGGAATTCTCCAAAACAACCATTTAGAACATCTAGGAACAAGGAACCAATCAGAAGCTTGGCTCATAGATAGACCAATCAGGAACTAATACTCTTGGAATTTCTTCAAAAGAGACAAATTGGGGCCAATCAGGAATTAACTTCTTTGGATTGCCAAGACATTCACTCATTGGAATTAGTTTGCTAGATTCAAATACAAAAACCCAGGCAGCCTGTGAGCTTCCAGGAGATACATCACAAAGCAGTTCACTTGGCCTCTGAAGATGCCAGTTGCAGCTGCTGGCAAAACATTGGAACAAAAGAAAATTAAGACTGAGGCTATTCAGCCCCAAAACTCATCACTGCTTCAAACTAAAATGTAATTTTACTGTATCACATTCCAGCTATGTGAATCATTTGCTTTAGTCAGCTGCTTTAAAAAGCAACAAATGTGAACTTGTTTTTCTGGGCTTGTCTAACAATGTACAGTATATTTTAAACCATGATATCTGGTTCTGATATAGCAATAAAACTAGTAGAGGAAAGTATTTGAGTTCAGCTCTCACATAAAGATTCCTCCTGTTCATGGAAACAGCATTAAATTATTCCTTATGGTAACTGTCCCAAGTGTAACTTTGAAACATTTTTGGGCCACCAACACCAGAATTTTCAATGCTGGCTAGAAATTCTGAGAGTTGTGCTTTCAACATGTTTAGTGGGCATCCAGATGGAGAAGTCTGATGTACAATTATCTGTGAGCACTGTATGGAATTTCGGTTAGATAGGGGAATATTTATTATATTTCTAGAAGAGAAAAGCAAAATGAAAATGTGACACACTGAGACACACATTAAGGCAGAATGCAACTTGTTCAGCTTTGACTTAGTTTTGTGCGAACTCAGACTCTAAGATCTATAAACCATAATTTATGGGTTAACACAATGCATAAACCCATTGTGGACTTCTTCAACACACCACGATTTTAAATGACAAGTTGTTCTCTCCACTACAACCAGAACAAAAATAACATATCAAAAGATTTTCATTACAAAATAAGTGTCATAATAGAAAAACAATAAATTTCAGCCGTATCTCCACAACTAGTTCCAGTGCAAAACATGACAGCTATCAACAAAATATGACAAACTGCAATTAGTATTCAGAAGACAACCATAGAAAGACATTAAAAAAACCCTGTCTTCTGCTCTGTAGACCTGCCACAGTCAAATGAAATTGTAAGCAAAGTATGAAAATTAATAGAAACTGATTAGTACATTCCCTGTCATTCACAGGGCAGCTAATGCTGCCAACCAAGACAGGCCAACATGAAGAGCTGAGCAATGATCCACGCATATCTATGAGTCCTATAATTTTCACTGAAATTGAGTGCCTTCTTTCACTCTTTACAGAGTCAAGTCAACAGTTAGATCAATTACACTTGCTCAAGCTTCACCTTGATAAATGCAGCTAATTTATCTATTACTAAGAAATAAATAACTCTGGAGTTTAACTGAGTGCTTTCAAGGAAACTCAACCCCAAAATGCAGCCTTTAATTTTGAAGAATCCTACCAGTAAAGCAGGATTGATTTCTCTCCTTGAAATAATTTGTTTCTGTATTGGCAAAATAATTAGAAACCAATCTCCAGATGAGAAAGGGAGAAAAAAAACCTAGTTAGTTGCATAACTAGAATCCTGCAAATGATTGCTTTTCTGGATTTATGCTATCTCTTCCACCCCATGTAATGGAAAGCGCACACAATGTATTCTGGTATTCTCATTTTCCAATTCAGTAAAATATCATTATATTTAATATAAATATTAAGTAGCCAAGCCTACTTAACAAAGCTTATGATTCTTTCATGTTTCATATTGAGGCTGCCCAATGCCACTATAAGTTATTAATGAAAAAACATCATGAATATTTATAGATTCAGGCCCAAACAATGCAAAAAGCATACAAACCTATCCCCACCCCCCAGTGTCACATCTTGACTTCTGTATCCCATTTTTCTTTTAACATATCCTCCAACAACAACAAGTATTTTGGAAAGCATTTCAGGGCTAGCACAAAATTAATAGTTCAGCACCTATCTTTTCCAAGCCAAACTTTTCAGAAAGGTCACAGCAAAGCCACACTAGAAATATTTGCAGAGTAGCCTGCAAAGCAGAAATCTTAAGTGAGTCTTTTTCTCTTGGCTGCCACAGGAAGCTGTTTTCAATTATTGCCTTTGTGATGTTCCCAGAGTTTTGAAAGAAACTCTGGATCAATGGAAAGAAAAGGAGGAGAGAGGAAAAAAAATAGTAGCTACCATATCTCTACTTCCAATGCCCTAACAATCTCAAATTAGTAATGGTGGCAAATATCTGTAGCTCGGGTATAGCATGAGGGTGGAGGTTTATTCTCCAAGCTTGTGGGTTGATTGAAGCTTCTTGGACAAGAAGTGAAGTATCTTCAAAGAAAAACCAGAAAGTCCAGCTGCCTCTTGAAAAAGCACCTTTGGGACAACCATAATCTGGATGACTGAGAATCTCCACAGATATTTGGTTTCTGAATGTTTCGTTACCAGGCTAGGTAAATCTTCAGCAGAATTTAGGAGGTGTCAGTGTTCTTCTGTTTATAGGGACCTTGTGTGATCAGTGCAGCCCTTATAAACAGTGAAGCCCTTATAAACAGAGGAACACTGACAATAATAACTGAAAATAATAAACCAAGGGTCCCCAAACTTGGCAACTTTAAGACTTGTGGACTTCAACTCCCAGAATTCCTGAGCTATCATGACTGGAGGAGGAATTCTGGGAGTTGAAGTCCACAAGTCTTAAAGCTGTCAAGTTTGGGGACCCCTTGCCCTAAATTCCATTGAAGGTGTTACCTATCATGGTAATCAGTGGTGGGATTCAAATATTTTTGCCATCGGTTTGGTGGGCGTGGCTTGGTGGGCACGCTTTGCGAGCGTGCACACACTTTGCATGCATGCGCATGCCAAATGCGCACTAACTCACCTCCTGCAAGCCTGCATGATCCAGTCACTTCAGCAGCTGCGCTTCCAAAGCAGAAAATAAAAGTGAGTATGGGAGCCCAGGCGGGCGGGTGGGCCCAACAGCAGAGCGGTGGAGAGAACTGGTTTGGTCTCCACTGCTCATTGCTCCTACCGGCATGCCAGAACCGGGCTGAGCTGATCAAATACCACCACTGATGGTAATGAAACATTTGGAAACCAACCCACAAGTTCAGAGAATGAACCTCAATCCCAAATTATCCAATTAGTGGAATTTGCACTATGGTTTCATCAAATTAGTACAGATTGTTTGCATTCCTGACATTTTCTATGTAGAGCTTTATCTGAAGAAAGTTTGCCTTTGGGGAGTTTATCTTTAGATTCCCACAATCTCTATCAATTTTGCTACAAAATACAGATGTGAGCCAGCTCAGCTGTGTGGCAATGGATCACAAGACCATTGCATTAGGCAGCTCCAGTCACACAAGCTGTGTTGTAAATTTAATTTGATATTCTAGAAATGAGGCCAACTATGCTGACCCAAGACAATTCCCAACTTATTTCTGGTGCATAGCATCTGTAGTATTCAATCTCGTGCTGTGCCAGAAGTGACACACTGATCTATCAGGTTTTGATGTGGGTTTAATTCTGGGCAAACAGTTCTGAGCACAAACATTTTATGCCTCAATGGCACATGCTTTATTTATTCTCATATGAGGCTACCTGTGAAGAGTATTCAGAAACTGCAGCTCAAAATTGAAGGGTCCTTTTTCTTTTTTATAATTTTTTTATTTTTAATATAATAATTCCATCTTCAGTTGAACAATGTATCGTCTTGGTACAAATGTCTTTATTGAACAATAATCAAAATTTACAACATCATTTGTTACTTTGATATCAATTCTACAATATTAAAGTAGTAATATTCCACATATTAATTCTACAATATTAAAATAGTAATATTCAACATACTAATAATATTTACTCATCTCTTTTAACATATCTTCTGTATTTTGTTTCCCTGTTTCTAACTTCCATTTTTATTATTTAACCATTGATAAAATAGATCCCATATCATATAGTATTCAGTTTGCTCTTTCTTATTAATTGCCAACATTAATCTCTTCATTTCTGCACGTTCTAGTATTTTTCTAATCACATTCTCATCTGTAGGTATCTCTTTACTCTTCCAACTTTGTGCAAATACAATTCCAGCAGCAGTTAATATTTGAATAACTAAATATGAATTTTCCTTACTGTATTTTTCGGGTAGAATCCCAATGTTTTTGGTCAATTGAAGGATTCTTTTTCATATAGGCTTCATATTAACTTAATGGGTATTTATATTAGCTTCTAATTCCAATTTGAAGGGTTGGTTCCTAATAATAAAACCCTAAATGCTTTAGATTCAAGATAAAAAGACCACTCCTCATGTGAACCTACCACAAAGTGTCTACTTATTCTCTTTGAAAATCTACTTTCTGTTGTAGATTAACTTGGTAGCAGTGTAAGAGAGGGCTTTTTCTGTGTCTCTATTAAGTTAATGGAATTTCTTCCCGGCAGAAGCTAAACTAGCCCTTCTCCCAATAGATAATTTCACAAGTAGAGTAAAATCATGTTTTAATTAGTTGGCTCTCTAAAATGTTAATTATACTGAAGTTTTATTGTTCCCAACTTCAGTCTTCAGTTTGAGAGAATTACCAAGCCTGCAGGGAAGTGTAAAGGAGAGGCAACATTCTGCACAGCTAGAAGTCAATTTATCCCAGTGTTTCTCAACCTTAGCCACGTTAAGCGGTTTGGACTTCAATTCCCAGAATTCCCCAGCCAGCCATACTTAAGGTGGTTAAGGCTGAGAAACATCGAATTATATCATTTGTACACATTGTTATAGTATTGAAACTATCTTCCAGTCAGATTATATGCCAGCCTGGAATTCAAAAGTTAAATATTTGGGGGGGAAAGTTGGATCATTCTTCAGATTCCAAAGAATTTTGTATGGTGATCTCATCTACCCCATTTTAGGCAAGTAGCAAATGTTTTACTTTACCTGCTCATTTAAAAAAACACAAAGATTGAACTGCAGACTGAACAAAAATATGCAAAGAGAGATTTGGTGTATCTCTGCAGTAATGGCTAAGGTCACCCTCAATTATATTGTTTTAATCTGTTATATTGTTTTAATCTTTTAATAACTGCAGCGTGGTTTGTGTGGATTTTTATTTACAGTTTGTATATACTTCGTTTTTGGACTGAATTTCCTCCACTGAAAGACTGTTCTTGGGAGAGTTTTTTCTCCAGCCGAAGGTAACCTGGACATTGGGGGCAAAATTTGAGGTATTAAAGGGACATTTCTTGCTTATTTGACTGTGTTGTCTTTGTGCCACACCCCGGGTCACGACAAGAGCTACCTTTATTCCACATAACTCAGAGATCTATTGCAGTAATATTTTCACACCCCACTTCAAAAGCCTTTATATTATTCAAGGTATGCTTTATATCATAGTACATTGAGAAGTGGCTGGTTCACCTAACTACAGCTTGAATTTTGATATAATTAAAAAGTGTTTGGGAGATGAAAAGGGAGAACCTGATAGATTTAAGGTTCTTTCTTTTTGCCAGTTGTGTTGCCAGTGTGATGAAATATTTAGGGGCTTCATATTCCCTAACATATTTTTGACAATATGCTTCATGTTCTCCTTTCAAACAATAGGAGTGACACTGCAGTCAGTTTTCCAGGAGTAAAAGGTAAATTTTCCTGGTAAAGAAAACTTTATTTTTTATTACCCCACCATTGGTTAAGTCAAGCTCTGATAATTAGGATATTGGATATTTATGAGGAGCCATTCTCTCTTTATTATTGCTTTAGGTGCCTGTTGACAGATGCAGCCACACAATTTATACTGGTGCATGAATTTGCCAGCATTTCAGTAATAATGTCCAAGTCTATTAGAAAAACAGGCTGTTTCTCACTTGGAATATATATTTCCAATTAATGCCAGTCTTGCAGCAATTCCCATTTTCATACACTTTCTAATGTGCAAACACATACACAAGCTATGAAAACTGACAAAAGTGTATAATTACCTCTCATATACATATTATAAGTAAATAAAAAAATATTGCCCAATTAAAAAAAACCCTCCTGGGAAGCGTTTATAATAAAAGTTAAAATCACAAACTTTATAAATCAGATAAAACACCCCGGATTGCATGCAATACACATGGCAATGAAAGCTTACAGAGAAGCCCTCATTATTTGACACAGTAAAGCTTTAACTGCTGTTTGTCTTTTAATATTATTTAGAACCTGCTTTTGGTCAAAGACATCTGTTTGCATGCTAGTAGGTGATTAACTGCTTTATCCTTACTGCATTTATAGTGTGGGTTCTGCTTTTCTGCCAATAAGCTTCTGAGCTGGCTTTACTTAGGTTACTTTACTTCATGGATGTCAAACTCGCAGCAACACATTGCCATCATGTGACGTTTTGCAATGCTTTCCCCATTTGCGGAGCTGGGGTGGGCATGGCCTATGCGTGACATATCCAGCCCACAGGCCACCAGTTTGACACCCCATAGGCTTGGTTCCTGAGTACTTGTAGAACTGTGTTATCTAGGTAGGGCCATCAGGTGTGTTCCTCTTAACTAGGGATATAATCACTCCTTAGTGGATTGGTCACGGTGATGATTCTTGGTTAGGGCGCCCACCCTCTGGAAGAGCCTTCGCCCATCTTGAAGCTAGACTGGCATAGACCCTAATATTATTCCACATCATGGTGAAAACCAAACTATTCCTTAGGATTTGAGGAGTTCCAGCCACTTGTCTTCACAGTACCATGGCTTAATCTGGTTAGAGAAGACATTGCTATTATTAGAAACCTAGAAATCTGATAGCAAAACAAGACCTAGTGGTCCATCGAATCTGCCCTTTGAGGGTTTTTTTTTTGTTATTTATTTTATTTTAGTTTTTAATTTTTGTTGGATGATGGACATGTGTTTATCCCAAGCATGTTTAAACTCAATTACAGATTATTTTCCCATTACCTTCATTGGAAGCTGGTTCCAAGCTGGGTTATTGAATAACTGAAATAATTGTTGAATAACTTTATTTTATGGATAGTCAAATCCTTATTTATTTCGATTTCACTGCACATCAGTTTGTTGTTTTCTTGAAAATAGCTTTGAGTCACATAGTTTGATGGGATACATATTTAATTAGTTACTGTAAGCAGCAGTCCAAAACTTACTGGAAGGAGATCTAATGTGAGCAAAGAAGAGCCAGTTTTCAGATTAGCTCCACATTTCGTTAATTTAGTTTTTTCAAATTATATGGAAGTAAAAGGCAACTTGGTAAGATGTCACCTATTTCTGAATGCTCCATCTTTATGGACTGGTGAGCACATGTAGAATTTTGATCTCACATTATTTTTACAGCAACACCCATTTATCCTTAAAATAGGCAGACATACTTTTAGATGTAGTGTTGAGCAGTGTATGTGTTGAGAAGAACCATTCTATGAGGACTTAATATACAGTATATATTGTCATATAGGAATATATTACACTGTTTTTGCATAAAACACATAGAATTATGGCATATAGATATGTCGGTTGCTGTGCAAGGTGGTTGTTGAGTGAGTGACACCCAATTTTACTACTTTTTTTAAAAAAAAACCATGGTGTAACAACCCTGAATCACTGCCATTGTTAAAGGAATCATGTGGTTGGGATCCTGCCACCATCATAAATACATACTGGTTGCTAAATGCGTAAATTTTGATCCTGTGATCATAGGGCTGCTACTACACTCATAAGTGGAAGGACTGCTTGCGACTTTTTTCAATGCCATTGTAAGTCTGAACAGCCAGTAGATGAATGAATGGTTATAAGCCAAGGGCTATCTATAGCTTATTCTAAGTTTAGTTATTTCCATTCTCCTTATTCTCCATTCACAACACCGAAACGTCAAAGCTATCCACATTTTCAAAGGCATACTTGAACCTGAAGGAAAATCAGTTGAATCGTGTCATCTGTGAAAGTTTTCGGATGATCAGAAGTAAATTATCTAATATAAGAGAAATTGAATAAATAAAATCATGCCTGTCAGACACTGAAGAAGGCCATCCGTTAAGCCATTTAAGGGAGTAACCAGCATATATACAGTATATTGTATTCAAATATAACACAATTTCTTTCTATCGATGTCATTACATATCAGTGTCAAACACAGATACTCCTTAAACTTTATTCTACAAAAAAATATGTTTCCAAAGGAGGACCTAAGGTTGTACTCCAGAACTTTGCCACTCAGCCTGCTTGTTCAGAAAAAAAAAAAATCCTTTCTTTTCTTTTCCTTTCTTTTCTTTTCTTTTCTTTTCTTTTCTTTTAGGATTGAATGTTTTTTTCCTTTTAAGTTAGACTTTCTTCTTTAGTTCTGAATAGCTTTTCTGGAGGCTCTGGAGCTTCTTGGAGAATTGGAAGATGCTGGGTTGTCCTTTTCTATTTCTGCCTTTTAAAAGGTGGAAGGGAAATATTTCAAACTCTATTGCAGCATAAGCCTTTCAACTATCTGGCTGAAACAGGATTAATGTCCTTTAAAAGGTCTACCATTCCTGTTACATTTGTTCCTTTGTATAAAGGCGGGGAGGAGGAACCAGCTGCAGGCATCTGAATGCTTTTTCACGAGAGTCAGGCATTTTACTAAATCAAATGATAAATCGATTGAAATTCAATCTTGACTTTTCAATTTGATTCAAATTTTGTCACTTTTGAATCTCCAGGATATGTCCTTAATTCAAGTCTACTCCACCAATTTCTTGGCGGGATGGGGAGTGACCAAAATAATATATCTGGAGGACATTTGATATAAATATTAAGCTTAATTAATTGTTATGTGCAAGTTATTTTGAAAACTTGAAGGAAATCTTCACGATCCAAAATTAGACATTTTTCCCCACCCACCCAAAAAGAGACAATTAAGCATTCCAGTTAATGGGTATCTTGTTTTTTGTTTTTGTTTTTAAAAAAGCACCATCCATTCCCAGTTAATCTATGCCCATTCTACAAGTAAATGGTTCAATACTTCCTCTAATGATCTGTACATTTTAGGATTTACTCATGGCTGAATAAGCTCCAGAGTTTACGTGTGCAGAGCCATAAAACTAAGCAATATATAATTGCAGCCAAACTATCGTGCTTGGACTGCAGACTTTTAAAAACAGAGCCAAATAAAAAAGCTTAATGTCTTCAAATTACCACACGCTTGGAGCGCCCAAGCTGTCTTGAAGCTTTACAAGACAGAAAGAAAAACTCAGCATGCTCCGAGCTTTGGAATTCATGACTAAAAGTGTCTGTTACTCTCATTGCCAACAGGGCCATGACTTTTCATAGGAAGCTTATTGGCGCCTAGAAAGGAGAAATGAGCCTTATAATCCTAATGGCGGAAAGCCCATTCCTCTGTGCAATATAATAAATTTGGCTAGTGTTAGTCCTCCTATGACATTGTGGGTGGGGGGAGGGAATCTACGCAAGCTAGGAGAAACTGGTATGGCTTTTACTTCATCAAAATCTGTTCTGGATCAAGGCAATACTAAGCTGCCCTGGAGGTAGCTTAATGCCTTGTGTATACAGTAATCACACAGTCAAAATATGGCAAGATGGCAAAGAGGGCTGTGCATCTGTTACAAATGTTTGTAGAATGATTGCCCGGTGTTCTGCATTATCCAGTCCCTAACTTAACATGCTTACCAATAGTAAGTACATTCCATAAAATTAAACCCATCTGGCATTGTATTCGAGGTTTTATTTAGATGGAGACAATCTAAAGAGAATATCTTTAGCAATTCACAGAGTTGATCATGTTGTATAGTTGCCCTTCATAATGGATACGGAGCAGGTCTTGTGATCTTCTCACACCCTAAACCTTCTACAAAAATCATTGTCTACTCCTATGGTGACAAATTACAATTAATTACCACCCAAGTATTATGTTTTAATGCTCTCATCAGATATATATCACTTACGATACAGCAGAAGATTTAATGTGTACATAACTGCAGTTAATTAAAGAAGATAGCCTTAACTTTGGAATTGCTTAAGAAATATTATCTAGAATTAGTAGAGAAAGCAGTCTCTTTTTCCAGACTAAATAAATGTCTATTATCTTATCTTGTAGGAAAAAATAATGTTACAACAGCAATAAATGTTGACATTCCATAAAACTTTCATAAAGTTACTGTAACCAGATGCAAGGAAGACAAAATTATTCTTTATCTTGGAAAGACTGGCTTAAAAGACTGATTAAATAGAATAGTAATAGCAATAGCATTTAGACTCATATACCACTTTATCAGAGGTGGTATTCAGCAGATTCTGGAGAACAGCTAGCGGAAATTTTGAGTAGTTCGGAAAACTGGCAAATGCCACTTCTGACTGGAGATTTTACAGTATCCTTCACCTGCCACACCCACCAAGCCATGCCCACAGAACCGGTCGTAAAAAAAATTTGAATCCCACCACTACACTTTATAGTGCTTCACAGCCCTCTCTAAGCACTTTACAGAGACAGCATATTGCTCCCAACAATCTGGATCCTCATTTTACCCACCTTGGAAAGATTGAAGGATGAGTCAACCTTGAGCCTGGTGAGATTTGATCTGCCAAAGAGTGCAGTACTGCAAGCAACAAAAAGTATCTTGCAGTACTGCAGTCTAACCACTACACCGAGGCTCTTGGGATGGCATTTCTTCCAGAGGGTTTTTTTTTTTTTCTTGTGATGATATGGTTGGCCCTACAAATTAGACCAGGTCAGGAAACTCATTTCACACTGAAAGACTAGCACAATAGTTTATTCAAATAAACTATAGCAACAGAATCTTGAAAATCCACCTCTGTTTTTTTTTCTTCCATCTGCATCTCTTTCTAAATCTTTCCCACTTCCCCTATCTTAATGGATGTTTAAGATACTATTATTGTTTAATGGCTTCTGAATGGCTTCTCCAGGGTCATCTCTATGGCTCCCGACAGGTATCCAAATGTTAGAAAAACCATAGACAACCCTCACAGTGTTTGCTTACTTTCGATAACTGGACATTTTGAAAACACGAGAAGTCATATCAGGACTGTAACACTCAAAATACAATTTTCAGCATGGTTGAGATTTACTCCCACATTAGTATATGAATATGGTGCAGAACTCTTGATTCAATTGTGGGAAAACATTACACTAGCTCCATTCATCCCAGAAGGATCTCTTCCAATGTTAATTAACATTTCAGGTTTACAGTTGGTCAGCTCAGCTTTGATGCTCTTAATATCATAGGGGTCTGCAGCTAGACAGACTGAACAATCACAACTTAATAACAAAATGATAGAAATCTTACCATAATATATGTATATTATGGAAGTACGATACTAAACGCATCCGTCTGGCTGGCAATCTTAACTGGGGCTTATTTGGGGGATAGGGCTTATATTATGAACATCATGCTAGGGCTTATTTTCCAGTTGGGTCTTATTTTCAGGGAAGTACAGTACTAACTATGTTGGTGCTTGTAGCACTGCAAACTGTATTCTCATTTCATCAACATTCAGTTCAGTTAAATCCAAAAAGATTGCTTGGTTTATTTTTAATGTTTGCTTTCTTACTTGGTGGAATCCTTTGTTTGTTTGTTTTTGCTTTCTCTTTTGAACAAAAGGTTGACTTTGAAATCTTTGTACTTCACAAGTGTTTCCAATAATGGGATGGAAAGGTCTAAGACAAACTCCTAACTGTCAGCTCTTCATAAGTAACGGGTATCAAACTCACGTCATCACGGTAGCATCATGTGACATATTGGGACCTTTTCCCCCTTCACTAAACTGGATAGGGCCAGCATGTGATGCATCCGGCCCGCAGGCCGTGAGTTTGACACCCCTGTCATAGTAGATCAGGTTAAGAAACTGACATGGCAGAGACACCAGGAATGTTATTTGTCCCATGATTGACCTGCATTTTTCAATTAACACCTGGGAGAGCAGCTGCTTTGACAAGCTAGTGCTTCCTATTTACTTTTGCAAGCTGTGAGATGAAACAGAGTCTCAGGTCTAACCCCAATCAGAGAAATATTTCCTTCTTTTATCTAGACACTTAATCCTCATTAATATCTAACCTTCTTTTGCTGGTGCCTAAACTGAGCAACTCTGGGCCTGGAGAGGGAAAAAGACATTGCAGGGCTCTAAAACTTGCCCAATGAAAGCAATTGCTTTATGAGTACAACTCCAAAAACCATCCTCGCCACTCAGTCTCACCATACCAGATGGAAGAAGGCTCCCTAGTGCTATAACTAATTAATGGAGATAATTTAAATAAACATTCTCTTGCTTCAGTATCTGTCCTGCAAATTCTTAATTAGCTGGCAGCACAAGAATTTCACAAAACACGATTTCATTGTGATAGTGGCAAATATCTGTAGCTCAGGTGTAGAGGTTCATTGAAGGTTGGTTTCTGAACATTTCTTGACCAGGCTAGGAACATCTTCAGCAGAATTTAGGGAATATCAGTGTCAGTGTTCTTCTGCTTATAAGAGCTTGGTGTGGTCAGTAGGTCTTGTGATGAGAAGGTCACATCAAGTGAAGGTCTTGTCACCCTGATCCTTCCATCACAAGACCTACTGACCACACAAAGCCCTTATAAAAAGAAGAACATGAAGACTGACATTCCCTAAATTCCACTGAAGATGTTACCTAGCCTGGTAATGAAACATTCAGAAACCAACCCACAAGTTCAGAGAATGAACCTCTACCCACACTATTTCATTGATTTGGAAGGCCATTCAAAATCGGTCTCAAAACTTCCCTGACCTCATTAAGAACAACAAGATCAACAAAGGGCTGTTTTCAGTCTTTTCCTCATGCTTTCTTCTTTTACAGGACAGAGCCAACCACATTCCCTGCTGACCCAATGGCTAGAATGCAGTATTGAAGATATAACACTGCCTGCAGCCAGGAGTTCGATGCTGACAGGGTTCCAAATTGAACTCAGCTTTCCATCCTTCTGAGGTTGGTAAAATGAAACCCAGATTGTTGTAAACCACCCAGAGAGTGGTGGCAGGTCTGTCAAAGGGGGGGGGGAGTCACAATACATCACATGATATTGCCGTGACAATGTGAGTTTGACACCCCTGCTGTCAATGTTCCAGGGAAACAAACTCCAACCCCAAAACTCCAAGACAGGCATTTTCTCAAAGTCCCATTTTATTTGAGTTGTCATACTGGCACATATGGGAAAACCCAAGTCGGAGAGTTCCAGGTTTTCCTCCCATAATTAAAAATCACAAAACCCACCCCCTGTACCCATCACTGCATCACATGGCCAAATCACCATCCATTTCAATTTGAGACGTCCCTTAAACCGCTCCTCCTCCAGGTGCAGGAATAACATGACCTTGACTGTAAAAAGAATGCTATTATGTCTAACTACAAACACTCTGCAAAGTCCCCCCTCCCGATTTCCCAGGCACAGGAATGTGGCAGTGTGAAAGCTTCTGGCGCTAATATGGCACTATGGGATGGTATATACTGTAAGTCTGAATGCTATTATTATTACTGTTCCCTGTCTCACCACCTTCTCAATGTTAGAACGATGTTCTTCTGCAGAGCCACTGAAAATGAATCCAGAACGGAGCATCTCAAAGATGGCATTAAAAAACAACAACACTATATTTCTCAATTACCCTCCCAAGGGGCCAAAATGCTACCTTATGATTAAATCTGAGGCAATCCCCGCTCCAACAAATATAATATTTACCAGAAAGGATAATGTTTTTTCCTTCCAAATAATTCTCCTGGCTTCAAGAGAGGGGCCGTCTTACTGTCTTACTGATAAGGAGAGAAAAGGCTGCTTGACAGCAAAGCAGGGAGCAAAAGTGCAGAAATTCCTGCTTCTCCCATACATGGGGGGCCTTTAAAGATGAGGATGAAAACCAACAGGCTCTTGAAACGAGCTCTTTCTTAATTTGACTACTTTGTGATCTCTAAACAAGATTTTCCCCCCCTCTCTCCCTCTCCCCTTCCCTGCCTTGTTAGCCGTTTCTTTCCTTTCTTCATATCCATCCAATTTTGCTCCTTCTTTTCTTCCTCCGTCCTTCCCTCTGTCCACTGCATTACCTCCATATCATATCAATGTTGTCATTCCCGCCTCCTTGATACTGTATGTGTATGTTTCTCTTATCTTTATATTCGCTTCAGAAATGCCTCCGAAGCATTGCTTCGGACTTAGCACAAGCCAGAGAACAGCTCCTGTCTGCTATTTGTTGTTTTTTTTTAAAAGCAAGCATATATATTTTTGTGCCCCTGTGTGAACCTGTGCTTTAGTGAATCGAATTATCAAAGTAGTGGGTGTTTTTTTCCCCCCACTCATGCAACTCTTAAAGCAACAGCAACACCTTCAAAGAGAAGAAGAGGTCTGGATAAAAAAAAAGATGCAAGTGCTTTCCTCAATGACAGACTAGAACTTTGCTTACCTGAAAGTCCAAATCACCTCTTTTTTTGTTACCTTCAGAGGGGGCAGAGATCTAGAGTATATTCAGGGTGTGTGTGATCTATGCATACATGGTGGGATTGTGCAATAGATCAGGGGTGTCAAACTCAATTTCATTGAGGGACGTATCGGGGTTGTGTGTGACCTCGGGGCGGGGGGAATAGGGGGGCATGGCCATGGGACGTGGCCAGCTCAACATCACTCCTGTTGGGGGCGCCTCTGGTGGCTTGAGCACTCTGACAGCAAAATCAGTCTCCTGAGCTCCGTTTTCGGTTGCCAGAGCCTCCTGCAACCCTCTGCCAGTGGAAACACAGCTCAGGAGGGCTGAATGCATCCTGAACTCTTTGTGTCCTGAGCGCCATATTCACTGGCAGAGGGTTGCAGGAGGCCATGGCAGCTAAAAACGGAGCTCGGGAGCCTGTTTTCACTGGCAGAAACACTGTAGGCCAATCCTTCACTGTTTCCAGAGCAGCCCTGTGGGCCAGATCTAAGTACCCTATGGGCGGTACTTATTTGGCCCCTGGGCCTTGAGTTTGACACCCTGCAATAGTTGAAAACATGTAATTGGACATCAATTTTATAAATAGGGTACTTTGTTTTACAGTTTGCATGTCAATAATTACATGTCCAGATGCATACTATACAGCTTTCTTTGTTCCACTTCTGGGCCATAACCTTCTTTATGTTGTTGTGAGTATGGCTTCGGGCCCATAGATATTGTAGTGCCATGGAGAACCCATGGCATGCGTGCTGGAAGTGGCACGCAGAGCCATTTCCCACGGCAGGTGAGAGTTCGCCCAGAAGAGCCCCACTGCACATGCGCACACATTGCCGCTGCCGCCCGACAGCTAATTGGTTGGGTATCTGGCAAGCAAGTGCGGGGGGTGCAGGGTGCACAGGAGACACATGTACATGTACAGAGGTGTGCAGCGCACACTGGGGGTTGCACACACATGCGCAGAGACATGTGGCACGATCATGCACACATGTGCAGATGGATGGCATGCAGGGGAGCGATTGGGCACACATGCGCAGATGAGTGGCGTGCAGCAAGGGGATCACATGCACATGTGCAGAGGTGCATGGTGCACGCTGGGGGAATCGCACACTCATGCACAGATGCACGGCATGCATGGGGGTGATCGCATGTGCATGCGCAGAGATGCATGGCATGTGGCGGGATGTGGGGGTGAGCACACATTGCCTTTTGGTGCTGGCATGGGAGCCGAAAAAGGTTTGCCACCAGTATTGTAGTAGTTATAGGATAAGGCCTTGAAGGACCAGGAGAAAGTACCATTACCAAGACAATGGGTCAGATAAGAGGGGCCTGAGCCCAGGCCACAAAACTAGGTGGAGCAAATGTCTCAGGCAAGTTCCTTCCTAGTTCACATGAAGATAAAAGGAGAAGGACATGCTAACTTGCAAGATTCTGTGACTAGAGCTGCTACAATAAAAGTAGTCTTGACCTTTATGGCTTCAATTTCTCAGTCTGGTCTACCTTATTGGAATGACTTATGGAGTCCTACAGGCATATAGGCAAAAAATATCCCATGCACACATATATTGTGGGAAGGGGATTACCAGAATTGGTTTCCAATAGGATTGGCTGGGCTAACAAGGTAAGGAGGCTCAGCATTGCACAGAGGTGTTTTTTTTTTCTGTCTTGTGTTCCTTTGAGGGATGAGAGGTCATCTTAAATTCAGGCCCGTCTTCTTTGAGGACATGGTATCACTGGAATATGATAAATAATATAATGTCTCTGAGTTTTCTAAAGCTGGCAGAGGCAGGATGGAAGTTGGATTCTAAACCTCCTGAGCTCCATCAGTGTCTTTTTATTTTCTGCAATTCGCCTTTTCAAGACTTTAAAGACAAATTATGCCTGCTTCCTCTAATTTGGTAGTCTCTAGTTATCTAGATTAATTTAAAAAAAGCGGGCGGGGGGCTGACAAGGAATATATTTATTAAAGTATTGTCTAAAATTTGTGTCATTAGAATAAAAGATTAGAAACTTGTGCACCTTAGTAACAGAATGTACCGGGTGTGCTCATTGGGAGAAAACCAACCCAAAATGGAAACAGATATTCAATCAGCGTTTTAAAAATGCAAATGAAAATGGGATGGAAGTAATTGGAAATATAATTAAAATAGGAAAATTGGGAGGGGGAAGCAAATTAAGCTGCAGAGTTTTATCCATTCTTATTAGAAATGTTTCATTCCTTTGTTCTTTGGGGAAAGGATGAGTGGCATCATTTTCTGCTAAAGTCCCACTTTAATAAATTGTAAACCTTCCAGATTATACTAGCCAAGTTTTTGGCAAAGTGGCACATATTATCTCTGGAGGTAATGCCCATTTACTCAGTACTTTTAGGCAAACGTTTTTGAAAACATCAGTAAAATCATCCAATAATATTTCATAAGGATTCCTACTATTGGTTTATTGTTCACATTTCCAACAGCATATAAATGGATGCAACATAGGAATTTGATTCAGTTCCTTATTGCTAGCTGTTAAATTTGTTACTGCAAAACATTATAAAATTAAAATATACCTTTCTCTCAGAGGTGGTATTCAGCAGGTTCTGACCAGTTCTGGAGAACCGGTAGCGGAAATTTTTAGTAGTCCAGAGAAACGGCAAATACCACCTCTGACTGGAGATTTTACAGTATCCTTCCCCTGCCACGCCCACCAAATCACGCCCACAGAACCGGTAGTAAACAAATTTGAATCCCACCACTGCTTTCACTGGATCAGTGTTATTTAAAAGTATAAGTAGAAAATTTCTCTGACTGAAAAAGGTTTGAAAATCACTAGTGGCGAATTTATTTAGGTCTGGTTACTTTTATTATGCCATATTAACTAGTTTTGTTTCTCTAAAAGATTACCTTTTCTTTATAAATATTTTTGTATAATTATTATTACCTATTATATAATAATATATAATAATATATACTAATGTATTATTATTTTATATTATTATATTATATCTATATTATTAAAATATAGATATTTATAAGTTTGTTTTTCCTCATAAGATCATGGATAAGTGTATATGTCCGTGATGGCAAACTTTATGGCACATGTGCTAGAGGTGGCACGCAGAGTGCACATGCCTCCCACTGGCCAGCTGGTCTTCAGGTCTCTGCCACATATGCATGGGGGCAGGGCGCATACATGGGGGAAACATGCACATTGAATTTTGGGGGTTTGCATGCATGCGTATTCATGCGTGCTTAGGTACCAAAAAGTTTAGCCATCACTGGTATATGTATAGAAATAGTCAGGTACAATTATTGTTTTTATTTTGTTTTTGTCTCTGGCTTATTTATTTACTTGTTTGTTTTTAGTGTTGATCAACAGCCAATAAAGTGACAGGTAAAAAGATATGGATTTATTCCCCCATAGAGTCCCAGGACAAAACAAAAACTAGTAGGTAGACCCTTTATAGAGAGAGATCCAAGCTTGAATTAAGGAGGAATTTTTTGACCATGAGAACTACAATCTGCCTTCTGGATTCTGCAATGCTCTGTGCCTAGAGG
Source organism: Pseudonaja textilis (assembly GCF_049901715.1). Taxonomy (NCBI): domain Eukaryota; kingdom Metazoa; phylum Chordata; class Lepidosauria; order Squamata; family Elapidae; genus Pseudonaja; species Pseudonaja textilis. Next base: position 208,583,799 of record NC_141990.1, read on the forward strand.
ATTTCAAACTAAGCTTAGAGAGCCATTTGTCTGGGATGGTTCAAGGAAGCCTGTGCCGGGCAGTAGTTTGGACCAGAAGATCCAGGAATCCTTCCTGATCCCATGATTTTACAATTCTAAGGCAGGAGCTTCATTACTTCATATCCTTTAGTTCATGGATGGACAAAGGCCCCCATTTTTTAACTAGTAGAGAAGATAAAAATCATATTAACCATTTAATAGTAAAAATATTTTTTGTGTTTTTATGAAGCTATTGATAAAAATGAGCAACTACCTTTTTTGACACATAATGAAAAAGCAAGAAACGTTAGAGAAGATCCAGATATTTGGGAAATTCAAAGGCTGTCACAAAAATAGAAAGAAAACCTGAGGTGGTATTCAGCAGGTTCTGACCAGTTCTGGAGAACCGGTAACAGAAATTTTGAGTAGTTCGAACAATTAGGCAAATACCACCTCTGACTGGAGATTTTACAGTATCCGTCCCCTGCCATGCCCACCAAGCCATGTCCAAAGAACCGGTAGTAAAAAAAAATTGAATCCAACCACTGAAGAAAACTATGTAGCTGGATGCTCTCACAGGTGACATAAGCATGAGCATACAAGAATTCAGACAATCTGTTACAGACAATCATGGCCAAATAAGTTCATTGGGCTGGAAGCAACAGAATGACTGAACAATGAACAAAACATGCTTATAACTAGTGATGATGTGTCATTAGTTACATCCTTAACACAGAAGAGAATTAGCGTTCTAATTCTTTATTTCCCTGTTCATAGCAAATTGTTTTAAGATGTATGTGTGTTCCATTCTGCTCTACTGAACTCTATTATGTTCAAATAAATGGACACCCAAATTATTCACACACAAAAATTTCTTCTCGCCACACGATCTCTGCGTATACTGTACCTAGCAAAGAAACAAATTTCTTAGTGATGGTCCTTTCGTTATGAACAGAGTTCTTTCAAGCAACACTAACTGCAATGATGAGAAGCAACATTTCCATTTGAGCCTCACAATACCATTTTATAATTAACTTTTGTAAGCATGCATTCCCCACTGTTAATTTCTCTATTACGTTACTTTCCTAAGAACACATAAGACAAAATGAAAACACTTCATTTGACAAATACCAAAGCAAAAATTAAGCCATGTTGCTACATCCTGTAACCAACCTACAGAATAGAGGTACTGTATCAGTTATACAAGTAGTCCTTGCTTAAGTGACCACAATTGGAAGCCGTGACTCCATTATTAAGTGCTGTGGTTACTAAACATAAAATTGTACGGTTGCAACAGGCTTATTACCTCACTTCCCTTCAGTCAGTAAGTGACACACCACAGCAGTTAGGCAAGACATCACATAATTGCAATTTGTCATTTTCCTTCTGCATTCTTCATTAATTCTGCTTGTCAGAAGCTGTGAAGCATACAAAGGACAACCCCATCACTGTGGGAAACTGTGATGTTTGTAAATGTGAGAATTGGCCACCAAACTGTTTTTTTACATACTGTCATACTTTCAACCATCATTAAATGAGGCAGTCGGTAAGCAAGGACTATCTGTAGACTTTCTCCATGTTGCAGTAAATGCTATTCTAAACATTACAAAACCATACAAACTGTAAGCTTTCATGGTTGACATTCTCTTGATTTAAATTACTTGAATGTTTCATATATTTGAGCCCCTTCCCTCATAATTCTGGTCAAATACAGTAGAACCTCTGTCACAAACACTTCTGATCATGACCAAACCAGATTCTGACCAAAAAAATTCACATTCTTTTTATCACAGCCAATTTCCACTTTTGCACCATTATTTTTTTTTGGTAAATGCCAACTTTCAAAATTAGGTTTGGGTCACAACCAAATCGGGTTGCGACCAAAGTTATGGAACGAATTATGGTCATGACCAGAGCTTCTACTGTAATCTGCTTCATCATGAAGCAATTAAATTGGTGAAATTGAATGTTGCATAGGATGCAGAATTTAAGAACATACTCTCCACTCCTCTATTTGTTGCAGAATACTTTATGCCACCAGACTCGAAATTCTAGATCTAGAAAACCTAGAAGTACACCACCTTCGGTCCGATCTAAGTATAGTATATAAAATTATACATTGCAGTGTCCTACCTGTCAATGAATGCTTCAGCTTCAACCATAATAACACAAGAGCACACAATAGATACAAACTCAAGGTTAATTGCACCAAACTTGATTGCAGGAAATACGAGTTCAGCAACAGAGTGGTCAGTGTCTGGAATACTCTACCTGACTCTGTGGTTTCTTCCCCAAACTCCAAAAATTTTAACCTTAGACTGTCTACTATTGACCTCACCCCTTTCCTAAGAGGTCTGTAGGGGGTGTGCATAAACGCACCAACGTGCCTACCATCCCTGTCCTATTGTTTCTTTTATTTATTTATTTTCATTTTTCTTATATGTATCCATGTATTCATAACTATGTTTTTACTTATACCTATTATCTTGTAAGCAATTGACAAAAATACATAAAATAAATAAAAAATAAATATATCCCTGTTGGGTAGTTTTATTTCAGTTCAACCCATCTTTATTTTTATACCAATAAAGTTGTCCCCATGCCTATACAAAGAAGCATAAACAAGAATTGTATCTCTACACTCTATATTCTTTTTCCGTTGCTTCTACTTTTACATTAAAGAAACAAGAACTGCATTGGAAAGAGACTGGAGGATTTCTATTGCATGTAGTCCTTAAATAGTAACCACAATTGGGATTGGTAACTCAGTCATTAAGTGAAGAGGTTGCTAAATGAAACCATGACTGTTCTTACAGTCTTATCTTACTTCAGCTTTCCTTTGCTTTACAGACCCGCAAATATGGACCTGTCAATTATGGTCAATATGCCGTGCTTAAAGGACATAATTTCTTGAAAGGACCTCATTTTCTGGAAAAACTCAGACACTACACATTGTCTTTGCACAGAGAGGGTTCAAATTGTTGCTTGATTGGACAAACATGGAGGCAACAGAAAGGGTTAAGGCCACACCAAAGATACTACTAGAGGATCCGGTCTAGAAGCTGCAGGCTACTCACTGCTGCTCTGCTTCCTTAGATTTCATAATATTTGATTTATCCATAGGGTTGATTTATCCATAGGGGATCAAGTATCATTCCTCTGTTTAACAGCTTAGCTGGGGGTCCTGCTATTCTTATTCATCACTTTTATCCTATGTTCACCAGCAAAATGAGCCACCTCCAACTCAACTTCACCAAAAGGAATAGCAGCTGAAAGAGTTGGCCATAATTTAATGAACCTTAGTGTCTAAAATCCCACCACTCCTAGTTGCAGTCATTAAGCAAGAATCATGGGTTGATAAGTGGGTGGAATTCCAGGTAAAGGGTGCAGGGATACCTCAGGAAGATGAGGGATGCCCTGGAAGGTTTGATGCAGGCCATGTATGAGTTGAAGGCAGGGTTCGCAGGGATTCGAGAGAGCCCCTAGCTAAGATTCTGTGCAGTTCAGAGAACCCTCAAATCCCACTCCTGGCTGGCCCTGCCCACCCATCCGACTCCTCCCAGGAGTCCCCACATGGCCCGTTTTGGAGGGTAAGTGCAGGTCGTGTGTGGAGGCTCAGGGAGGGTGAAAAAAGGGGCCTCCTGGAAGTTCGGGAAGGCCGAAAATCTGCCCATTTCTGGCTTCCAAAGAGCCTCCAGAGCCTGGGGAGGCTGTTTTTGCCTTCCTGGAGGCTTGAGAAAAACCTCCGGAGCCCGGGGAGTGCAACTCCCCCCACCCTTCCCCACTTTGGTGCAGGAGGCTGACTAGGCCATGCCCACCATGGCCACACCGACCCAGCAACTGGGCAGAGAACAGTTAAAAATTTTGAAGCCCACCCATGGGCACAGTATATAGTTTGAGGCATTATTTCTCAGGGGCAGTGGTGGGGCTGAGGCTGAAGTTGAGGCCTGAGGGTGGTGACAATTAGTTGAGACTGCTGAAGATCGGTGCTCCATTTCAGCCAAGTACCACTGTGTAGAATGGCCAAAAGAGCATAAAGGAAGAGATAGGAAGATGGGGAGAGTTGCAATGATCATAAGGGCAGCTCAAAGCACTCAAATTTTGATGACATGAACATGGGGCCATTGGTCATGGGTCCATGTTTCCAGCACTGTCATAATTGTGAATAGTGGCTGAATGAATGGTTATAAATCAAGGACTGCCTGAACTGCAATGTCTCATTCCTCAGCCAGAATTCTGCTGGAGAATTCTGGGAGTTGAAGTCCACAAGTCTTCAAGTTGCCAGGTTTGGAGACCTCTGGCATATAAGAACAAGGCCTTTTTGCTCAGTTAAACAAATTAGATTCCTAAAACTCAATTTGGAGTTGTAGTTTTTAACTGGGCCAGAGTTTATCAAAAACCACATTCTTTTAATGAGAATGCAATTAGAAGCCAAGATATATGTTGTGGTCACAGGACACAAAAGATTATAAGTTTTGGTCAGATTCATTTTGGCTCTTGGCTATGGTATCAAACCATGGATTACTGTTACATGGAAACTAGGGCTACTGATATGGGCTGCAAATATCTAGATCATTAAAAGCTAGAATATGCCATATTCTGCATCTTCTTCTACCTTCAGTTGGACTGATGTTTGAAGGTAGAATTGTTTGCAGATCAAACCTGGTAGTTTTAATATCTACTCTAGTATTTTATCATATACATTTCATTCAGATTACAGTGCTGTCCTTATGTTTTTTTCCAAAATGCTACATTCCCCTCTCTCACAGTTCTCCATTTTATCATTTTCCTAAAAAAATTCTTTATTTCCAGACTGTCCAGCATGCTCAGTTCTCAGGGTGCTTGCTAGGCTGTCATCCAATCCCAAAATCCCTGGTTTTATTTCTTCTTGAAGACATTGGATTTAACCATACAAAAACAATAAGAGAGGTTTAAGTGATTCATCACTTTTTTTAATAAAAATAATAATAAAACTTTTACAATTTCTTTGCCATGCAATAATGTTTTCCTCAGAACAAGCAATGAAAAAAAATCATCCCATCGTGATGTCAAGGATCAAATATTGATTACAGTCCTGCATCCTATTCTATGCATCAGCTTTGAAAAAGTCTTCCATGTTTGCTTGTCTACTCTGGGTACAGAAATCAACAGTGGCAGATGCACCACTCGGATGGGTGATTACTCTTGGAAAGTAAGCTGAGTTGGGATCAAGCGATGTAATTACACTCCTTTATATTGACACTTCATGTAAATCTTCTGCCTGTGAGGCCACACTTTTACAAGGAAATTAAACCAGCACCCGACTTGTAGTTGCAATCTAGCCTTCCCAAACATTAATGCAACAAAGCACCTGACAAACCATACCCCATGCTTCAGATTGCTCTTCAAGCTTTCTCTTACACAGCACTCTCTTTCTATTTTCTTGCCACAAAGGCCTGATTGGAAATCTGTTTAAGTAGAAGGCTGCATCTCATTTTAAAACCAAAAACAAAGTTGACTTGAGAAGGGCGGGTAATGCATGTCTCGTGCATCACGGTTAAATTGTAGGAGGTGAAACTAGATCTAGCAGTCATTGGAAGGGAATCATTTTGCTATAAATTGAGAGGATCCTGTTATATGTCCACTAATGAAACTGTCACAAAGGGGGAACAAACTAAAAAAGCATGCTACATACGATAACCCGGAGCGTAACACAAACATAACAAAATCCAACACGTAAATAAATGTCCTTTAATGCCTCCAGCTTGGTCCTACTGTTCAATAATTCTCAGTTGGAGATAAAACTTACTCAAAAATAGTCTTCAAAAGAAAGCAATACAGTCTGAACTTAATGAGAGATAGAGGTGAAATTAAAAACAAAACAAAAACTACAATGACGAAATTTTCACAACGGACCAGAATAAGTAATTACCAAATTCAAGGAGATAACAAGGCACAGTCTGTTGGAAGGATGCCAACCAAGATAACTTCAGCCTAAAATAAAACATGCTTTGCTTCTTTTATATACTATTCTCCCCAGCTGCAACTAATGAGGAGGATCATGGCCACTTCCTCTCTCGTAAACCAAGTTGTTTCCTTCTCCGTTCCTCCCTGCATGTCTTAGGATGAAGAGGGGATGGGCTTGGTTCTTCCTCTGACTGCCAAGCTGGCCTCTGCCTTTCGCCAGCCTCCTCCACAACCTCTGGAGGCACACCTCCACTCCCTGTCGGCTCTTCCTCCTTTCCTTCAGAGTCCGACTCTACCAAGGGCATGACACTACACATGGTTTGCTGTATTGTAACAGTTTGGAAGAAAGATTTCAGCTGTACAGAATTAAAATGTTCGGAATGAGAAGTCAGCCTTGAGTAGCAAACTGAAGACTTTTCCATCACATATCATAGATATGGAGCAGAAACTTTTAAGTTCGATTTTGGGATCTGAATGCTGCATTCAAGTGACAGCTTTTCCCTTTTCCTTTTGCATTCAGGTCGTCCTCAGTTCATGACCACAATTAAGCCCGACATTTCCATGGCTAAGACAGTTGTTAAGTGAGTTAAGTGCTCGATTTTACGATCCTTCTTGACAGAGATATTAAGTGAATCACTGCAGTTAAGTTAGCAACATGGCTGTTTAGTAAATCTGGCTTCCTCATTGACTTTGCTTGTCAGAAGGTTGCAAAAGGTCATCACATGACCTCAGGACACTGCACCCATCATAAATACATGCCACTTGTCAAGCACTCAAATTTTGATCATGTGATCATGGAGATGGTACAATGGGCGTTACTGTGAAAAACAATCATAAGTCACTTTTTTCAATGCTGTTGTAACTTCGAAAGGTTGTTAAACGAATGGGTTGTAAATTGAGGATTACCTGTATATCTATTCTTAAGACTTGGCAATGACCAAGAGCAGGAAAATTGAAGGAGGAGGAAGAGGAGGAGGCAGAGGGGCTAATTCTGGCTGCACAAGACCAAGCCTTAAGAACTAATGCATACAAAGCCAGAATTCAGAAGACAGCGATAGACAGTAAGTGCTCACTTTGCAAAGAAGCTGAAGAAACAGTGGGCCATCTGGTTAGCTGCTGCAAGAACATTTCACAGACAATGGTGCGTTGGAAGATCTGCAAGAAATACCATTTTCCTGCAAATAAGAATTGGTTGGGACTGTAAATTAGAGAAAATAATAAAAAACGAAGAAGCTAAAGTACTTTGGGGATTTAGAATTCCAACTGACAGGAAAAATGCCCCATAACACTCCAGACTTAAAAATTGTTGATAAGAAAAACAAAAAAAAGTCTGGACAGTGGATGTTGGCAGTATCTAGAGACAGCAGAATGAAAAAGAAAGAACTGGAGAGTCAAATACAAAGACCTGCAAATAGAAATAGAATGACTGTGGCAAAAAAAAAGAGGTAAAGATAGTACCAATAGTTATACTGGGTGCCTTAGTTGCAATTCCAAAACAAGTGGAGCACCACATGAATACCAATCAGTATTGAAAATTCACCATCCATCAATTGCAAAAGGCAAGCTTCATACAGAGAACATCTGCAGCTATGGGTCTTCTGTTTTCATGTAATTAGAAAAGTGTCATTATATTTTAGGGTACATTTCCATTTCTTTTTCTCTTCTAACACCAGCAAGCATCAACATCTGCCTTTACCAGATCCTTGGATAGGTGGATCAAAATGCCAAATCCACTGAACATCGGGCTGACTTTGCATCAAACCATAATAATAATATGCTTAATTTATATGCTGCCCAACTTCCAGTTACTCTGGACAGTTTGAAATTTCAAATATGAATTTCAAATGCTAAAAGAAGCATTAGCTACACTTTATGGCCTAGCTCCCTAAATAAAACCACAATACTTCAACAACAGCTGTTCCTGTTTATGCCATTATAAATCAGACTTGACATTTTAACTAAATAAATAGCAAAACTAACTTCATGCTTTGGTGAAGACAATGCAATATCTTCTATTGAAATTTTGTTTCCATGCTTTAACGAGAGAAGGAAGATTTCTTTTTTATTAGAAACTTGTCAAATGTATAATTCTGTATGGTTATATTTGCATTGATAAAAGGCAAATATCTTACACCATCAAGGCTGAATTGTCATGACAACATCATAGTTACTTAACAATCTTAGCAGGACTGGAATCCAAATTTCAGAGCAAGAAAGAGAAATGGAAATGCACTCTAAAATATAACGACACTTTTCTAATTACATGAAAACAGATGACCTGTAGCTGCAGATGTTCTCTGTTTATTATGGCATGGCATGAAAACATCTGCAGTACAGTAGAAGAAGTGTAATCAAGGGTTTTAGAGGACAAAGTTCAGAGCTATACAGAAACATGAAATTAGCATACTAAAAGGCACTCTTAGCCAAATCTATAATGTACAAGTAGTCCTCCACTTACAACAATTCACAGAGTGACCATTTGCAGTTACAAAGACACTGAAAAAAGTGACTTATGACCATTTTCCACACTTAGGATCCTCGCAGCATTCCCATGTCACGGGATCAAAATTCGGATCCTCGCAGCATTCCCATGTCACGGGATCAAAATTCGGACGTTTGGCAACTGACTCATATTTGTGACAATTGCAATGTCCCAGGGTGTCATGTGATCCCCTTTTGCAACTTTCTGACAAGCCAAGTCAGTGGGGGAAGGCAGATCCACTTAACAACCGTGTTACTAACTTAACAACCACAGTGATTCACTAAACAACTGTGGCAAGAAAGTTTGTGAAATGGGGCAAAGTTCACTTAGCCACTGTCCTCATTTATCAACAGGGTCTCAATTGTGGTTGTAAGATGAGGATTGCCTGTACTGTATGTCATCTTGTGTTTCTTGGAAGAAAGAAAATAAGTTCTGGTGGGACAACGCAATGGTCATTTGCCTGCCATACAATTGTTATTCCAAACGAATAACCTTAAAACAGAGTGAGATCATTAGCTAGTGCTTTATATTGAACAATGCTCAGCTAGAAGCAGTCTAATGAGCTAAATTCTTTCTTTCTAGAGAAAAGGTTGTGGAGTGAAGAGTATGTGCAAAACATAGAATCGTTGGGTTTAAGTACCAAATCTGAATGTAACTGGACTAATGAATGACATTGAATTAGCAGCTATTTATACAATATATTTTGATTTTTCTCCCATCACTCTACCTAAACAAGCCCTCAAAGCAGCTAATAGATTTCAAATGCAGAATATAAAAGAAGGGTGTTTTCTTAAATATTAAAATTAACAGCTAAAAACAGAGCAAAGGCCATTGAAAGAGGAAAAGGAAAATGGCTGTTCTTCCTCAGAAAACTTTAATTTATGGTCATGCATCTTCTCCCTTATTATCTTGACAGAAGGAGTAAAAGAAGATTCACTCCTGGCTTCAGTTCTTGGCTGAAGTACACTTAGTAGCCATACATGAGAGAAAGCCTTTACTCCAGAGCAGATGTTTCTAGTTTTCCCAGACTGCAAAGCTTGTCATCTCCCCAACTTTCTTCTTTTCAACCATCAGCAATAGTCTATCTCCAACTAATTAATCATTTTCCTATAGACCTCCCCCAATCAGCAACTCCAAATTTCGACCAACAAATGCTCTGTCCTACACATAGGCAAAAAAAAAATCAGCACACCAAATACAAACTAAGTGGATATGACCTCATTGATGACCCTCACTCTGTCAAGGACCTAGGAGTACTCATATCTAATGACCTAAGCAGCAGAGCTCACTGTTACAGCATTGCCAAAAAGGCATTAAGAGTTGTAAATCTAATCTTATGAAGCTTCTCCTCTAGAAATATTGAATTGCTAACTAGGGCATACAAAACCTTTGCTAGACCAAGACTTGAATACAACTCATCTGTCTGGAATCCTCACTGTCGATCAGACATTAATACAATTGAGCGAATCCAGAAGTATTTCATGAGAAGAGTACTACACTCCTCTGCTTGCAACAGAATACCTACACAACCAGGCTTGAAATTTTGGGCTTGGACAACCTTGAACTACACCACCTATGGTTGGACTTAAGCGTAGTACACAAAATTATCTGCTACAATGTCCTACCAGTCAATGACTACTTCAGCTTCAACCACAATACAAGAGCACATAATAGATACAAACTCAATGTTAACTGCTCCAAACTTGATTGCCGAAAATACGACTTCAGCAACAGAATGGTCAATGCCTGGAACGCACTACCTGACTCTGTAGTTACATCCTCAAACCCCCACTCCTTTAACCTCAAACTATCCACTATTGACCTCACCCCATTCCTAAGAGGTCTGTAAGGGGCGTGCATAAGTGTACCATCGTGCCTACCGTCCCTGTCCTATTGTCCCCTTTTAATCGTTCCTATTTTCTGTGTTCTTACTCATAGTTACTTTATAGTTATGCCTATTATTTTATAAGTGATTGACAAATCAAAATAAATAAAAATAAATAAATAATTTCTTTCATCTTCAATTTAAAGTTCACTTTGCAACAGTAACTAAGATATCCATAAGGGCCCTTATGCACAAGACTTCTGGTTTATACTGAAATGTTGTAATCCCAATCAGGTTTAGTCACACAATCCATAAATTATTGCCTTTACAGTAGTTTAGCTGCTTATAACCCAAGAGTTGAGTCTTTATGGAATGTTTCTCCTATTTCTCCAGCTCTTCTTCAACTTTCAGATAATGGCCAGAGTCAACATAATCCTTACTCATCTTGGCACAAAAAGACAATGACTGCTTCTCATAGAAAACTGAATGTAATTTAACAAAGCAACTTCTATCTTTTCCTTAAAAAAGAAAACAGATTCTAGTTCAAATAATGAGAAATGGGATGTGTCTCTTTAAAATATAGTTCAGACAACTCTAGGGGCATGAAAACACATTCTACCAATGTTCTTGTTGCTGGTATATCATCTTGACAAGGAGAAGATGCCTTGCTGTGTTTTACTGAAGATGAATCATGTTGTAGAAAAAGTATCTTCCGTTTAGTCGGTTGACTTTATTGCAACCAAGCAAACTGAAATAAGATAATAGCCAAGCTCACATCTCGTGCTAAATCAAAATGTGGCTTGTTTGCTTTGCTTTCGGGTGCTGTGCTCTAGCTTCTGTCACTATGGTGTAGGCAACTTTTCTTGTTTCAGGAGTTATATTGCACTTGGCAGGACACCTCAACGGCAGGTGGGGGAGAGGCAGGACCCATTTTCAGGAGTTTAACAGAATGCCTCAAATGTCTAAAAGGTTTGAGGCAATTTTGCCCCTTAATCCCCTTCCTAATGAAGAACAAAGCTCTTCACTTGCTCTGAGACTGTAAAACAGATGCTCTTGTGCACATGTGGCTCTAGGCTCCACTTTTCAAACTTCTGGTTTATCACTTAACAAGTTGTTTGAACACAGTTATTCATAATACATTAACAATATTGCTAAGCAAATCAAAGCTCTGCCTGACTGTGAACTTAGTTAAGGTCAATTCTTTTTGGTCCTTTTTGCTGAGTTTCAATTTTAACTTTGACTATGACGTGATGATGTAATCTGTTTGTATATATGGGGAGGTTTTGACAATAGGTTGGCCAATCTATTCTTCAAATCACCTGAAGGCAGAACAAGAAGCAATGGATGGAAACAAATCGCCAGGAGAGAACCAACCTAGAACTAAAGAGAAATTTCCTGACAGTGAGAACAATTAACCAATGGTACGGCTTGCCTTCTGAAGTTGTGGGTGCTCCATCACTGGATATTTTTAAGAAGAGATGGGAGAGCCATTTGTCTGAAATGTTAAAGGGTTTCCTGTTTGAGCAGTGGGTTGCACACAAGGTCTTCCAAGGTCCCTTCCAATTTGGTCATTCTGTTCTGTAACATATGCAATTTAGCATGGGGAGAAACTGTGTTGAGAGTATTGCCTCAAAATGAAGGCATAGTATGAGGGAATGTGTAGATAAGTATATTTTTGTAAATTGGGGCCAATTTGGAACCATCTACCTCTATTTGCTGGAGAAGTCTCACTTGGTCCCTTCTAAAAAGCTAACCTGGAATTGACACAGAAGCATAGAAATGGCAACTGTGACTTTAGGAGTTAGGCACTGATATGCCTATCAATATCATCATCATCTCATTTTAATGATGCCATAATCCCTTGTGTGGTGGAGTCTGGGCAACTGAATGGAGCCGCTTATTTAATGGCCAGATGCCTTTTCTGTCACCAATGAGATATGAGTCATTGGCAGATATATTCTCAACATGCCCAGAGAGAGAAATATCTGTGTCTATGTGGGATCGAACTTACAGCCTCCAGACTGTGAAGCGAGAGCTCCATCTCTAGGCCACCGCACCACTCATCTGCCTATCAATATGGGTCTCCTATAATCCTGATCATGATTAGAACTAACATAAATCAATATGGTGTGTCCAGAAGAAAACACACACCAACCGCTACCTCAATGCCCAATCCCACCACCACCCAGCACAGATAAACTCAGTGGCCAAAACACTAATGACCAGAACCAAACGCCTGGCAGACAAGACACACATAAAGACTGAACTATGCACCCTGACTAAAGTACTGACAGCTAACGGCTTCCACAAAAGCAAAATCACTGGCTTGATCCACAAAAACACACTGGAGACCTAGAAGATGAACAAACCTATGGAACAGCTGTCCTGCCCTACATAAGAGGTACTACAGACAAAATCAGTAAGATACTACACAGGCATCACATCAAGACTGACTTCAAAACAGACAGAAAAATAGCAGCCATCCTAAGAAACCCCAAAGATAAAATTGACCTGGAAAACCAAGGCATATATGAACTCCCCTGCACATCATGCCCTGCCACATACATTGGACAGACCAATAGAAGAATAAGTACCTGCCTGGACGAACACAAAAATGCAGTATAAAAGCTGGAACACACTTTCTCGCTAGTCCAACACATGAAAGCAACAGGTCATAGCATCGATTTCAATGGCACCAAAACCCTAGCCACTATAGAAAACCCCAGCCACAGAATTATCAGAGAAGCCATAGAGATTGAAAAAAGACCTGAAAGCATGAATAGAAGAGATGATTCCACCAGACTGTCAATTATTTGGAAGCCTGCATTCACAAACAAAAAAATCTCCACACCACAAGCCAGGCAAACACCTGGGCACAAACAGATCCCCCCTGATACCTCCAGCTCAAACACACCCCAACCAGGCACCCAGATGAAACCTAGCTTCCTAATAAATTATAACCACCCATTTACTTGGAGCCAAGCCACACTAAAAGCCTCCAATACAGGAAACACAATGTTGCCAGCCAATCAAGACACAAAAAAGGCCACAAAACAGACAGAAGAAACACCAATCAAGCAGAACACAGCAAACTCCAAGACCAATAAACACAGACCAAGACTCCCAACCAATCAGGATGAAGAAAAAACCATTCTGGCACAGCAGTAGGCTAGCCTCAAATTTAAAACAGAACTGGCTGTGAAAGTCTGACTCACAGACGAACACTATACAGAAGCCTGATGATGGCAGATGAGATTCTGCTGAAACGTTGCTACAACTTTAAAAGCACAACTATAATGACATGGGAAAATACCCGAACAAAGCTGAATACCATACATGTAAGTACCTACGAAAACTTAAGATATATATATATATATATATATATATATATATATATATATATATATATATGTATGTATGTATGTATGTATGTATATGTATATGTATATGTACATGTATATGTATGTATATATATATATGTATGTATGTATATATATGTATATATGAATATATATTGTATATATATATATATAAATAAAAAGGGAGAGAGAGAGAGAGAGATATCTTTGGATTCCATTTTGAAGCTAATAAACATACTTACTAGAGTAAGTTTTCAAGTCCTGAACTGCCTTTACACTCTGAGGAACAAGACTTTTTTAACAAATAAAGAAAACAAGTATCGGTACAGCTGATCCAGGAAAAGAAAACTCCTTCATAAAGTTTAGAGGACGCAAAACTTTTGTCTTGGACAAAGTACACTTAAGTTTAGATTAAATTTGCCTCCGCAGGAACATTCCAAAGAAATGACTTTTTTATTTTTCCCTTGCCTGAGTTTAAACAACATATGGTCTCTCATCAAAGTATACATAAAGTGCAGAGACACTAAGATGTTTATCTACATATCCTGAATTTCCTATTTTGAACACTGGAATTTCCCAGATTATTTTAAAGTTAAAATCCTAGTGATGGGCTCTTTTTTGAAAGCTTGTAATGGTGGTGGTGTACATGATATTTGTTTCCATTTACTGCTCCATAATTGGCAGAAGAGGAATTTAATTACTGAGAAACTGCATTTTCTGTTTGATTAAACCTGGTGTACTTTAAGTCTCTGAGAAAAGTATAAGGCAACAAGAGAAAACAAATATAGCAATAAATATAAATATTTGAGCATTAACTTGAAAAGTTTCTTACTTTCAAAATGATGTGGAAATGTTCAACAATTTAAGTTCCTTCCAGTCATATACAAAACTGATTTCTTATTTGAATAAGCATTCTCCTGTTTGGAGAATAACATAAGTGGAATCCAGGAAAAAAGGTTTTGTAAGAGTTTTTCAAATTTGGAAAATTTAAGAATTGAATGCCAGAATTTCTCAGCCAGCACATACACATCTTAAAGTTGCCAAGTTTGACAACACGAGCCTAGAATATTTGTATTTGTCCCTAATTTTTCCCATCTGATAATGGAGACTGATAATAAATTCATTATTTCTCCTCCCTCTTTAAAGTCACAATGTGGTTCTCTTCTTCCTATATGCAATACTTTTAATCAGCAAATTCATAAATCACCAATTCATTTTTTTCCATTTTCAGCAAAAAGTCCATAACAACAAGTTTGCAGTCTTTTATAAAAGCATTTGTCCTATCCCTGATCAAATAGTTCTACCATTTGTGCAACTTCCACATCTTTATAATATACTCCTCGGTTGTGGGTATTTTAATATTTGTCCATATTTGTGCATATAACAGTCTCACTGCACTGCCTGTGCTTTTCTTCATAGAGGAAATAGTACTACTTCATTATTTTCAACCACCCAAAATTATTAACTTCACAGAAGAATTTTCAAGTAGCCCATTTAAAAACAAAATAAAAGCCCCAACCTAGAATTGCAACAATATTTTTTTTGCTTTTAAAGGCATTTTCTGTTTAAAAGGTACGTAAAGAAATGAGAGAGATGTGATATAGAGAACATATGGGAACACCTATGTATTCCCAACTACATTTACACAATTGTTTTCCCAGATAATCTCTTCATCTAATGGTTGCAACATGAATTAATTAATACCTATGTGACTTTGCTTTTTAGTCTCCCAGCATCTGTGCTAGACTGAAGAGAAATGTTAATTCTGCATGCATCCATGTCATTATCTTAATATATACCATCTTCATATCGTTTATCTTAATACATATAATCTGTCAGTGGCTTTTCTCTAATTCTTTCTAGGGGAGTTGGCAACTTTTTTTGCCTTCCAAGGCAATCCCTTCCTTTGCCAGGAGCTCAGTTATCTGCTAGCTTTCTTTAGAAGCTACTCACTGGATTTTAAAAAGATCCTTTGCTCTGTAGTTTTCTCTAAAATTCTTTATAGCAAGCTCAACTTTTGCTAGATGCCAGAATAGACCAATACATTCAGGGATAGACTCTCTTGGAAGAAACATTTGGAAACCTGGCCACTTCAACAAACAGACAAGCATTCTAAGACCTTTTTTAAAAAACAACAACACCAAAATGCATTTTAAAAGAAAGAAGTCCTTTAATGAGAATCCTGACATTTGATAGGATGTATACCTGCTTGAGATTCCACAGAATGTGGTTCGTTTGTTGTTCTCCTATTTTTTAGCTTTCAATAACCGTGTTTTTCTTCATCCACGCAACTTCTAAAACTGCCGCAGCACAAAGGACAAGCTTTTTGGATTTGATTTGCGTTACTGTAAAGGAGTTTGCATGACCTGCTTCCATGACTGGCAGACAATCTTTCATAAGGTAAAATATTACTTCAGCAGTAAGGGAAATCAATTTTGGGTTCCCTTGAGGAGGGCTTTTCCCCCTCTCTCTCCCTCTCTCTTGTTTGATTAAACAAATACATTAATGGGCAAGGATACTCACACTAAGATAAAAATGCCCTCGGCAACCCAGATTGGAAATGGTCATCTTGGAAGATAATGAAATTGAGACTTGTGATGTGGTTAAAGGACTTCATGCCTCTGAATTATGCAGAGACCAAATGTGCTTTTCTCCACTGCTGTTTCAGAATGCAAATCTTATACATGGAGCCAAGCTGGCTGAGGCAGCATCCCTTCTTCCAATCCCTAATGCGGTGTGATTGAAGGCTAACAAGAGGTTATGATTTGCCTTTATTGTGCCTTGCTCACAGTCTGACAGCCCTTTGGGAAGGTGACAGTAAACAAAGATCCGGCCCCTTTACACTTCACAGCAACTTGAGAAGGGTAAACTAATTTTCCCAATCACAGCAAAAGGGCATTCACTGTGCAAGCTTTGTGTTTAAATGTTCTCGATCCTCAGCTTTTGAACTATGAACAAAAACGGATCTCTTTAGGCCCCATTTTAGTTCCCCTCCCTCGACTACAGAATTTAGCATCAACTTTCTGTTCCTTTTTCACAAGATTACATACTTTGGAATTTAAACTAGTGCAGGAGGTTGGAGCTGAAAATAAATGAATGAATGGAAGTTATAGAAAAAAAGGTTTCATCTTTTATCTCCTCCTCTAGAGTCACCAAAACCTTCTGGAATGGGGGGGGATAATTATTTTGAACCATAATGCTAGAAGCTGCTGTGGGAAAAATTGTTCTATACCGGGCAGACATCGAACCAATTCTGAACCATCATCTGTTTGTCCAACAGTTTTCTAATACTTGACAATTACTCATTCAGGGATGCCTGACCAATCTTTGAAAGTGCAGGACAGCAGTGGTAAGTGGGTGGGGGGGAAGACTCAGACATAGGATAATGCATATTAATTGACTACAATGGTAAAGGTGTGACTGAGAGAGACATGCCATGAAGACCATAAATCAAAGTTCTTCAAACTTGGCAAGTTTAAGACTGGTGGACTTCAACTCCCAAAATTCCTGAGCTAACATGACTGGAGGAGGAATTCTGGAAGTTGAAGTCCACAAGTGTTAAAGTTTGAAGACCCCTGCCATAAATGTTGCAAAGGTTCTTTTTCATCCACATTGAGATGAATGGTCACTGTCCAAGGCAGTCACGAAACAAAAACCACCTGTATTTATGTTGATTTAATATCAAAATACTCAATTGCCAAGTAATTAAAACTTAATTGCTTATATTTTTGCTGTACCCAATGTTGAGATGGTCATATTCTGGATATTGGTGATGTAAGAATCTTAGGATAGATCACGTCAGTATAAACTGGTATAGCTGAGGCCAGAGGGTTCCCATTCCTATGACAATAACTACATAGGTCTCCAAGATAGACCAAGATTTTACTATTCTGAAAAACAAGGACTTTTATTTATTTGATTTATTTATTTGATTTGTCAATCACTTACAAGATAACAGGTATAAGTATAAACATAGTTATGAATACATGAAATGGATATATATAAGAAAAATAAAAAGAAACAATAGGACAGGGATGGAAGGCACGTTGGTGCGCTTATGCACACCCCCTACAGACCTCTTAGGAAAGGGATGAGGTCAATAGTAGACAGTTTAAGGTTAAAGTTTTTGGGGTTTGGGGAAGAAACCACAGAGTCAGATAGAGTATTCCAAACATTGACCACTCTGTTGCTGAAGTCGTATTTCCTGCAATCAAGTTTGGTGCATTGAGTTTGTATCTATTGTGTGTTCTTGTATTGTTATGGTTGAAGCTGAAGTATTCATTGCAGTGGTGGGATTCAAATTTTTTTACTACCGATTCTGTGGGCATGGCTTGATGGGTGTGGTGTGGCTTGGTGGGCGTGGTTGGTGGGCGTGGCAGGGCAAGGATACTGTAAATTTCCATTCCCAGCCCACTCCAGGGGAAAGATACTATAAAATTCCTATTCTGTCCCCACCCCACCAACCTGCTTTCCAGCATTTATTTGTTGAGATTTGAAGTTGCCATTTGTTTGACCATTCTGATACATAGTTGAGGTCCTTTTGAAGGGTAGCAGTATTGTCAGTGGTGTTGAATAGCTTTACATTGTCAGTGAAGAGAACGCAGTTGCTCTTACTATGATCACAGAGGTCATTTATGTAGAGTATGAAGAGAGTTGGATGTAGAACACTGCCTTGGGGGACACCACTATTGACAGATACAGAATTTGATACGACACTCCCAATTTTGACCATTTGTTGTCTGTTTGACAGGAATGCTTCTATCCAATTATGCAGGTGTCCAGAGATAACTTCCTTTAGCAGTCATTCTCATACAAAACCGGAGGATGGATTTTTTTCAAAGCAAGATGACTCTTTGTCAACCAACTAGCTTCTCTCTTTTATAGCACTAGCAATATCACTTAGACGTATATACTGCTTCACAGTGCTTGACAGCTCTCTCGAAGCAGTTTATAGAGTCAGCACTTTGCCTCCAACGACCTGGGCTCTCATTTTAACCAGCTCAGACTGATGGAAGGCTGAGTCAACTTTGAACAAGTCAGGATCGAACTCTTGGCTATGGGCAGAGTTAGCCTGCAATATACTGCATTTTAACCACTGTGTCACCACGACTCTTATATCAATTTCTACCTTCCAGGATTCTTTCTGGCCTTCAAAGCTCATCTTTGCTTACTGGGGGATGATTTTTAAAACACTTCATGCTTACTTGATTGGTTTGGTTGGGTTTTAGTTTATTACCTTATGAGAACCTAGGTTAATAAATCACTATTTATTTGGCTTAATTGGTTTTGTGGGAGCCCAAGCAGGGTTTTTTTTTACTAAGCCATAGCATAGCACAACATGGGAAACAGCTGAATATTACACTACTACAGATCAGTGGTGGGATTCAATTTTATTTTACTACAGGTTCTGTGGGTATGGCAGGGGAAGGATACAGTAAAATCTCCAGTCTCACCCCACTCCAGGGGGAAGGCTACTACAAAATCCCCATTCCCTCCCCACCCCACTAACCTGCTTTCCAGCTCCATTCTCCTGTGGAGGGCAACAAAAGAAGACCCAGCCAATCAGCTGGGATTCAGGAGGCAGAGAATAGATGGGGGCAGGGCCAGTCAGAGGTGGTATTTGCCGGTTCCCTAAATTACTCAAAATTTCCGCTACTGGTTTTCCAGAACTGGTTAGAACGTGCTGAATACCATCTCTGCTACAGATGTGCAGAAAATATAACTCAGCGAATGCGATCAATAGAATAGAATGCAATCAACCTGTTTTATTACCATGCATAGACATACAGAATTT
Source organism: Pseudonaja textilis (assembly GCF_049901715.1). Taxonomy (NCBI): domain Eukaryota; kingdom Metazoa; phylum Chordata; class Lepidosauria; order Squamata; family Elapidae; genus Pseudonaja; species Pseudonaja textilis. Next base: position 208,603,205 of record NC_141990.1, read on the forward strand.
ATTGGGCTCCCAGCCAATACAAAGACCAAGGAGCTCCAAAGTCTCCAAGATAAAGATTATATACCCCAAATAGAGGATGCAAAAAAGCACTATAAAAGTAATGCAAATTATTATATAATCCCTCAATCGCAATGACTACATTAAATAATTTGAGGGATAACCCATTACAGGTAGTCATCAACTTATAACTGATTATGACTTACCTGAAAAAGGGACTTACGATTGAGAGCCGAAGTTCTGATGGTGTTCCCTTTGCATCAGGAGGTTGCACTTTCGGTAGTCAGCAACATGGGTGCCTATATGGCCGTTTGCAGCCTCCCTCGGTCATGTGACTGCATTATATGATGGTATCATGAAAATCAGCACTTCAGCAAAATTATGCCCATAATGAACAATGGGTCCATACTTATGACTGCCACAGTCACTTAATGAATACTCTGTTCACTGAATGACCATTGTAAAAAAAAAAAAATCATACAACTGTTTTACAACCATTCGAACTTGCAACTGTAATGTGCAAGCTCCATTATGGTTGCAACTCGAGAACTACCTGTATTACTCTCAAATCTAGGTGGATCTTCATCTGCCCTTCCTTCCTGGAATCAAACAGGTGTTGTTGTTTTATTATGTGTATATGTTGCCTTTCTTCACATTTATCCAAAGTCAATAGCCCTCTTTATGTTATCAATCTTCTCTCAAGGATCCTCCCCCTCATATAGTTTTCATTTTGCCTATAGTATAGGAATAATCTTTACTACAAACCCTTGAGGGGCAAAAAGAGATGCTTAAGATTTCTTTCTGCCTTCTGTACAATAAAGAGGTCTAACATGAGTATTCAGAATTAGCAATCGTGGAATTTTTAGGATCATTTCAGCAAAAAGAGCTAAATACCCAGCATCCAAATATCACCTGGACCGAAAATGAACCCAACTTAATAATTTCGGGTTCAGATATAACATATTAACCATCAGGGATTGCAGTACATTGGGTAGATACCATTTATAGAAAATGGTGTTCTGTAGGCCCTTTAGGATACTTGCAATCTGAGAGCAGAAAGAGAGCAAAATGCATTGTGATTTTTCTGCCTAACACTTAACTAGCTGTTTACAAACTGTTGTAGATACTGTCATTTTTAATTGGCTTCTCAGAGCATAGAAGAGAGTTTTTCTTCACAGTATAATTAGACTCTTTTGCCTCAACTGGGGATAGCAAAGTAATACCCAAAGCAGCCAAATATCAAGCTAAACTTTTGGAGGTCAAAGGCTACTTAAACATTTAAAGGGTTGTTACTTCTTCATTAAAGCATGCAGAAAATAATTACAAATCGCAGAGAGACTATCGAAGAATTCCAGGCAAAGCCTGGTCATTAAAGGGAAGTATAGCTAGGGAGTCCAACTGTTCATTTGCTTACACCGTTCAATTTGAGTGTTCCAAGTCATAGATAAAGTCAAAGATATTATTTCATTATTTACTGCAACAATACATTGTACAAGTGCATTTATCATTGTTTTCCTTCTCTCTGTTTCTTTTCTCCACCCATCCAGTCACAGCAAATAAAACACCTCTGCTTATCTTTTGCTTTTTTATCTGGGCAAGTGAGTAAAGTGCAAACCACGTCTTAGGTTGCATTTCTTCCATTAGTAAGATTAGTGTAATGTTGGAATATCCTGCAATATCCTGAAAAGCTCAGGAGGATCTTCAGCCAACACAACATATGTGCACACTTTAAACCCAAGAATACACTAAGGCAGAAGCTTGTCTACCCCAAAGATAAAACACCCAGACATATACTGAGGAACATGGTATATGCCATAAAATGCAGTGAGCCATGTGCAGATCTTTACATTGGGGAAACGAAACAATCACTTCATAAACACATGGCACAACATAGGAGAACAAACCCATCAGGACTAGATTCAGCAGTCCATTTGCATTTAAAAGACAAAGGCCACTCTTTTGAAGACAGCAAAAGTCCACATTTTGGACAGAGAGGATCACTGGTTTGAAAGAGGGGTCAAAGAGGCCACCCATGTCAAAATTGAACAGCCCTCTCTCAAAAGACAGGAGGGATATGACCATCTATCTTCAGTCTACAACAGAGTCCTTTCAGCACTTCTAAGAAGGCCCCACGCCCACTTGCACTACTCAGGTGACCCTGAAGATACAGATAAACCTCCAAATTGCCTCAACAACTCCCTAAAAGAATGCAAATGACCAGCTGACTGCAAGGAGTATAAATCCTTCCATTCCCCACCATCCCGTTAGAGCTGAAGAAACTTCTTGGATAAGAAGTAAAACATCTTCAAAGAAAAACAAGTAAGTCCAGTTGCCTCTTGAAAAAGTACCTTTGGGACAACCATGACCTGGAAAATTAAGATAGATTTTTGAAAATTTCAAGTTTAAGTTTTGCAATGCACCTCCCTTTATATAGTATAATGGCACTAGTAGCTAAAATCCCCACATTATCTCCTTACTTTTCTGCATAAATTAGGATTTCAGAAGCATTCAATTTCATTTTCAGAGAATTCTAACTATGGACCAAATATTACATTTGATAATTAGTTACAATTAACTTTGAAACAAGTAATTTCAATCTATAAGGTATCTGTTTTTTTAAATTAATCATAATTTGTTATAAATTGCTCTCTCATGCATTGATTATTGATGATGTGCCATCAAGTCATGTTGACTCTAAGCAACCATATAGGTAGACCTTTGCAATTTGATGTGTTCCCAGACTGGCCCTTTAAGCCTTGTACTGGTACATCCATTACCACCATAATGAAGTCCATTCAACTTTCTGCTGGTCGTACAAGTCTTCTCTTTCTTTTATACATGCTCCTAAATTAGGATCTTCTAAAAGTTCAGATAAATGCTGAACCACATAGGATAAAGAGAGGGGCGAGGGCAGGTGTGAGCTTCAGAATTGTTCCAGCTATCCCATCTTCTTCACGTACCATTCTATGAAATATGGAATGAACATCTCTGCTGAAGAAAGGGACTAGAGGCAGAAGAAGAAAAAAGTGTCTTTAATGTGTTGATTGAGCTTATATATACCAAAGAGCCTTATTTCAGAGCAGCCTCTTACTCTATGCCTCTTATCTTATCCTAAGAACTCCATTTACCTATTATGCATCTCCAGCTGGGATGTAGGCAAAACTGTCCTTATCCCCATCTCTCTTAAGGAAATAATACAATGCTTTGTGTGTTTCTCCTTTGTGTGTGTTAAACAATTATTGCTTATATGTCTCTATAAAGTATTTCAGATGTAAACCAACAACAGTGTCCACGATTTCTGAAAAGTTCTGTCCAACATTTCTGTTAGGACATAAGGAAATTATTTATTTTTATAGATGGAGAAATAATTCAAGGTGGTGAATATACCTAATACTCCTTCCTCCTCTTATTTTCTCCACAAACAACAATCCTGTGAGGTGAGTTGAGCTGAAACAGAGTAACTGGCCCAAAGTCACCTGGCTGATTTTCATGCCTAAGGTGGGCCTAGAACTCACAGTCTTTGGTTTCTGTTCTGGTGCCTTCACCACTGGACAAAGCTGGCTTTTCTTTAGGACTCCACTTGCTTCCATATTACAATCTCACTTATCTGAAATAGGGTCTCCTACTTGAACAGAAGATTGGACTAGAAAGCTTCCAAGGTCTGTTCCAACTCTGTTATTCTGAAAGTGGCTTAAATACCTCTTCACTTATCTGCCTGTTCATATGAGAATGAACCGGAAATGAATTATTGAGGCACTCTTTGAATTTAGGGGAGAGATCTCAATGCTTAGTGAAGGTAGCTTTCCTGAAATCTAGTCTGTGTTTGGATTGGAGACTTAAGTAAAAATCTGATCTATATAGCCATGTATTCTAGAGTGAAAGAAAGGCAGGATGCCGTGGCAGCAAAAGAGCTACTAAATTAGAAGACAGGGATTGTAGCTGAGAAGTAAAGAACATGCTTTGAATACAAAAATTCTCATAGTCACTAGTATCCGCAGTTAAAAAAAGAGAGAGATTGGGAAATCACATTGAAAAAGAATACTTGCTGTGACTCTACAAAATTTAGGCTAGAAAGAAAGCAGCGCAACCTAAGATGTCTTAGCTTTAACTGGTTTTAGATATTAAAAAAGTATTTAAAAATTTTAAAAAAATCCTGGCATCAGATATTGGATGCTAAAGAGTTTCCACTCTACTGAGAGTTAAGCAAATCAGTTGAAAAGAGAATAAAATTGGCCGAAATGCTAACTCCCTCATCAGAGAGCCAAGCCTGCCCTAGAGAAAATGGCAGATTTTAAATTAAAAATCAGATCTAATTACAATTTCTGAGTAATGTGTATGTATGATCAGGCTCTGTGTTTCATTATGATCTGTACAAACCAACAATGGTACTGGTTGCTTAAATTATATCATGATGTACTGCTTGTTTACTGAGGTTACCGATAAAAGTGAATTAACCAAAGCATTTGATTGTCCTAAGCCATTGAAATTTTGTAAGTTATTACTGCATTATTAAGCCCAAACCTAAAGAGCTTCAAGTAACAATGCAACATTGCTCCATAAACCAATTTGCACCCCAGAGTTTAGATCATACCCTAAAACCCTTTGATTCTCTTTCAAAAACAAGAGGTTAGTCTAAAAGGAATACAACTGAAATCTTTCCTCATTATTGTTCTCAGAGTTAGTGATTTGCTTATCTCGCTCTAACTCTAAATAGATAAGACCCATTTTTATGGCAACTTCACAGTTGCTTTATTAAAGCTTTCACCTTTGAATATTAAAGCTACTATCTGTTTTCCCATTGTTTCCCATTCCAATTAACCACTTCTCACAAAATTAAACCTTTTGTATTAAAAAAATGGTTTTGATGTCATCTAGAAAAATAATAATTGCGGCTTTCCACTTCTAACAGAAAAAAGACAGGACAACTGGGAAATGCAACTTAGTTTTGCATTCGGGCCCAGAATTCCTAGAGGAAATGTTCAGGAGAGAAAACCAGAGCAAAGTAATCTACCACTATCTCCCTCACCTTCGTTCAAATTAAGCTTAATCAGTAATTTCAACAGTTTCAGCACCTGGGTTTAAAGAAAGTTTACGAACCTCATGCTGTGTCCCATTGAAAGACTATTGAAAAGCATTTCACTAAACTACAGGTTACAACCACAGTGGGGACTAAGATTTCTGTTGCTAAGCAAGGCAGTTTGTTAAGTGAGTCACACCCAATTGTGCACCCTTTTCCTCATGGTTATTAAACAAATCACTGCAGATATTCGATGAAAAATTCAGTCCTTAAGCAAATCTGATTTTCTCTATGGTCTCTGCTTGTGGGAAACTGGCTGGGAAGACTGCTGATGGTGATCATACAACTCTGGCTTGCTGCAGCCATCATAAATGCTTGCGAATTGTCAAATGCCTAAATTTTGATCAAGTGATTGTGGGAATGCTGCAAAGGTTATAAATGCAAGGGCAGGTTGTAAATTTCTTTTTTCAGCACTGTTGTAACCTTTAATAGTGTACATTGAGTGGATGAATTGTACATTGTGGGCTACCTATATACTAAACCCAGCCTACTTTGGACAATTCACAGCAGCGGCAGCAGTAATATGTCATTCTGGATTTTTCCAGGATAATCTAAACAAAACTCAGAAGATCAAGCTGTGGTTTATGTTATTTAATAGTACAATAATGTATTCTTTTTATGAGCAATCTGCTTTATATTTAACATAATATTAATATATCTCCAAGGTCAGGCTACCCAAAATACCCTTCCATTTAGAAATGTTGATTGTATCACCAAGGATAATCAGATTTGGTTAGCTATGAGTAGTCTCTCTCGAGGCCTTAATGAAAATCTTGTTCGCTAACTCTTCTGAAAATTGAGAATCTTCCACCTTGAAAACTGGATTCTCAGAAGTAATGCAAATTATTTAGCAATGAAGCCCTGCTATTACAAGCAAAGTACTGTACAAAATATACATATTTCACATATTACATTCAGATTCTGATGAATTCTCTTTCTTACAACAGCTTCCGGAATTTCATTAATTATTTCCCTACAAATTTCATTGTATCTTCCCATTAAAATGCCATTTAAGAAGATAACACTTTTCACATTGTTTAAATTTTTTTTTAAAAAAAGGAAAATTAAATCCTCATCCTAAAATCATGATTCATAGAAAATGGCTATAAAATTTAAGTATAAAAGTGAAAGAAAATAAATAACAACAAAAAAAGAGAAAATGTGGCTAAAATTAAAAGAACAAAGAAAAATCTTTCTGTAAGGAATCCAGGTGGAAACATAACTAGACCACAAACTTAGCACTTTTTCTCCCTACCAAGTTCTGAAAATAGTTCTTAACTACAGTAGAAGAATGGAAAAAAGAGACTGATAGACACTTCTATTTGATTCTTGGGTTAATTACATTATATTTAATAGATTGCTGTAGGTTCCCAACCACAATCCATATGCCATTCAAATCTCTGAGACCCAAAAATCCTCTATACGATTATTGCAGGAGTTGGCTTATAAAAGGATTTAAGGAGTGTCAAACTCATGGCATCACATTGCCATCATGTGACGTATTGCCACTTTCCCCCCTTCACAAAACCAGGGGTGGGCGTGGCCAGTGTGTGACACATCTGGCCCACAGGCTGTGAGTTTGACATGCCTGATCTAAGTCTTGCTTCTACTAAGCAAGGACCACCCAACAGATTTGTATGGCCCTGTTGGAACAACTTTTGTAAACATATCTCTATGGCAACTACAAGAGATCCCTTGTCTTTTTCATAGGGAAAGTTCAAAATTAATTGTATTTTACAACATGCTTGTCTCTGAATTTGAATCAATTGCTCTTGGCAGATTTCAGCTCTTTTTCCCAAGAAATAGCTCCTTTAACTTGTTAAATTTCTTAAATCTCTGCAGCTATTTTCAAAGCTTTTTCATCTCTTTCTGAAAAACTTCATACATCTTTCTAAAACTTACAGTTTTGAAGCATACTATGAGAGCCATTTGCTAATAAATTGCATCATGAGTAAAAGCTCAACACGAGAGTTTTCAGAATCTTCAAAAAGTGAGACCCCAGCCTAGCTGAAAATTACAGACTAATCTCTTTATGCTGCATCACCTGTAAAGTCATGTAATCAATTATTAACCAATCCATTATCCTCCACTTAGAGACAAACAACCTACTTTCCAATAAACAATTTGGTTTCAGAAAAAAACTATCCTGTAATCTGCAACTCCTACACTGAAAAAACATATGGACTACACAACTCGATCAGGGCAAAACAATAGACGCAATCTACATAGACTTCTGTAAAGCCTTTGATTTAGTGGTACACAACAAACTACTCCTAAAACTAAAATCTTATGGTATCTCTGGACAATTGCATAACTGGATAGAAACATTCCTGTCAAACAGACAACAAATGGTTAAAATTGGGAGTGTCCTAGCAAATTCTATACCTGTCAATAATGGTGTCCCCAAAGGCAGTGTTCTAGGACCAATCTCTTCATACATTACATAAATGACCTCTGTGATCATATTAAGAGCAACTGCGTTCTCTTCGTTGATGATGTAAAGCTGTTCAATACCACAGACAAGACTGGTACCCCTCAAAAAGATCTTGACCATGTATCAGAATGGTCAAACAAATGGCAACTTCAAATCTCAACAAATAAATGCTCTGTCTTACATATTGGCAAAAAAAAAAATCAGAAAATAAAATACAAGCTGAATAGTCAAGACCTTGTTGATGATCCAAACTCTGTCAAGGATCTTGGAGTACTCATCTCTAATGATCTAAGTGCTAGAGCCCACTGTAACTACATAGCCAAAAAGGCACTAAGAGTTGTTTACTTAATCCTGCATAGCTTTTTCCCTGGTAATATCACACTACTAACTAGAGCATACAAAACATTTGCTAGACCAATACTCGAATACAGCTCATCAGTCTGGAACCCACATTACGCATCTGATATTAACACAGTTGAAAAAGTCAAGAAATATTTCACAAGAAGAGTTCTCCACTCCTCTACTTGTTGTAGAATACCTTATGCCACCAGACTTGAAATTCTAGACCTAGAAAACTTTGAATTACGCCGTCTTCGGTCTGATCTAAATATGGTATATAAAATGATACATTGCAATGACTTACCTGTCAATGAATACTTCAGCTTCAACCATAACAACACAAGAGCAAACAATAGATACAAACTCAAGGTTAACCACACCAAATATGATTGCAGGAAATGCGACTTCAGCAACAGAGTGGTCAATGTCTGGAATACTCTACCTGACACTGTAGTTTCTTCCCCAAACTTTAGACTGTCTACTATTGACCTCATCCCTTTCCTAAGAGGTCTGTAGGGGGCGTGCATAAGCGCACCAACGTGCCTACTGTCCCTGTCCTATTTTTTCTTTTATTTTTCTTATATGTACCCATTTCATGTATTCATAACTATGTATATTACTTATACCTATTATCTTGTAAGCGATTGACAAATCAAATAAATAAAATAAATAAAGGTGTTTCTGGAATCAGAATCAGTCTTTGTATAGCTCTAAATTCATATACCAAAGGGTTTCTAGCCAAACTCTCTACATTTTGAGGAGAACTCTTTCTCAACTAAAGTCACATTCTGGGATTTATAACAGTTTCTTTAGAGGCTGGAAATGGCAATCTATTTAACAAAGGGAGGGTGTGGACTTTATAAGATCAGATTAGTTGGCTGTTGGGTTATAACAACAGAAGTTATTTATCAAGAAATAAATAGCCTCCAGTGTTTTCCTCAAAATTAAAGATGTTTCTTAAATTGAAACATGACATTTTGGGGGCACCCAGAATGACTAGCTGAATTCTATTTTTATGAGCAATGAGCAGAAGGATTAATTGGAAGATGGAAGGAAAGTCTTTTTCACTGATTTTGCCCCCTTCTGTAGTTTCTCCCTCTCAGCATCAACTCTTTCGTGGAGGAGATTTTCAGAGGTGTCAGTCAGTGCAGTGGGCAGGGAATATTGTCAAAAATGTACTTCCCCTTCTGTCCAACCAGAAAGCTAGTTAGTCTTATCTCTTTTACATAAGAAGGCTTAGTTTACCTCTAAAGCCATCCAATCTGGGATTTAAATTGATACTTCTTTTTCTAAAAGTCATCCATTTTAGGTTAGCTTAAAATATTCCACTTCTCACTCCAAAAATAAAACGTGAGACATGATTTCAAAGACAAACAGATCACACTTAAAGGGCAGTGGAACCTAACATTCAGTGCCAAAAATTCACCCACTATGGCATGATTTTGATAGGCACAACGAGATATTATTGACTATTGAATATCATTGGATACCCAATCTATTAATCTTTTATATGGTAACATCTGTAGGGTACCCAATGAAAGCAATTCCAAACTACTAATCTATACATCTGTGGTATTATCAACCAAGTCTAAGAAGAAATGCAATTGAAGTTCAGGGAACTTAAATAAATAACTTGAACTGTAGCTATTTTTTCCCCCTTAAAATCAATCAATCAAGTTGTTCTTTCAATTTCATCATATCCCCAAGCTGTATCTTTTTCAGTAAAAGAAGAAAAACTCATCTAACAACAATCCAAACGCAGACCATTTGCTGCCTACGAAGAAACATCTAATTTTCTTGTAGCAAAAGTCACACTATTGTCAAATTTTACTGCACCGGAGTCATCCGTAGATGTCAAGCACATATTTTTAGCAGAGTACTTGAAGTAATCTGTCCTACTGCAAATCCATTTGCCAGGTGCCTCAGAAAATATATTTCCTCTGTGATCTTTTGAAAGGCTATTTCTTTCTGTGCATGGCACCCTTATTTTGAGCTACACATTAATCTGCCAACACTAAATTGATTGTGAAAAAATTAGGTGCTCAGCTTCAGACGCTGGGCTTTCCTTCTTTTTATCTAAGATGTAGGAAGTAAAAAAAAGAGCCAACATAAGCTGCTAATTCATATTTTACAACAATGGACTCCATAGGTCAGCCATGCAAAATGTCTTCAAAGCAGCCCACTGCAAAGATTAATATACACTTCAGAAGTGCAAAGCTTTATTTAGCAACAAATGAGGGTTTCCTTTTTCCCTCTCTCACTCACTGTGACTGCAAATACCAGGCTATTTATCACATACATCTGTTAGAGCTAATGTTTTCATTAACCTATGAAGCAGATTATTAAGAAGTATTTAATGTCTGCCAAAAATAGTGATTTACTTTTTTGTGAACATTGCCTAGCCCACTGACAAAGTCCATGCCTTCAAAATTTCTCCATGTTTGGTCCTATCCTTATGTTCATAACAGGACAGGTATTTATATTTCCCGATAAAAAGTGCAAAAATAACGTATAACCTCCTGATCTCAGAACCTTTCCAACTTTTCAGACAAACACAATATTTTTTTAAAAAATGATACCTTTAAAAGCTTTTGTCTCTTGCCTCCTGGAACTAGCCTTTTCCATCTAGAACTTGGCTGGGGTAAAAGCAATTTTTAAAATTGGCCAGGAGAACATCAGCGTATAGGAAAGGTTAAATACCCCTGGTTCCATTTGAACCGATTTCCCCCTGCAAATGTAGCCTTGGCCTTCTGCTTCCATATTCTTCATAAAATGGAAGTTTCACCCGAAGTGAAAGTTGTCGGATATAAACTATCTCAATGCCTGCCAGTTTCAGCATTTATTACCTTTTCTTTTGAAGCCTCCCTCCTTTGCTAAGTATGTCAGATTAGTGTGAAGATGTCAGACAGGGATTTTATGCTAATTCTAAATAAAGCTTTTGGAGAGGAGTGAAAGAATTATGTTTCCCTTATACCTTTGTACTTTAATGACTGAGCAAGATTGGAGAGTTGCGCTATCGATACAGATGAAGAACTGACCTAAAAAAAACTGAAATGAAAGCATTTGTTGATCATGACAGGACTCCCTGGATCTTTAACATAGTAAATCCATACAAATATTGAACTACATGAAAGTCTGACCTTCATCGATAGCAAGTGAGTTCTAGACTCTGTTAGCTGTAACATTAATTAGACCAGGGGTGTCCAACCTTGGCAACTTTAAGACTTGTGGACTTCAACTCCCAGAATTCCTCAGCCAGTGAAGCTTAATTTAGCAAAGCTGGCTGAGGAATTCTGGGAGTTGAAGTCCACAAGTCTTAAAGTTGCCAAGGTTGGACACCCCTGAATTAGATTAAGAGGAAACTGCTTAGTCACATAGGGCAGGCTTTTTCTGTCTGTACTGACTAAGTACTGACTAAGACTACTGTGAAAACACAGAAATTACTTCAGCAGTATGATATATATTTTCTATGCACAGCTTTTGAAACATTCTCATATTGTTTTCAACATCTCAAAGACTATGTCAGACACAAGGAACCAGGGCCACATCCTGAGCTGATCAAAGTTGCTTCTTTATTGCTGCATGCCTATTAACAAGAGTCTGGCCAGACTGATTGCATTCTCTTGGAAAGAGCCAGATAAGGAATTCAGGGATTCTGTGGGAAATAAAATCTGTTCATTTTCCAGCTGTGCAAGGAGTCTAAGCTCAACCCCACCTTCACATTTCCTCTGTTCTGACCAAGGCTTCAGAGCCCATAATTACGTGCACGCTTATTTTAAAAACAAGTCTTGTTTTATTGCAACGCTGGGAATTATTTTCACTCCCAGCCAGTAATGAATTTCAAACAGTCCCTCGAGATAAGCACCTACCTTTCTTTCTTATGAAGTGCTGCCAATAACAGAAGTGTCAAATGAACTAGAAAAGAAACCAACCAAAGTACAAAGACCTTCAAGAGTGAATCTGAACCGAATGAACGACTTTGCTTCCTCCAAAGGTATCATCATCTTTGCCTGTCCTTTATACCTTATGAGAGGGGCAATCATCTCCCAGCCTTACTCCTGAGTTGCCCCTTTTGTTTCAGCTACTTTCACCTTCTAGCAGCTCTGCACACACACACACTGGGAACAGGCTCCCCTGGGTCCTCTGCCTCACTGCTGCCAGAGTCCGAAGGCTCCAGAGTCAGCACTCCACTCCCAGATGGTCCTGGCCCCATCTCTGCATCGGACACAGGACCCTTGTCCGAGTCCTTTCCAGACTCCTGGACTGATCCCCTTTCTTCCCCACTGTCCGATTCTGCTGCCATCTGCACAGACTGCTGGCAAATCACAACACTCTCCCTCCCCACTCTAGTTGGAAATTCAATTACAGACCATAAGGAAATGTTTTTTAAAAAAAACAATATGTTTTAAAATCAAGCTATAACACTATTTAACAATATCTTAAAAACAAACATAGTTTTCAAACTCAGGCACAACTGGAGAGTTTTTAATTTTCCTTAAAGAAAACACCTTTTTAAAATTATCTGAATGCAGGAAATACATTTTGATGTGTGGACCATTTATCTATCAAAAAGTATTTAAATGCAAATGTTGAATTCCTCTCTTTTAATTCTGCACCAACCTATAAATACAAATGTAATGTAAAATTCACATAATAAAAATATTTTATACCCTATTAAATAAACAATCACATTTTAAAAAACCATACTGATGAGAAACAGTCAACCACTTTAAAAAGAAGAAGAAATCGGGCACATTTTTTTTTTTGCTTCTCTCTCATAGAAGGAAAGAGTTTTAGAAGCAAAGGTCATCTTCATGCTCCTACCTATTTTACTTTGAAAGACAATAAGTCTTGGTTCTCTAATCTTATGGATTAAATTAAATTCAGTGCCAAATGCCAAAATTACCTACTCACTATTTTCTATTGCCAAGCCAAATCCATTTCTCAACCAGTCAACAGTTCCATAATAATGTTTTAGTCTATAAAATAAAAAGCCATACTTTTCAATTAAAAGTCAATTATAATCATAATTAATAGGAATAAAACTCACATAGACCTTGGGGGGAAGGAGATAATGGTGGAGATGAGGATCAGTTGAGTCAACAGTGAGCTAGGTTGTAATTTATGATGCCAGAAATTGATCACGCTTTCTGTGGTGCTGTTCTATTAGTTAATTTTTTTCCCATTCAGAGCTAGAATTTCTAAAAATGATATGTGAATCCCTTGTTATATATTTATTGCTTTCATAGCCCTTTCTTTAGCATCTGTTGGCTTGCCTCTCCTTTCCACAACAACCTATAAAGTAAATCTGTCGGAGAAAAGTAAGCTGCTCAAAATCATGAAGGGAGCTCAGGTTGTTGGAGGAGACTTGAATTTGGATCTCCTAGTCCAAGTCCAACACTTTCACTAACACCCTTGTGTCTTCCTTATTACTGCTCATGCTGTGTATGGCCTTTTGCTTGCTCATTTTCAGAAATCCAGTATATTCAGTCAAATATACATTTTCTTTCTGTTTTAAAAGCTGAAAGGGATTTTTTTTAAAAAAACAAAACAAAAACCCACCAGCAATGGTCAGAACTCCACATCTATTTCCTACAAGCAATTTCTCCCCTTCGATGACTTTTCCAGAAGCATAGAGTTGAACAAAGGCAGGGGGCAAAATAAACATGCCTCTATTGACCGTTTAGAACCAGTTTGCTACTGAAGTCCTGCGAGATTTAGCCCTCTGCTCATTCTCTCTGCTAGGAACGAGGCCTCTTGGTTTTCAGTGCTCTTCAGCTCAGAGCTACTAGAGAAACGAAAGAGAGAATTCACTAGTGCAAGAATAGCAATGAAAGCTTAAAAATCAAATCATTTTTCAGTGTAACAAAGAGTAAAGTTGTCAGTTGTTGGAGGCTGGTGCAGTCAAAAACGTTCTTTATTGTACCAAGATAGAATCACAGAACTTTGAAAAATTGTCTTTCTTTCTGATTCCTCTAGTACTGAATCAAATCAAGGCAGAGTTGTCTTGAGATTCCTTCTCAAGCTTTTCTCTTTCTCCAGGACTGAGTAATATTTCCTGAAAGTCGCCCCTTAATTGCTTGTTCATTTCTTCCCTATTCCAAAGGTCAGCTTTATATCCCTTTTCAAAGCTTACTTTAGATGACAGTGCCTTGGCTGATCTCATAGAGCTAAGCAAGGTTGAAAAAGTTACTAGTTGTATGAGACACTACCAGAAATCTTAATACTGTCAACTAAGTTTGGGATATTGAAAACATCTTGGAAAAAAGCAACAGCAAACCATGGTGATTTTTTCCCCCAAGAAAACAGCTTGGATAGGAGTGTCATCCAAATTATTAGCTAGATTTCAATGAGTTTCTACTTTTTTCCTTTGCAGATAAAGATGAATTGTCATAGGTGAATGGTTTGTATTGCATCAAATATACAGCTGCATGTTTCAAAGGGCTGTCAGTATTTTTTAAGAAGGGGGGTTATTTTACATTATTTTGTGTGTAAATATAAATAAATCAGCCCATGGAAAGTTGGAGGCCAGATTAATCTTAATAACTAAGTCAATGTATACTAAAATGGAAAGGGAGGAATCTTGGTGGACAGACAAATTGAAGAAAGGGGCGGGGGGGAGAGCAAAGAATTGCCCATAAGACAATGGCTTGTATCACTTGGTCATTCTATGAATACTTAAACTGACTTTATAAAATTGCTTTTGGAAAATCCAGAGTAGAGGTTGTATCACCGTTAGTGCAATAACCACCACTGGAAAAATACATTTCTCAGCGACTCTGCAAAATATTAATCTTGCATCTATATTACAGCTCATATTTAGAAACAAATATTACATTCTTCACTACTGGGTTATTTTTTGAGCTATTATTTCATAGGCTTATTATTTTATCTTACTTTTCTGTTTCCATCCTGAAATTCAATACTAGGGTCTAAATAGCACACACAAAACATTTCTCTGCCATTCCCTCTCTAACATGTTTTCAGTTATTATTTTTCAAAAACCCAAATGTAACACTAAAACCTCATATGCTTTCACTTGAGTAGTAGATTTATGAATTTAATTTCTGCTTCATAGAAGTTATTACTTTTAACTACTTGGGAGGAAGACTCTATAAATTGTTTTTATGACTGTTAGACTCCTCAAGACATCTTGCTCTGGGTTTGTCATTTACAATTCATGCTAAATGCAAGATACATTTGGAACAAGCAAATATTTATTTTAATTTGATCCATCTGTTAAATGAAATTCAGACAGAGATATTGTTATCAAAATATTTAAATTCAACAATTTGTAAACAATATATCTGTTCATTTAATCTGGGTTAAAAGCACTCCAAAGCATAATTCTTATGAAAGCCACAACTTCAAATCTGCTATTCTCATGGATACAAGCCATGGTTTCTATCTCCTGTTCATTAATCTATTTTTTAACCAAAGTTAATTAGTGAGACATTTTAAAGAGTCATCAGAAATGCATCTCAGAAGCCACCAAGGAAATGTATTCTAAACTCTTTATCACTTCATTCCATTATGTATATACACATATATACAAAGACATATTTTAGGTAGCAATGCAAACCTACCTGCAGATAAGAAAGAAAGCAATATCTGTAGTGATTCCCTTTTTAAAAATGTTCTATTGATGGTCATCAACGAGAGAAAGGTGATGCAACAAAGGGGATATGGCATATTCATAGGTCTGAGGAAGCATTATTCATGCTAAATATACAACGTGTAAACCATTGCAGGCAACAGGGCAGCTTTTTACAAAAAAATAATGTATTTTCCTAACAGTGAATACTTAATTTTCTCTCTGATCATAGTCCCAAAGGTGCTTTTTCAAGAGGCAACTGGATTTTCTGCATTTTCTTTGAAGATGTTTTGCTTTTCATCCAAGAAGTTTCTTCAGCTCTGGAAGAAGCTTCTGAAAGAGAGCCGAAGAAGCTTCTTGGATGAGAAGCAAAATGTCTTCAAAGGAAAGCCAGAAAGTGCAGTTGCCTCTTGAAAAAGCACCTTTTGGACAACTATGACCTGGATGACTGAGAATCTCCACAGACGCTCTGTGATCACAATTACTCAATACTACAAATATTATGGTACAAGTTGAAATACGAATAATATTTTGGTGACAGGAATCGGAAGATACCATGGATAGCCAAGAAAACAAACAAATAGGGAATTCAGTCTAGACTCCTCACTTGAGGCACAAATGACCCAACACAATTATCATATTTTGGATACATATTGTGAAGACTCAACTCTCTTGAAAAACTTGCCTTTGTTGGGAAAGATAGAAGGAAAGAGAAAAGGGCAACCAGCAGCAAGGTGGATGGGCATACTGTTGAACCAGGGGTCCCCAAACTTGGCAACTTTAAGACTTGTGGACTTCAACTCCCAGAATTCCTCAGCCAGCTTGCTGAGGAATTCTGGGAATTGAAGTCCACAAGTCTTAAAGTTGCCAAGTTTGGAGACTTCTGGGTTGAACGACCTGAAGGGCCAGGTGGAAGAAAAAGCATTCTGGAGATTGTGGTCCCTTGTGGTTGTTAAAAGCGGACACGAACTTGATGGCACACAAGCAAAATGTAATCTCCCCCCAGGATATAGCATACTATTTGTTTGCGATAGTGCTGACTATTTGTTTTTAGGGAACAAAAGTGAAACTATCTGTGCCACTAGGTAGACGTCTTAGGGTACAGATAAGTGAGGTCAGATAGGAGAAAGCCCGCCCCAATAGAAAAACAGCTAATGGCCACTTCACCCCCACAAACAGTTGATACTTGAGTTCACACATTTACCTAAATCCTAGGAAAATACATTGATGAACTTCAGAAGCACGTTATAAAATCACTAGTCACATTGACTGAAGCATGTCAACAAAAGAGAAAATCTCAAGTCACAAAATGATGAAACAAACATGTTGCTTAATATACAGCAGTGTAGAGTGTAATGAAATGACATCAGCTGATGGAACTCTATACTGAGAGCACATTAAGTATGCCACATATGGAATGAAAATCCATAACAAAAGTATGTCAACATGTTTGTTATTTGTTAAAAGAGCAAAAGCAATGTTATACCATTGATTCTTCAAACTGATCTCCTGAGATACTGAAACAGATAGCGGTGAAAGATACTGTAAAGAATTAAACTAAAGAGTCTTTGAATAAAATGTCTAGAGCCTGAATCCAAAACTCTCATTAACTATGAATTCTGTGGTTACCTGTGAGTCAACATTGCCCCACCATGAAGTACAAATATGTAAGCTAGTTCAGCAGTCTTCGGTGTTCATTTGGTCTCCTAACTGTAAATTCTGAGAACTATAATCCACACATTATAGGGATTACTAAAACAATACAGGAAAAGTACTCTCCATAACTGAAAATGGGATATTAATTTTCACACAATTCTTTTTAGTGCAACCATAAACCAGCAATAAACAACATGACAGCCTATTTGCTTTATTTATTTTCAGCATCTGGTCAGAATTGTAACAGTATGATCACCTTTTCTTATTTCTTTTTCCCCAAAATGAAGGGAAGGGAAGGGAATTTGCAATATTCACTGCATTCGTTTTGTAGTCAGTTAAACAGTTGAGGTTTCATTGGTTGCAGATCATAGTAATAGCACAAACTGTTAGGAAAGCATAAGGTATAATTGCTAATCTCCTTAGATACTATCAACCTGCCTTCCATTGAGGACCTGTATACTGCACGAGTAAAAAAAGAGGGCTATGAAAATATTTACAGACCCCTCACATCCTGGACATAAACTGTTTCAACTCCTTCCCTCAAAACGACGATATAGAGCACTGCACACCAGAACAACTAGACACAAGGACAGTTTTTTCCTGAATGCATCACTCTGCTGAACAAATAATTCCCTCAACATTGTCCAACTAGTTACAAAGTCTGCATTACTATTAATCTTCTCATCACTCCTTATCACCCATTCTCTCCCACTTGTGACAGTATGACTGTAATTTGTTGCTTGTATCCTTATGATTTATACTGACTGTTTCCTAGTATGATTTGATTGCTTATTGTACCCTATGCCTATTATTAAGTGTTGTACCTTATGATTCTTGATGAATGTATCTTTTCTTTTATGTACACTGAGAGCATATGCACCAAGACAAATTCCTTGTGTGTCCAATCACACTTGACCAATAAAGAAAGAATAAAGAAAGAAAGAATACTCAATAGTTGCTAATGTATTTTCATTTATCCTACTCTTCACCCCCCATCCCCAAAAAATAACTGGCTTGGAGATGTGCACACTCACATGGTAGTTTAATAAAAGAAGATAATTGTAGGAGGCAAGCCAGCATAAACAAGAAATGGCAGCCATTCAGATAGAACATGATGAAAAGTCAAGAAACTAAAATAAAATGCTGATGCTCAATGAATGACAACCTGGCATGTTTCTCAGAATGGGGAGATGATAACTTAATAAGGTTTAGAGCAGTGGTCACCAACCAATGGGCTGGGGACCACTGGTGGGCTACGAGAAAATTTTGGTGGTCCGCAGAGAAATGTCCCCCCCCCAAAGCACTCCTCCCAAAGCAATTAATCCAGGCTGTGCGGGAACACAAGATTGTGCCGCCCACATGGCCCATCTACCCACTGGCCCCCATCCTTCAGCCAAACACAAGCCTTGAGTAGAGCCACATGAGCTGGAACTGGAAGGTAAGACCAATGGCGGGGGAGGGAAATCCGCCCCGGGGTGGCTTGCTGACATTGGTGGGAAAGTTGGTCCCATATTCCAGAGCTGCAGTAGTCACAGGCCTGGCCCTTTGGTCATCTCGGAGCAGTTCCTCCAGTCCATGGCAGGCCAGTGCACCCCGGTGGAGGAGCAGCTGCTCTGGGATGACCAAAGGGCCAGTCCTGTAACCAATGTCAGCAAGCCACCATCAGTCAATATTCATCTTAGTGGTCCGGGGGATTTGAAATTACGAGTTTGGTGATCCCTGAGGTCCAAAAGGTTGGCAACCCCTGGTTTAGAGTAAGAAAACGTGGAAAGAAAAAAACAGAATCCGATGTAATTGTCAGTCATTTAATAAATACAGTGCAGAACAAATTCAGAAGACACATGAAAGCAATATAACAATTATCAAGGCTTTTACTGAAACAAGTGTAAATTTGAAAGAAAGTGAAGAAAGAATAGTTATCTTTTTAACTACCAGTATCTCTAATCCAATACCTTCAATTGCATGCTATATTTATAATATCCACCTAAGAGTTTTGGGCAAATGCATAGCTTCTACCAAGCATGTAACTATATATCCTGACACACTCACAGAGAGATCTGAACAAGTGTAACAGTTCAAAAGTAACGTAACTATTCATATATAAATCCTGCAAAGATGAATAATCCCAAGGAGGTTTTAGAGTCTGCAAAACTGGCGTCTTCATGTGAACACCTGGCTATGATTACCAGAACTGGAAATAGGTGGATGATCACCAGATAACCATAAAGTTGATATCCAAGTATTATTGTAGATCTTTCAGTCCAGGTATGGTAGCCCTGATGTTAGGCCCTCAATGTATATCCAGGTGAGAGAAATTCAGCATGTACCAAGAAAGATTTACATGATAGGGTTATGTTAAAGACAAATAAGCATGGCCAGTGAAATAAAGCGGGAAGGTTAAATATACATCTTGGGGCCAGTTTTGTGAAAATCTGGATCAATTGATTAATCACATTTATATAGCCACCCATATATGGTAGAAATGGCTTATGGTAGAAGTGGATGGGACATACGGTCCCAAATGCAAAACCTAGGTTTTTGCAAAACCTAAGATTATACAAATAATCTTATAGATTGTTAGCATTGTTATTAACTGTCTTTTTCCAACGTTGGTGCTCAAGATTGTAGCCCATGTCAGTAAGCCTTAACCTTCTTTCCTACATGTAAATCCTGCCAAATTCAGATATATTTTATTTATGACAAGGTCTGTATTGCAAAGATAGGAATTTCAAATAATTGCCTGGGTTGTTTTTTTTTCAGAGAATTTCAAATGTACACGGATCAATATATTTATGATACTTCCTATTTTAGACCCCCATTCCATCCTTCCTTTCTTGTTGCTTATAAAATGCTGTAAGGTCATCAAACTTCATTTTATTTGTCTAAGGGGAACAAATTCAATGTCATCAAGCAACATGACTGTGAAAGCAATTTGAATTTTAGGAACTCCATCCTCGCCTAAAGACCCACTTAACTGATGCAAACTTCCAATCCATACCCAATGAGACCACCTGGAGGTTGCAACAATTGTACAACTCTCTAAAAATAGTGAACTTTCTTTAAATAATGATGGAAAAATGTCCTAGGATACAAAGTGGAGATGCTATGAAAAACTCAGGCATTGGATTCTGCGCATAAAGAAAAAGGAATTGCAACTTGAAATAAAACCATTCTTCTTAAATACCACATTCATGATGCTTGCACCACAGAGGCTCCATATAATTTTTGTGTCACTTGCTTTCTACTGAGCAGGAATATTTCCATAATAAATAGTAAATAGTAAATATGAAAAGAGATAATGCCTACTTCAATTCTGCCATGAAGTTTCCATTTCAGGCGATTTCTTACTGTTCACTATCCCTCACCCATCAGATTACAGATTACAGATTAACAGAGTTGGAAGGGACCTTGTAGGTCATCTAGTCCAACTCCCCATCCAAGCAAGAGACCCTACACCATTTCTGACAAATGGCGGTCCACTCTCTTCTTGAAAGTCTCAAGCAATGAATGCACAATGCCACAATGCACCAGCAACATTTTATGTATGTATGTATGTATGTATGTATGTATGTATGTATGTATGTATGTATTTGTCTCCTGACTTTCATTCTTTTTACCAAAAAATTCCAGCCAGCCAACACATCCAACACACCTTCCTCCTCCCATCTTCTCTCCAACAACAATGTATGGTAATTCCATTATGAACTTACCTAGGAAGATAAGAGTCTGTTTCTTGGATCCTCGGCTCTCTGGACTTTCGGTTTTTCTTAGAAATTGGGATTGCTTTTCGCTTCTTTTTACTTCCACTGTTCCTTGCTTGTAGACCATCAAGACTTTAATCATATTCCGGCACATAAATGTTACAGATACCAATACTATGATGTACACAATAAAGGCAGTGAAAATACTAAACTGGAAGACTCTCCATTTGGATGATAAATTGGTACATATTGTCACATTTAAACTTAATTCAGGCAGACGTTGGGACTTGGATTTTTCACAGAGAACCAACCCTTGATGGCCTGGGATGTCTACCAAGGGGTGCTCTGCCCCCATTGCAAAGAGAAGGGGTAGGGCCACCAGCACCGATGTAATCCAAACAAAGGCAATGAGGATCTTCACTTTGTAGGTCCCAGAAGTAGCTTTGAACTTAAAGGGGTGGCAGATGGCAATGTACCTTTCAAAGCTTAAGGTGGCCACATGTAACACTGTGGCATAGCTGCAAGCCTCGAAGAGGAAGCTGTACAACTTGCAGGTTAGATCTCCTTTTGTGGTCGAGAAAGGGTTCCATATGATGCTGTAGAATTCCACAGGCATCCCCAGTAAGATCACCAAGAGATCCGAACATGCTAGACTTATCATGTGGTCGGTCACTGCTTTTTGCAGGTAGCCTTTCTTTTGCAGGATTTTGGAAGTCTGGATGGTGATGCTGTTGCCCAAGATCCCTGCCACAAAGATAATGCTATAGATGAAGGCAAGGATGATCTTGACCCATTTATCTACTTCAAAGTCTTTCACGTGGCTGTGATCAATGAGGTGCCAACAATCCTTGTCTTTTGGTGCCTCCATGAGCAAAACTAAGTATGGAAACAGGAAGGAAGAAGAGAAAAGCAGGTCACCAAAGGTCATTCATACAGTCTTACAGTTAACATCCCTCCATACTTACTCTGAAATATAACTAAACTGGTTGGTTTGAAGACCCCCTTGTTCTACGTAAGGACAAACAGAAATGAAGTTTTAATAACACTTTCCTCTCTCGCATTCCCCCACCCCACCCTAGGCCTTATTGAATTAGTTGTCTGCCTCAATCACATTAACAACAATGAGAGCGGGGGGGGAAAAAAACCTGAGGAAAGCTTTTGTTCACCTGTTCTGGGTGAGACAGAAGACAGGAAATGCTCGATGCTGGAGACAGCTCCCAGTTCTCCTTAAAGGATAGCTAACCCGACCAGCAATACTGTTGTAGTCTCTGCCCTTTTCCACAGGATCTGTTCCCTGTGGCTGAAAGGAGCAGTTTCCGTCAAACATTAACTTGGAGCCGAACAGTGAAAGGGATGTGGTCACTGATGAAGCCGATAAGGCGGGCTGAAAAGGAATGAGGCAACCTGACTAACAGATGAATACTCTGGTTCCCTTTTCTGAAATCTCTCCCTGTTTTTTTTTAAGAATAAACAAAGCTGGGCTGCTGTTGCCAGCAGTGTCTGGTGTTGTTTACAATCCCAACCATCCCCCACCATTTTCTTTAGCGTCCTCCTATTTAATTTCTCTTCTTTTCTGCTTCAGAGGCAGACTAGAAGCAGACCTCTGCAATGACTCGTCAGTTCAAAAAAGGAAATTGCATTCCTTGTCTTCTGGCACGGTTTTTTATTTTTTTATTTTTTTTAGAGAACTTGACTACATGGAAAGTTTTGGCACTGGGTGGTGATGGACAGAGTTGTACATACATGGGGTAGCCCTCAACTTACGACTACAATTGAGCCCAAAACATTAACTGGGAATTTTCTTAAGTCAGTTTGCTCCATTTTTTTTTTTTTTTACTTTTTTCACCGCATTTGTTAAGCGAATCCCTGCGGTTCTTAAACGCGTAACCCGGTTGTTAAGTGAATCGGGCTTCCCCATTGACTTTGCTTGTCAGAAGGTCACAAAAGGGGATCGCATAACTCTGGGACACTGAAACCGTCATAAATGTGAGTCAGTTGCAAAGCATCTGAATGTAAATCTCGTGAGCCTGGGGATGCTGCAATGGTTGTAACTGTGAAGAATGGTCATAAGTCACTTTTTTCAGTGCCGTTGTAACTTTGAACTGTCATTAAATCAACTGTTGTAAGTCAAGGACTATCTGTACTTTACTTCTGAAAATCCAAATACACAGAGGAAACCTCCCTTAGTGGGTCACTGTTGATACAAATGATTCTGAAATTCTGTGTATCATTATAATGTCTGGGGGTAGGAAACATAGTTAGGGGGAAAGCTGTTTGCTGCTCCTTTTTGCCCAGTGACAAAATGTCCTGGCAACCTTTTCTCCTGACATGTGCCTATGAAATTATTCATCCCTGGCCCGCAAATAACACAGGTTTAAGTCCCCCTTAGCTGTGCCAGTTCTTTATCATTGATTTCCTGGAGCTAATATTGAAGGTGCAACCTAACAGGGCTCTGTTAATGTTGTCTTTTTGGCCCTTTTTTCCCCACCCTGTCCAAGGGCAGCCTCAGGATGTAGAAAATCAGTTAGGCATTGTCACTACATTAGCTTGGAAGGAATCCAAATGCTTGCAGGAACTTGAAACAGAGCCAATGGAGGCAGGAGAGATTTCATGCCTGCATAATTTTCATGCTGATTCTAGGATGGCTGGAAAGAATTGGGAAAGGCCCAATGGTGATGTCAAAACTATTCAGCTCCCATAAAATCATAGGATTTAAGGCCACTGAGTTCAACCTCCTGCTCAGGCTAGGTATTGAAAGCAAGGCTTCCCTTACAAATGCCTCTGTAGCCTCCTATTGAAGTACTAAGAATCACTACATAGATGGTCACTCTAAAAAGCAAACGAATGTATCCTTAACTCCCATTTCCAACCTCAACTTTTGTCTGTGGTCTTCCTTCTTTTCCTTGATGGATGATACCATTTTGTGACTAACCCTTAAGAGCTACTGGGGATCTTTGTAGATCATGGAGGAAGATGAGATGAAACTTTTCCCAACTAGCTTGGTCATCTTTGGCTGAGCAGAGAAAAAATGCATAATATAAAATTAGATCATAATATAAAATTAGATCAATGAACCAATGCCCCCAGCAGAATGCAGTTAACTGCCAATATTTGCATTCCTCAGGATTTTGTAATATAGTTTTACCAACAAAACTGGGGGAAAATAATACAAATTGTATGATTTAGGAAGGAATAAGTAGGAAAAAAATAGTTATGTCTTCTGGTGAAGAAGATGGGCTGGAAAATACATGTAAAAAGAAATACAGAATCATAGGACTTAGAAAAATGTACATATAAAATATTCATGCACACTGATGCAGATACTGGAGAGAAGGAATTTATGAGAAATAATAAGATCAGATTTCATATCTATGAAATTTGTGCTTAAACACAGGAATTACCTACTGGGGGAACTATTGTTAGAAAATCAACATATGCTATACACCACAATCATAATCACATTCCACAGGCTATAACCATATTAGTGCCAATCACGATATAATCCTATGGTATGGTAATAATCTTCAGCTTTATACCATATATTTGTGTGGCTGGACATGAATAAAAGATGAGGGGATGCATTTAACCCTCTCAAAAGAGGCCACAAAGTCAGAGAGGTTTATTCTGTGGAGGTTTCAGTCTACTCGGCTATGTGGAGAATGACAACTTTGAATAAGACACTACTAGATATGATCCTTGAAGAAAAGTCAGTTCCCATGTAGACTGGGGAAATGGCACTTTAATGGAAACATATCAGGTGTGAGACTGTTCCAGCTTTTTGGAAAAACTTTTTTTTGGGGGGAAGGAACTGTTTTTGTTAACAATATTTCATAGTTTATTGTTGAATGGCTTTAACTAAGTTGATGGATTTTTTTTAAAAAATTATGCATCCTAAACTGATTAGAGAGAGACGGTTTGGTGCAGTGATTAAAGCATCAAGCTAGAAAGACAGTTGGGTGCTCTTGAGTCTATTACTTTCTCTGAGCCTTAGGAAGGAGGCAACGGCCAACCACTTCCAAAAAACCTTGCTTAGAAATCTGTAATATCTGAGAATTGGACACAATCGAGCAGAAAGGGAGAAAAATGATTAAAGTGCTATGGACACTATCTAGACAACAAACAACCCACAATTTTCCTTCTAGTCCAGCAAGGAAGACTTTGAATTGGTACATGCACGTGGGTTCCTTTGAATGGGACTATTCAAAACAGTTTATAGCAAAACTGCATTCATTTTTACATAAAATGTAAAAAAAGAAAAAGTGACCCAGTCCATAATGCAAAACCTTCCAATAAGAGAATTTAAAATAAATCAGAATAAAAACTTTGGTGCCTTCCTAAATTATCACACATGGCGCCTTGCTACCATTCTCCTTTCCCCTCCGATGGATCTGGCTGACTTAATTAAGACAATGTGTTGTGCAAATACAGTGCTATAATGATGTATCCCTAAGTTTCTTGGTATTGATTGGGTGATAAGTGCCAAGAGACAGAAAAGTCTTTTACTTTTAATAGCTGGATAAAATAAGGAGTTTCCCTTGACAACTTGTACTCAAGTATTAAAGGTGTACAAGGCTATTCTTTTATATTTAGCTCACTAAAGTTCATATGTATAACAACCATTCTTGTAACTCAGGAATTGTGTGGTTTTTAAAATTCTTTGTTATATCTTTGTCTTGCACACCAAATCTCTTGGAATGGGATGAAGGGAGGACTAATGAAATTTCCTAGGTTGTTCAGTAAGAAAATCTATAAGGAAAACTGTTTCGATTTTGCTATGCTGTTTGTTTTGTTTTCTTTTTCCTTTTCCTTTTCCCTTTTTGCAACTGGGATTAAGTTCCTGGGAAAGAAAGTTGGCCCTCATAATAATAGTAACTAATAGTAATTCTGAGAGTTGAAGGTGACAAGTTATAAAAGGGCCATCATTTCCCACCCCTCTTTTAGATAAACAATTTCTGTCTGAATTAAGCAAACACCTTATTATATTGCCTAATTTACTTCTGAGTCCTGAGCCCTCTTCACACTTTCACAAATGTTAACTTGCAGGAGGTAAGCTGCTTTATTACCCCTTCCGGCTCCTTTCAGCCTCCAAGTCAATCTTCCGCTGAGTTAAAGGTAAAGGTAAAGGTTCCCCTTGCACATATGTGCTAGTCATTTCCGGCTCTAGGGGGCGGTGCTCATCTCCGTTTCAAAGCTGAAGAGCCAGTGGTGTCCGAAGACGTCTCTGTGGTCATGTGGCCGGTATGACTAAACGCCGAAGGCGCATGGAACACTATTATCTTCCCACCAAGGTGGTCCCTATTTTTCTACTTGCATTTTTTACATGCTTTCGAACTGCTAGGTTGGCAGAAGCTGGGACAAGTAATGGGAGCTCACTCCATTATGCGGCACTAGGGATTCGAACCGCCAAACTGCTGACCTTCCTGACTGACAAGCTCAGCATCTTAGCCACTGAGCCACTGTGCCCCTTTTTTAGCTGAGTTAGCACCGCACATATAGCTCAATTTAAAATGTCTCCATTTAAAATGTCATGGTACTATGGTGGCCTTCTTTGAAAAAGAGAGAGGGAGGAAAATAAGGAGGGGAGAAGGGGGACTGCCCCATTCCCCAGATCTGTAGCCCTTCTGCATTGTAATCTGTAAATCTGAATGTCTATGATTTCCGATACACTGCAGCTAAGCTAGAAGTGAAAATAAGAGCTGGGAAGAAACTTGAATGCACACCACCACTTGTTTCTTGGGTTTGCAGGTCACACTGAATCATAAGCATAAAATGTTAGACTAGAATGCATTTGCTCAGGTGGAGGCTAAATGTGGCATATGAACCCAGCCAAGAGGTGAAGCAGTGGAATGTATATATAGTAAGGGATGCATGTAAAGCTCCTACCTAATGTTGAAATGATTGTGATTATCTCTTGAAGCACAAGCACTTTTCCTTTTTATAGGTTAACCTGTTTTTTTTTTATATATCGGAGCTGTGTAGGTTGTGGAAAATCTGTTCTAAAGTTCCCATTCTCAGAGCCAGAGACATGCGTTAATATTAAAACTGGATTTATTATAATATTAGTATTATAGAATGCAGCCATAGAAGTTTTTTTAATCATTCAGGGGAAAAGGGTGGGGATAGACCCATTGTTTCAGGCCTTTTCTTCCCCCCTCCCCTTTCTCTTTATCAGCCTCTAGTAACTCACAGATTTTAATTTCCACAACCCAGCCATGCATATATAATCTTTGTTCACACTTTTATAAAGTAAAATTAAGTGAAAGAAATTGGGCACTAATATAAAGCTTGTCTGAGCAGAACAAATTTGAATTTTCAAACACCATGGAGAAGACTGGGGCATCAGGGCTTGAAGCGGTATAAAGATTGGAAGGAAGATAATTTTTCTTCTGAAATAGAATTGCATAAATAATCAGGGACCTGCTTCAGGTGATTATTTGCCATCTTTTGCTCATTGTATTTTTTTGTGGTGGGTGGTGGGGAAGATGCTATCAGTGGATATGATGGCTAATAATATTTTCCTGTTTTCCTGTTTTGAACAGATAAAAAACAAGTTAATGTTATCAAATTTAAACTTTTTAAAATATATATATATTTTCTGAGATATTATACTAGATAAATAATACAACATGCCATCTTTTATAAGCCATCTCAGAAGTTAATCACAGTAATAAATGGATTTAAAAATTCAGGTCAAACACAACTTAAGTCAAGGTGATTTGTAACTTAAGAGGGCCTATGCATCCAATCTACTTATGCACGCATGGTAGTTTTTAAAACATGTTTTTGACTGGATACATTATGTAAAACTAGCAAGTTGTGCTTTGTTCTGTAAATTAAGGCTCAACAATCTGTGACTTAGGGTGTGAAGCAGAACATTGTTTCTAGATATTGCTATGGAAATTGCTGGGTATCATATATAGAAATAGTAACTGTTTGGACAAACTTAAAGATACACCTAATATCTATTGTCAAGGAAGGGTAAAGCAAATTTCTTTGAAAAATGGTTAACCTTTTGCTAAACGGAATTTTTTGTAGTTAACTCATCTTTGTATTTTCAGACTATAACATAGCAGATTTAATTCACTTTATATGTTTCATACTATTATTATTAAATATGGTCAGATATGGTAAACACTGAAAAAACAGTGATTTACAAGTATTTAGGGCACAAAACTTAGTTTCTCATGAGGCTTTTAGCATAATATCATTTTGAGCTACAAGTTCTTAGAAGTCACTGTGTGCTTTTTAAGATTTTACAATTTGGATCCTTCATTACAGTTCATAAAGAGGATGATTATGACACCTATCGTGTAACATATACATCTAATCTTACATAAGATTGTGGACATCCTCTTACCCATTGTAGCTACTCTACAGATTTAACCAGAAAGTAATAAGATTATTTGAAGAATAGAGCTTTTCAATGTATTGTTACATGTGCTTGTAATTTTATTGTTCTTGTTGCTGGTATTTTTATCTGTTTTTAACCTTATCCCAAAGTAAAATCTCACAATGGGGGAACTATATTTTAATGCTTGATAAAGACAGTAGTGGATCTCATTCTAACGCTTTTAAACAAGGCTCATTCTTGAGATGAGCTTGTAGGCTGAGTGGTGAGATATATACACCTATGTGATTTTGATATTTGGTTTCCTAGGCTATTAATCTCTAAATTGTCATTCCTCCTTATTTTGATAAAGCTTTGACTGGAAAATTAAAAGAAGAAGAAGAAGCTAGCTAACAAGTACTGTAATCAGGGTCTTCCTACAGTTATTCTCTGAAACCGGGAGATTTGGATGTAAAATAGATTATATTCTAAGCAAACAACGGGAATCTGAAAACTGTAGAAAAGTGCTTTGCCATCCTTAATATAAAAATATGACTAGGTTGATTGTCTTAGATAGGATTAAAGATTAAAGCACTGATTTTGTTTCATTAGCATTCAGCTACCCTGGCAGGCTGCCATTAATCAGAAAGAAAAGTGATACGTAAACCAGGGAATTGGGATAATGCAAAAAGCTCATAAAAATGGAGATTATTTGCACACAATGAAGCTTTAACTTTGGCATCTTATTGTGCCTCCAGCCTAGAGCCAAGTCATTGTTAACTTCTATAATTAAAAATTTGCCTCTTAAAGTTAATCTAAAAAGAATGCAGTTAGTGTACCTATGGTGATGTATAATATGACAACTCCTTTTACATTACTGTTTGTTTATTCTTGTATAATTTTTAATTTTAATTTTTTTTCATTATTAGTTTTTTTTAATGAAACACCTCTGGATTGAGGTGAGGATTAACTGCACAAAGAAATAAACAGTCAACTTGGCAGGGTTTTTTTAAAACCTTCAGGTCAATGTAGCTTACTTCAGTGCAATAACCAATGTGAAATTGGAGTTTATTCTCTTCCTTATGTGACAGAATAAAGATAGATTATTCTGGCTTAATTTTTACCATACATATTACTTTAGAACAGGGCTATTAAACTCCCAGCCCGTGGGACAGATGTGTCAAGTACTGGCCATGCCCATGCTCAGTTTAGCAAAGGGGGGGGGAGTCCCGATACACCATTTGACTCTGCTGTGATGACGTGCATTTGATACCCCTGCTTTAGAAATATCTATTACCATTACAGCTAGCCATCTGGAATTTGATAAAAGAATCATACTAAATTACGCTGTTGATAAGCAGGATGCTCTATCATGCCTGGTGCCCTCACCAAAAAAAAATTGGAAAAAGAAGATGGGCAAACTCCATTATCTCTATCTCTGTTCCTCTCCTCCATTTGCCCCATACTCTTAGATTCTTACCTGTACTGTTGGATTTGGCCCTCATCCAAATGGAAGCTGGACTGCTCAGATGTGATTGGTCATTAACTTAACTTCCAGTTGCAGGCTTCGGCAGCAGCAGGAATTCATGATTCTGTGGGTCCCTGCTGCACTCGCCGCCGAGGTACCCCTGATCCAATTGGATTTGGGGGTTGTCGCTACCCTGGAGGGGCAGCGGAAGATAGAGGAGATCCAGGGAGGGGTCTGGGAACATCACAACCTCTTTCCCCAGCTGGATAGACTCCTTTTTCCTGAGGCGGAGGAGCGGCTGTTGACTCCGTGATCCCTGCTGCGCTCGCCACCGAGGTGCCTCTGATCCACTTGGATTTGGAGGATATAGCTGCCCCGTAGAGGCAGCTGAAGATAGGGGGGATCCGGACAGGGGTTTGGGGGTGTCACAGACCCCCTCCCGGCCAGCAAACCCCCCTTTTTCCAAGGCGGTGGAGCGGCAGTCAGTAATGGCCGCCACAAAGAAGCCTGCAGCTGGATAAGATCATGCAGGAGGAAGAAGGTGAAAGGTTTTTTTTCAGCTGAACCGGACAAAGAGGAGCTTTTAAAACCTGGAGATTTGCCTTTTTTATTGCTACATTGTTTCCCAGAAAGACTGTGCAAGCGACGAGAAAGCTGTGAAAGGGAAAGTTATTTCTTCTCACTCTCCTTCCCTACGGAATAGCAGACGGAAATCTAGAAATCTTGCTTGGGCAAGAAGGTAAATAAATCTAAAAATTAAAGCCAAGGGGATAAAAGATTTTGGAACATTGGAATTAAAAATCAAAGCTTATTGCTATAAGTGGGAAGGAAGAGGTAAAAAACTTATTCTAAGACTCTATTGAAGAAGACTGCTTGAAGTTTTTAAGATTAGAAATTAATGACAACATGGCTTCTTAAAAATTATTTTGAAAATGTTTAATTGAATTTCACCCCAGGAGGAGTGGGGGGGAAAAAAGAAGAGGGAGAAGAAGAAAGTGTTACCAGAACAGTTTGTGCTGATATGGATTGCTTTGTGACTTTGTGACTTTGGGATTTTTGGGGGACTATTCTTTGAAGGACAAAAAACATTTGGGTTGCTCTTTTAAAAAAGCAAATAAATAAATAATAATAATAAAAAATGGTATTATCTGTGCAAAAATTACAAATAGAATTTCAAAAGCTACAACAAGAGAGACAAGAAGGTAAGGGCTCTCTTGGATCTATCTTTTGTTTTTTGGAAATGGCAATTTCTGCATACCAAGAAATACAAGAACAAGAGGACTGGGATGAAGAAGGAGAAGCCATCTTTAATGGACAAAAAATTACAGCTGAAAAGAACAAAGGGGGAAAGAAAATGGAAAATTTAGAACCTAAAAAAGCAACCAAGAAAGGGGTTCTTCCGGCTTGTGGTGCTTCGGTGCAGGCAGGAATCCGCGACTGTGCGCGGTCTCTGCCTGTGTTCACTGCCTGAGTGCCCTGAGCCATTTGGCTTCAGGGCTAAGCCACCTTTGTAGAAGGTGGTGAAGACTGGGGGGTTCTGGCAGGGACGAGAGACATCGCATCCCTCTTCCCTAGCCGGCTAAATCTCCCTCTCCGATGGCAGCTGAGTGGCGGTCTGTTATGGCCGCCACATAGAAGAGCTCAGCTGGAAAAAGAAAGTGCTGGAGGAGCTTGTGAAGAAGTGAAAGTGATTTTGCTGACCGGGACAAAGGAACAGTGAAAGTATCCTGGTATTTAACACCTACTAAAGACACATTGTTCCCAGACTGAGTAAGCAGTGAATGTATATTAAAGGGAAAACATTTTTTCATTTCACTCTCCTTCCAAATGGAACAGCTTTGAGAGAAATTGGAAAACCCACATTGAAGGTATGCTAAATGCTATACTAATGCCAAAGGGATATGGATTTCTAAATATTTAAAGAAAAATTTTTCTTTTGCTGTGAGTGGGAAGGGAGAGGGAAAAAAATGAAGTAGCAGTTGAAAATAAGGAGCAGACTGCCTAGAATTTTAAAGAGCCATTTGAACATTAATAAGACTTCAAAAAGACATATTTTAATTGGAATTTTGTGATTTAATAGCAACCCCAGAAAAAGAAATGGAAGAGGGGAAAAAGTTCTAAAAGAAATAGTCTATCTGGATTGTTTGGTGACTTTGCATCTTTTGGGAAATTTTTTTTCTTTGTTTAAAAACACTCGGGTGGTTGTTTTGGGAAATTTTTTTCCTCTTTATAATGGCATTACCCTTGGATGAATCTAAAACTGAATATCTAAAATATAAAAAGGAAGAACAAGACTGGAAAGATACTTTGGACATTCTTTTTCAATCTCTAGAAATGGCGGTGTGTTCTTATGGAGAATTGATTGCGCAGCAGGATAATTGGGACAAAGAAACTATTTTTGATGAACATGTGATTCTATTGGGGGAGAAGAAGGAAGAGGAAAAGGAAAAAGGGATTTTAAAACCTAAAAAAACAACCAAAAAAGATAAAAGTGAGTTGAAAGGTGGATATAAGGTTAGAAAACAACAGGAAGGGGGAAAGCAGAAGAAGAAAAGGGAGGTGGAGAGACAAAGGGGTAAAAAGGGTAAGGAAAAGAATAAGCAAGGGAGAAAGGAAGGGGTGAGAAGTCTCAACGATGGGAAGCAAGATTTAAAGAAACAAAATTTATTTAGAGACAATGGGTAAATCTAATTGAAAAAGGGATTCTGTAAGGTACATAAGATTGTGTTATTATAGGCATTTTTAGAATAAAATGTTTAAGATATAAATAAGTATTAAATAAATGGTTTTGACAGGGGTACTAGCTATATTATAAATTTATAAATTTGTTTCTTTGTTATTGTTGTTCTTTCTTTTTTCTTTTTTCTCTCTATATAATATATTGTGTGACTTTAGGATGTGCTAAACAGAATCCCAATACAAGTTGTGTGTGATATTAAGTATTATTAGGTTAGGGGAAAGAGTTAAAGGCGTCATACTCCAATTAGTGTACAGGAGAGGTTTTGTTTAAAGAGAAAAAATGAATGGATAGTTGAGAACAGACAAAGAATGATAAATTATGACTTGAACTGAGCTAAGTAGAATAAAACTAAGAGAGTTAAAAAAAGGAAGAAGCTATATAGAAAATGGAAAATAAGGTAATAAGATATGGAATGATATATAAAAGGCACATGATTTTTGAAGTGGTGTCTGTACGATGAGTTTTAACCTGGGATCAAGCAACTTTCAGAAAAGATGTTTTATGTTTTTATGTTTTATGTCTTGTTTGTTTTTGTATTGGAAGAGAATAATGAAAATGTATAAGACAGATGGATATAAAAAATGTATACAATCTAAAGTTAAAGAGATATAATTTGAATAAATAGAAGGAAAGGAAGTAATAAAGAGAAGTTCAGGATAAGATATGAAGATGAATAGATAAGGTAAATATATATATTAAACTGTGTTTGCTTGGAAATGTGATAACTTGGAATAATTCTGTCTTTAAATAAGTTGTTGTATTGGCTTTTTAGAAAAAAATTTCTTATGTCATTATATTTTATGTTTTGTTTGTCTGTGTATTGTTTTGGAAAATCAATAAAATTTGTTTTAAAAAAAAAGCAACCAAGAAAGGGAAAAATAAGATGAAAAGTCGATACAATGCCAGAAAGCAGCAGAAAAGAGAAACACTACAGAGAGGGAAGATTCAAAAAGTGGAATTTGAGAGATGTGGGGAGCAAAAAGATCAAAAAGATAAGAATTGATAAGAAAGGAAGGGAAAAAGGAAAGAGAAGCCATAAAGGTTCAAAACAAGATTTAAAAAAAGGCTTTCTTCAGAGACAAAGGGTAAAATTTAAATTAAAAAATATATGATTCTGCAAAAATACATAAGATTTTATTGTAGATATTAGCATTTGAAATCGAGTCAGAAAACTGAAATATTATATGAGTTAATAATGTATTAAAGAGAATATATAAAATGTTTAAGAGTAAATAATAGAGTTTAATTTTCTGTGGAATGTTGTTTTGATCATACTATAAACGTAAGCTTCTTTTTATTTTTGTTTTATTATCTTACTTTGTGTTAAGCAGAATCAGTATGGAAAGTAGGTATTATTTTAAGTATTAAATTTAGGGGAAAGATAAAAGTGGTCATGCTTCAATCAGTGATTACAGGAGAAATATTGTATTGGAAAGAAAAGATAAATAGATAATTGAAGAAAACAGACAAAAGATACAAGTATAATTATTTAAAATGAGATGAAATAAATATAATAGAATTATGAGAGTGAATAGAGAAGAGAAAATATATAGAAAATACTGAATGTTAATAAGATATGAGGTAGTGTATTGAGTGAGTATGAACTTGATTTATGTCTGTATAAAAAGAGGTAACCCGGGGTAAGCCGCTTTCCCAAAAGAAATTTTAGATATGTACGTTTTGTGTTTTCTATGTCCATGTTTTGAAATCTTAGAAGAATGTAAGAAGACTGTTGGAAGAGAATAATGAAATTGTAAATAAGACAGATGGATATAAAGAATGTATACAAGCTAAAGTAAAAGAAATATAATTTAAATAATAGAAGGAAAGGGAGAAACAAAGAGAAGCTGGGATAGGATATGAAGTTGAGCAGATGGGGCAAATATATATGTTAAATTGTGCTTGTATGGAAATGTGATAATTTGGAATTATTCTGTCTTTAAATAAGGTGTTTTATTGAGGTGTTTTATTGATTTCCTCAGAAGGGATCTCTTATGTTATTATATTCTATGTTTTGTTTGTGTATTGTTTTGTAAAACTTAATAAAATTTGTTTAAAAAAAAAAAGAAATGGTAGCCACAAAGGAATCTTCAACCAGATAAGATTTGTGCAGGAGGAAGAATCAGAAGGAGAAAGTTTTCTTGGCTGAACTGGGACATTAAGATACTTTTAAATACCCTGGAAACCTGGCTTTTGGATTGATACATTTGTTTCCAAAAGAAGTTGTTAAAGCGGTGAAAGTGCTGAAAGGAAAGTTCACTCCCCTTCCTTACAGAGAAAGCAAATGAGCACTGAAAAATCTGCTTCTTTAAGGTAAAAATAAGCTCTTTGTTATAAATGGGAAGGAGAGGACTAAAAAAATCTTTAAAAATTTGTTGGAGAAGATGCCTTGAAGATTATAAGACCAGCAACTAACTGTAATACAGCTTTAAAATAAATTTTGGGATTTTGCCCCAGGAGAAAAACTGCAAAGAGAAGAAGAGGAAATATTTTGTGTTTGTTTGGATTGTTTGATAACTTTTACACTTTGACAATTACTTTAAGATTAAAAACATCTGGGTTGTTCTTAAAAATTTACAGTGGCACTATCTGTGGATGAATTAAAAATGGAATATGAAAAATTAAAGGAAAGAGAACAAGAAGGCAAAGATTCTTTGGGAGCTGTCTTCCACTTTTTAGAAATGGCGGTTTCTACATATCAGCAAATACATGAGGAAGGAGAAGAAGAAGAAGAAGAAGAAGAAGAAGAAGAAGAAGAAGAAGAAGAAGAAGAAGAAGAAGAAGAAGAAGAAGAAGAAGAAGAAGAAGAAGAAGAAGAAGAAGAAGAAGAAGAAGAAGAAGAAGACCATTTTTAATGGACAAAAAAGTTCAATTAAGAAAGAAAATAGGAAGAGAGGAAGGAAAAATGAGAATTTAAGATTTAATAAAACAACCAAGAAAAAGAAAAATAAGGTGAAAAAAGGGCACAATGTTAGAAAGCAACAGAAAAGAGAAATACAACAGAGAGGGGAAGTTAAAAAGGTGGAGGTTAGGAGGGGGGGCAAAAAGACCAGACTGGAGAAGAAAGGGAGGGAAAAAGGGAAAAAAAGCCACAAAGGTCTGAAACAAGATGTAAAAAAGCAGATCTTTTTCAGAGATAAAGGATAGAGTATAATTAAAGAAAGATTCTGCAAGAGTACATAAGATAGTAATGTAGTATTTGCATTTGAAATAGTCCATTGGAATATTGTAAGATTTAACAAAATATTAAAATATTAAAATGTTTAATAATGATAGATCTCAATATTCAATAAAATATCAAAGAGAATGTGTAAAATGATTAATGTTTAGTTATAGTTTAATTTGTTATTGTTTTAATGTTATTATAAATTTACTATTTCATTTTCTTATTTCAAAATAATGTATTAAGTAGAATTAGAATT
This sequence comes from Pseudonaja textilis, assembly GCF_049901715.1. Lineage (NCBI taxonomy): Eukaryota > Metazoa > Chordata > Lepidosauria > Squamata > Elapidae > Pseudonaja > Pseudonaja textilis. The sequence goes on from NC_141990.1 coordinate 208,638,960, forward strand.
AGAATGGAAATTATATATTTAACTATATTATAAATTTATTACTCCTTTATTTTAAAATGCAACATGTAAAATGTACTAAGCAGAATCAAAATGGAAATTATGTATTATTTTAAGAGTTAATTTAGGGGAAAGATAGAAAGGCGTTACACTTTAAACGTGATTACAGGGGAAATTTTCTGTTAAAGAGAAGTGATAAATAGATAATTGGAAAAGAATGGACAAAAGATACAAGTATAATGATTTTAAAATAAGATGAAATAAACAAAATATAATTAAGAGAGTGAAAAGAAGGGAGAAATTATATAGAAAATATAGAATGGTAAATAAGATAAGAATGGCATACAAGGTGAGCATGAATTTGATTTAGGTCTGTAAAAAAAGATGTAACCCGGGGCTAAGCCACTTTTCAAAAGAAGTATTATGTTTTATGTTTTGTGTTTTGGTTAGCTATGTTTGATTGAGAATTAATAAAACCTTGGAGGAATAAAACTAAAGGGAGAAACAATGAGAAATTTGGAAAAGACATGTACAAATGATAATTAAGGAGGTTTTATGTTTTTATGTCTTGTTTTTATGTCTTGTATTTTGTGTGTTTATGTCTGATTGAGAATTAATAAAACCTTGATAGAAAGAAATATAATTGAATAAAAGTGAAGGGAGAAATAATGAGAAATTTGGAAAAGATATATATGTGCTTAAATGGAAATGTGATAATCTGGAACTATGCCTTAAAAAATAATGTTTTATTTGCCTTGTTAAAACTTATAAGTAATTTTTAGAAAGGAGGTTTTATGCCTTTATGTCCTATGTTTTGTTTGTCTTTAAAAAATCAATAAAATTTGTTTTTTTTTTAAAAAAAAAGATGTGATTGATCATTTTCAGCTGGAGAAGCATGGAAGATAGCAGTGCTTAATGTGTTGCACCCAATGCCACGTCCGTTGCCCTGACTGCATCTGCCATGCTTGCAAAACTTGGCAGGGGTGGCATTTCTGATCTAGCTTGGCTTCTGCTGCTGCCAGGAATTACCATGTTCATGAACTTGATAGCTTTTTTTGAATCTGGGAGCTGTATTTTCTGACTGGCTTAGCTGCTATGGAGGAGTCTGCTGCCAAAGGGATTTGTTCTGGTGGATTGCTCAGGCTGCCTTTTCGAGGAGCAGGCCCAGAAGCAGTCATTGTCAATCTAACTACATTCTGTGGTTGTTCAGGGGTGGGATTCTACCAGTTCTGACCAATTCTATAGAACCCCTTGTTAACTTTCTAAGCTGTTAGAAGCAATCTCCTTTTGTTTTTTTTCCACACTTATTACATTCTTGCCAGTACGCCTCAGACTTCCTATCTCCAGAGCTTCTGGGGCTTGACTTTCTTAAAGGGGAGGGGTTGTTTTAAGATTTTTACACTGCTGTTGGGGGGAAATATTTCCCTGGACAATCAGCACTTTGAAGAAATATTTGAATAACGAAGCAGAGCTGTCAGAAAGAAGCTTTTAATGACAGGGATCCAAGGTGAGTGACATTCAACGCTTCTTGGCTAGCTAGAAAGATTGACATTGAAATGTGAGTTTACATACCCTTTCTGAGTTTTGGTTTAAAACTGATTTTTGGTGAAGGTCAATTTTGTGCTTGGTGATGTTTAATCCTGTGTTTATTGATGGGATAATTTTCCCTATTAAGCTTCAACAAGCAACAGCTACTGTTGTGGTGTAATTATTTGTATTGTGTTTGAATTTTTTCCTGCCTCGTGGTTTCTTTTTCTATCTGGTAAGGGGATCTTCCATCACTGCTTTAGTACTATCTGGCACTGTCCTTTTGGGGTGTACTTCCAAGAGGCAGGATACAAGCTTGGCACTGATTACAGATAATCAGAGTTGGAAGGGACCTTGTAGGTCATCCAGTCCAACCCCACGCCCAAGCGGGAGACCCTACACCATTTCTGACAAAAGGCAGTCCAATCTCCTCTTGAAACTCTCAACTGATGGTGCTCCCACAACTTCCAAGGGCAAGCTGTTCCATTGGTTGATTGCTTTCACAGTTAGAAAGTTTCTTCTTGTTTCCAGGTTAAATCTCTCCTTGTTCAGTTTCCATCCATTAATCCACTGATTTTTTTACTGCCTTTCTGGAGCATGTGACCTTTCCTTAAATCTGAATGATTTCCTTAGGTTATCTTGTGAGGTGAGTGAGACCGGCTAGTATCTTTAAGTGGTGCAAATGGATCTGCTTTTTCTGGAGAGCTTAAATGACCTCTCTGCTGAAGGGTTTCACTTTATGAGCAAGAGATGGCTGCTGATAGTTATCATTGCATTTTAACTATTTTAATTCCTCAAGGTGCTCTGGCACCCTGCCTGATTTGTAACTCCGGCTTGCAGGTATTTTTAATTTATTTATTTATTAAATTTTAAAAACAATTTTATTTACAAATTTAAAAATGTAGGTATTTTTAATTTAATGATTGGTATTTAGGGCGGCTTTTTGCAAGAAAAGAAGCTTTTTGTATTTTTGTACAGATAATCCTTGACTTACAACAGTTCATTTAGTGACCATTCAAAGTTACAATAGCACTGAAAAAAGTGACTTATGACTATTTTTTCGCACTTATGACCATTGCAACTTCCCCGCTGTCATGAGAAGCCAGGTGAGGAGAAACACCCCTTGAAATGAGTGATGTCGAGTTGGCCATGCCCACCCAGTCACATGACCACCAAGCCACACCCACTAACTAAGCCATGCCCACAGAACTGGTTGTTAACAAAATTGAATCCCACCCCTGGTTGTGTTACAGCCTTTTTACCATCCTTCCAATCTGGGGGTCATTCTTGACACAGGACTCTTGCTCAAAGAGCATGTGGCAGTCATAGCTGGGGCGGGGGAGGGGGGTTGCACACTTCCTGTTGTGTGCCATTCCTACAGCAGTGGGATCACTGTCACTCATACCCTAGTTTTCTGTTATGTGCTTTAGAGAGTATGCAGAAGAATCTGGAAGCTTCAGCTATTATGAAATGCAGCAATGTGGGCATTTGTATTAACCCTAGAGTGGTAAATGCTATACCTCTGCTTTCCAAGCTGCATTGGTTGCTACTCTGCTTTCGGGTCCAAATCAAAGTGCTGATTTGGATCTTTAAAGTCCTTCATGATACAGGACTGGCTTATCTGAGAGACTTCCCCTCCTCATTTACATTGCCCTGCCCAATCAGGTCTGGCAAAGAAGACATGCTGGGAGTCCCATTTGTCAGGTAATTACATCTAGTGGGTCCCAGGAAACAGACCTTCTCTGCCAATGTGCCCACCTTGTGGAAACTTCTACCTCCAGAAGTAACATTAGCTCTATCCCTGTCAAGTCTCCATTCCACAAATCCCTCAGGATCTGGTGATCGGTCTGGGATCCCGAGGGATGTGTGAGATTTTGTGATGGTTAATATCATCCTCTCCTGCTTGTGTGCCTTTTTAATACAGTTATAATTGTGACTGTTTATATATTTGTTGGTTTTATTTTAATAAAATAAAATATGCCACCCAGAGTCACTCTAATGTGAGATGTTCAACTATACAAATGTGATCGATAAGACAGACAAACAGACATTATACTAGTCTGTGATATTTGAGGAATAGTATTCTCTTTATATGAGAGACTTTTTTGCATTTCTCGTCCTAGCTGCTTTGAATCCAGCGGTTTAAATTCTGTTTTTTGAGTTCTTTTTTCATAGATTGTCTTGTGTTTTTAAATTTTTTAAATTATATTTTAGAAATGCTTTCAAGAACATTAAAAAAATTGGATACAAGTCTAAAAATAAAAAGGAAGTCAGCATATTTTTTCAAAGAAAAATAATTTATATATGGTATTTAATCAGTTATTGCACATTTACATCTCAACCTACCAACTGGTATCACTCTCTTCAGCTAATAAAAATGCAGCATGCAACTCTACAAGATAAATTATACACTGTATGGAAATGTATTGGAAAGTAATTTATTTAAAATATGAGAGGTTGTGATTTCCAATAGCATTTAACTATCAGGATGATTTTTAAAAGGAAGAGAAATATAGAGGTTAAAGGTTAAATTCTCAACCATCTTCTATTCCAATATTCAACCCCATGACTCTTAAAAATCATCTCAAGGATTTTTTTTACACTTAATTGTGTGTCTTGGTAATTTGCCCATAGTTCCTTAAACTCTCAGAGGACTCATTGTTCTCAATCTGATCCAATTTTGAAAGTATATTTTTGTGTGTGTAAAAATTGTCCTTAGGAAATTGATTGAGAATATCACTACATATCTATCTGATGCCATCCTATTTTAAACATATTGATATAGATTTACTTCTATCACCTAAGAGTAAGTGGAATCAAATGACATCATTGACTTCCATAATTTGTTCCTTTTTTCTTTATGTTATTAAATCTTAGTTTATTACTTGTTGATAATCAGATCTGCATAAGTGCTATAGGTTTGTTTTGCAATTATTATTCAGCTTGGGAATACTTGGGCTAATTCTGACTCACAGGGATGATTGATTTTCTATTGTCTTCATATTTGTTTCTCAGTAAATCTTCTGGGCCCATGCAAATGATCCCTAATTCCTGCTCTGATTGGTTGCTTTGCCTATCATTTTTAGTAAATTGACACTGAAGATAATTCCACCTTGATTCCCCCGCCCCCTGTTTTTGGAGTAGAAATCACAAAACACCTATGACAAATATCAAAAGCCCAAGAGAGAAAAATAACTCTAAGCTATTGAGAAAAAAATTCTTGAAATAATTATTTTATAGAAAATAAAAATTGCTTTGCTCAATCTGGACAAAGCCCTATCCATTCAAGGGCTCAAAGATAATCTACAAAAAGGGGATAGATAGATGATGACAGATGATAGATAGATAGATAGATAGATAGATAGATAGATAGATAGATAGATAGATGATAGACAGATAGATACATAGATGATAGATAGATATTTTAGATACTGTAGATACTGATAGATAACTGTAAAGCTGTTGCAGTTACTGTAAAAAAGATAAATTATTATAGACAAAGAAACCTTAAGATTATAGCAATCTGTTTGGATTTAAATGTAACACTAACTGTCAAGTTCCACAAAATGGAAGGAAAAAAGTCATTCTCCTTATCACATGTGTTAATGTGCAAATTTCCTTTCAGTCCTTCACCAACAGTGAAACCTAGTTCATTATTATATTATACATCTACCACTTTGTAAACATTCTTCATGTCATGTACTCCTTCACCTACATTTAATCTCTACCAAAAAAAAAAAAAAAAGCCTTGCTTGACAATTTGGCTTTTAGCTTCCTGAATTCCCTTGTGGACTATGTGAAGGGCAAATGCAATAACACCTCTTTCTGTCAACATAGTGCCAGCATACAGAAGTACTACTTTAAAAGTAAATCACTACTTTAAAAGAAAAAAAAGTCACAAAAAGAAAAACTCACAGGCTGCTCTGTCATAATGTAAACGGAGTAGTAACTGATACTAAGAAAAAGCTAAAATATAAATCTGAAATAATCAGTACAAAATCATAGGGTCTTCTCTACTAAATAGGGATGTAAGTGTTGTTATTGCTAGAATATTTAATATTCAGCTGTAGACAGTGACAATAACAAAAAATTTCTGATTCAGATAAGCATTTCGCAGAACACATCAGAAGCATGGTAGAATTCAGTGTCATTCAAATTTTGGTTGCAGATTTTAGATTCTGTAGAACAAACAATAATGTTAATTTACTTTTTTTTCCCCTTTCATTTTTTCCTCAGCACAGAAAATCAGGGTTAAAGCTATGGTACCATGGCATTCTCAATTAAGATTTTAGCAGACTTTAACTGATTTCATAAATGGGGATAGAGATGAAATTTGCATTTTACTTCATCAAATGTAAATTCAAAAGCTTTAGCTTATCACCTCCACAAGACATAATAGAATCGCACTTAAAAAATCCCATCATTCTGGCTTCTTTGATCTTGGCAGACTCTGATTATGACCCTATTGGATTAGACTATTCAATTCCATAGAAGATGAATATGCAGAGGGTTCTTAAAGCATTGCTGTTTCATTCTCATTAGACAGTGGTAGGTTTGCCAGTTATTATTATTTTACTCAAATTAACTCTTTGGAACTTCAAGTAAGACCTGTGCTTCTGACATTTTTTCCTCTGCACGATCATTGCTAGCTTCATGATATGCTACACATCTGACCCAGGAAGGGAATAAATTATTACCAATCAGCATCTTGGAGTCCTTCTCTGCTTGAACTTGCATGTCCCACAACAATTAGAGCACCAGTTAAACTAATAATATACACTTTGGAAAAAGAAAGATAAGAAAAGGAACTGGTGCATGTTGACCTTGTTTTAAAGCAAAAGGTATTTTTCACATATAGTATGTGTAGGTTTCAAGGTACAAAATAATATATTTCTCCATTCATGCATGTACTTTATAGTTTTCTAACCTATACATTGCAGCCAGTGATGGGATTCAAAAATTTTTACTACTGGTTCTGTGGGTGTGGCTTGGTGGGCATGGCAGGGGAAGGATACTATAAAACTCCAGTCAGAGGTGGGTGTTTGCCAGTTCTCCGAACTACTCAAAATTTCCGCTACTGGGTATCCCAGAACTGGTTAGAACTTGCTAAATACCACCTGTGATTGCAGCATTCTGTGGTTTTGGGTTGATGAAACCCTACAACTGTTTCTGTATAACATATGGCTCTTTTTGGTTCATTTGGTTTTTAATGAAAATGCACTGAGCTAGCCAGATATTCCCCAATATTAATCTGATGATAAGCAATGAGTACTCAAATGATACTCTCTTCCCAATGAGTCATTGATGCTGAACAGAGGAGTATGACCTCTGTGTTATAAAAGTGCTACAAGTGTTGGTAAAAATCGATGAAGGTGCCAAGATTCTAACTATCTTTGAACTATCAATAAAAAAAATAAGTCAAGAAGATCTAGAGCAAATTAAAATGCAGCAAAACCATCCACCATTTTTTTTATTTTTATTTAGTTCCAGTTTTTTTCATTATTCTACACTAGGAAAACAATTGTAATCTACTGCCAGGAAAAATAAAGGAAGTGATGTTTAATTTTCTTCTTTTCTTGCTGTTACACTGTCATATTTGTGTAAATACCACTTATAAAATTATTATCACAAATGAATAGCTGTCTTTCCATTACCTTGGATGTTCTTGATTTTTTAAACACTGAGCAATGAGCATACTGGATTTTATTCATAACACATGGTTCTGATAGAAATCAATATTTGTAGCTCAGGGTTGAATTGTGAGATCCTTGGTACTCTCTGAGCTAGGTTGTTTTCTTGCAGACGTTTCATTACCCAATTAAGTATCATCATCAGGACTAGAAGAGAATGGAGTTTGTTTGCTCTTTAGCATTGATGATGTTGCCTACTTGAGTAATGAACCATCTGCAAGAAAACAACCAAGCTCAGAGAGCACCAAGGGTCCCACATAACACCTGGTTGATAGGCTACATTCACAGTTTATGTTGCTTTATATAGGACTATAGATAGATCCTATTCTGGCTAAAACCCAGTCTATATTATATTGTGCCAATAACAACACAATCTGCTGAGAAGGAACTCAGTGTTTCTGACAACGCCAAAGAATGGAGCATTATCCATCTGCATTCTTTCTGAAGTACACACCAATCTTATCAACTTCATTATAGAGCCAACCAACAAAATACTAGAAAAAGTGTCTCTGTGAATCCATTAGAATAAGTTGCCAAGTGATAATTATCATATCATTAATATTCATCTGTGAATTTAAGGATACAAAAATTTTTTTAAAGTGAGTGCTCGTAGTACACTGAATTTGACATTTGTGTCACTGTCTTTACAGTGATTATTCTTTTAATTGCACTGGCTTCAGTTATAAAAACATTTTCCATAAAATGCTCATGCAGCATTAGATACAGCCACTAGTAACAATCTACCTTTAGCAGAGATCATGAATATAAGCTTATAAAACAAAATTAAAGATGTTACAATTTAAAATTTAGTGTTTCAGTTTTAAAATAGTAAATATAGCCACAGTTCCTCAGATGATGAGCTCTAGCTGAGTAATACTTTGATATTTATTGGCAACTATGGCTTATTGTTAAATTAAAAAAGAAAGGCACAGATACATTGAATCTTGATCATGTTGAATATTTTTGTACTCTGTCAATGAACACAGCTTAGCTGGCTGGGTGAAGAAAGACCAAGATGCCGAACCACAGATAACTACAATGATCTAATACATATCGATTTTACAGAAGACAATGTTGAAAAAGCACTACGCAATCTAAAACCATCTCTATCTATTGGACCGGATGGAATATGTGCCTATTTCTTAAAAAAGCTATCCACTGCCATAGCCAAACCTCTAAGCATAATCTTTGAAAAATCTTTCAGGACCAGTTCCTTGCCTAACCTATGGTCACAAGCCACAGTCATCCCCATCTTCAAAAAGGGAGATCCTTGCCTAGTTGAAAATTACAGACCAATCTCCTTATGCTGCGTCACCTGTAAAGTCATGGAATCAATTATTAACCAATCCATCATCCTCCACTTAGAGACAAACAACCTACTCTCCAATAAACAATTTGGTTTCAGAAAAAAACTATCCTGTAATCTGCAACTCTTACACTGCAAAAACATATGGACTACACAACTTGACCAGGGCAAAACAATAGATGCAATCTACATAGACTTCTGTAAAGCCTTTGATTCAGTGGTACATGACAAACTACTCCTAAAAATAAAATCCTATGGTATCTCTGGACAACTGCATAACTGGATAGAAGCATTCCTGTCAAACAGACAACAAATGGTCAAAATTGGGAGCGTCCTATCAAATTCTGTACCTGTCAATAGTGGTGTCCCCCAAGGCAGTGTTCTAGGACCAACTCTCTTCATACTCTACATAAATGACCTCTGTGATCATATTAAGAGCAACTGCGTTCTTTTCGCTGATGATGTAAAGCTGTTCAATACCACAGACAATACTGCTACCTTTCAAAAAGATCTTGACTGTGTATCAGAATGGTCAAACAAATGGCAACTTCAAATCTCAACAAATAAATGCTCTGTCTTACATATTGGCAAAAAAAATCCGAAAATAAAATACAAGCTGAATAGTCAAGATCTTGTTGATGATCCAAGCTCTGTAAAGGATCTTGGAATACTCACCTCTAATGATCTAAGTGCTAGAGCCCACTGAAACTACATAGCCAAAAAGGCATTAAGAGTTGTTAACCTAATCTTACATAGCTTTTTCTCTGGTAATATCACACTACTAACTAGAGCATACAAAACATTTGCTAGACCAATACTTGAATACAGCTCATCAGTCTGGAACCCACATTACGTATCTGATATTAGCACAATTGAGAAAGTCCAGAAATATTTCACAAGAAGAGTTCTCCACTCCTCTACTCGTTGTAGAATACCTTATGCCACCAGACTTGAAATTCTAGAACTAGAAAACCTTGAATTACGCCGTCTTCGGTCTGATTTAAGCATGGTATATAAAATCATACATTGCAATGTCCTACCTGTCAATGAATACTTCAGCTTCAACCATAACAACACAAGAGCACACAACAGATACAAACTCAAGGTTAACCGCACCAAGCTTGATTGCAGGAAATACGACTTCAGCAACAGAGTGGTCAATGTCTGGAATACTCTACCCGACTCTGTAGTTTCTTCCCCAAACCCCAAAAACTTTAACCTTAGACTGTCTACTATTGACCTCACCCCTTTCCTAAGAGGTCTGTAGGGGGCGTGCATAAGCGCACCAATGTGCCTACCGTCCCTGTCCTATTGTTTCTTTTATTTTTCTTTTATTTTTCTTATATGTACCCATTTCATGTATTCATAACTATGTATACACTTATACTTATTATCTTGTAAACAATTGACAAATAAAATAAACTGAAACTGATGTATGGTGCTTAAGAAAAACGAAGAACTTTCCTATAAAATGTTTCTTGTAAATATTGCTGCCAGCTGTCCCTGGATTTTCAGAAGGTATTTTATGTAGCAGTAGTGACCAAATGGCAAGAAGATAACTTTATTTGAACTTCTCTGGCTTCAAGTTAAGAATTTTGAAGGTGGGCTTCCAATTTATTATGAGGAAGCATTCTGTGAGTCATAAACGTGGTCATATTATAAGATGGCTAACCTATGCAGTTATCTGATGAAAAAGCTGCTGGAATCAATCATTGATGTTAGTCATTTCCAACTGTTTTTTTTTCCCTCATCTCTTATATACCCAATTAGAAAACATGGTTTCAATTGGGAGAAAAGATGAAATATGCCAAAGATAACCCAGTCTTAACTTCCTGATAATACTTTATATTTTCTTCTTTTAACACTTCATTAAGCAATCTATTTTGCAGGCCAATTTTCAAACTAAAAAAAAGACAAACGATGCACTCAAAAATGTTGCACGTAGTTCATCCTCACCTCAGGAGGGCCACATAGACAAACCAGCCAGGATAAGGACAATACAGGATGCATTAAAAATCGTTACTAGTCGTCTTCGGTTAACACTGGCACCGGGAATGAAGTAAAATCCTGGGCCTGTTCTTCTGCTCATAGTTGCCAATGCTGCCATTACTGCCAAGGATTGCCACTGTGCAAGGCAGCCCTAAGGCCAGAGAGGTGGGGAAGATAGGTAGGTGGGGTACTTGAAGCATGCTTGAGATCATAACTGTGGACAGATTGCCAAATTTTGAACATGTAATTAGAGAGCTGTTGCCACAGCCATAATTTCAGGGACTGGGCATAAGTACCATCTATTCAGTTCTGCCATAACTATGAATGGTTGCTAAATGAATGGATGTACAAAGATGATTACCTGTAATTCCTTCCTATACCTGCTTGCATTTGGCAAGAATGCCCATATATAGTTCAGAGCAAGATGATCAGCAAGCTTAGCAATGCATGTAGGGAGAAAGAGTGAAAATAGGAGTATGACCTTTATAAGGAAGTTTTCTTGAAGTAGATTTCTTTTTTAAAAAAAACTTTATTTAGGAAATAAGCTACTGATGGGAAATCTTGAGTTGCTTCAGCCTAACTACAGCTAAACACCTGCAGTGTGCTCTCCTCCATTAGAGAGCGCGAGATGAAAAAGAAACTGCCCAAATCAGAAGGTAGATCAATATTAAAGGTAAAGGCTCTTAGATACAGAAGGTCAAAAAGAAACTGCTGTTTTCTCTCATAATATAGTCACAAATAACCGAACGTTAGTGTCTAAACCAGCCTTATTGTATCACAGATTGTTTTAATTTTCTCCCCACAGCTGTTCCAGAAGGAAAAATATTGGGGTGGGGGGAACCTATATAAAACCCAATACTGTCCCTGTGATATGGGTGCCATAGAAACCACAGATCTTGTTCTTCTCTATGGCCAGTTCTACAGGGACATTCGTCACCAGCTGATTACCCCTCTTTTACCTAAATGTTTAGGGTACTCTGAGAGTTCTTATCTGCACTACCTCTTAAAACATCAAGTAAAGTGCATTTCTCTAAAAGTGGAAAATTTTGCTACGTTATGTGAAAGCTTTACCCACTGTGGTTGCTGTTAGTTCCTGTTGTTAAGAAATAGTTTTGCGTTGTCCATTTTAATGACTGTATTTCTCTTGGTCAATGACTGAAATAAAGTTCTGCCTGTCTAACTCAGAAAAATTGCTGAGGGAAGTGATGAAATCCTAAGAGCATCAGTCTAACCCAGTCTTTCATAACTGGGAATATGTAAGAGGTTGCTTAGGAGTTCTGTGGGAAATTGTGACTGATTTTTTTTTTTTTTTAGCTTTGTACAGTGTACAATGCTAGCACTCACTACGGGTGCTGTGGAAAGTTTTATGTACCGTGACTTCAACTGCCAGGCTGCAGCTTTGCTGTTTTGAAAGCATTGTGGACTCTGAATATTTTATTCATATTGCTTCAGCTTATGATTTTCAATAACTTTATTATTCAATATTGTCAATACGTTTTCATGGTGTAAATGGAATTAATTAAATCAATTTACAACTATCTTTTTTTTTTAAAAAAATCCACCAGTCCTACTTTTAGAAAAATAAAATCCCATTTTGGCTTAAGCCAATTATTTAATGGGAATGCATTTTGTTTGCTTTATGAGTTTCTAAAATTTATAAAAGGAAAACAGATTAATTTCAAGAAAGCTAAATTAAGCATAACCACTTGTTTGTTTTTTCCCAAGAAGCTTAAAAGTCATTTTTGCTTTTAAATAGAACCTCCCTTCCACTAGTCTTGCATACATCGTTTCTCATTAGCATCTTGTAAAGTGGAAAATTGTGATTATGTTTTTAGGCCTATTTGGATAAGGTTAAAAAAAGGTCAAGGAAGAAAACTTTAAAGAAGGAAAAACTAATATTTTTGTTAGGTAGGGGTAATAAATCAGAAGATTAATAACTTGGAAAAATGAAAAGATACAGAGAAAAAAATCATTGTCTGTTCAAAAGAGCACTGGCAACCATTCCTGGATTATATATTTACTGACCGTGCTATTGTATTGTGAGCTGCAGATATAATAATTTTTATGCAAGGGTTCACCAAGATCTGAACATTATTTCAAGATTTTCTTCATAATAAAAAAAAATTGAGAAAAGCTGGACTAACCAGAAGGAGATATTGAGACGCATGTATAGACAAGAAGGTCTTTCTATTGTCTCTACAATTAAAACCGCAGTGATCAATATTTTTCTAGATAAAAGATTACAGATTAGTAATAAACACAAAGCTTTTTGAGCTAAGAAAAGGAAGGAAGGAGGGAGGGAGGGGAAGAGGAGGGAAGGGAAGGAAGGAAGGGAAAGAAAGAAAATCTGTCATGTGGTGTATTGCAATGTTTTTTCCTTTGTGGAGCTGGTGTGGGCATGGCCTGCATGTGACGCATCCGGCCAGTGGTGGGATTCAAAAAAATTTACTAACGGTTCTGTGGGCATGGCTTGGTGGGAGTGGCATGGCTTGGTGGGTGTGCCTTGGTGGGCATGGCAGGGGAAGGATATTGCAAAATCTCCATTCCCTCTCCACCCCACTAACCTGCTTTCCAGCTCCGTTCTCCTGTGCAGGGCAACAAAAGAAGACCTAGCTGATCAGCTGGGACTCGGGAGGCAGAGAATAGATGGGGGCAGAGCCAGTCAGAGGTGCTATTTGCCGGTTCTCCAAAATACTCAAAATTTCTGCTACCGGTTCTCCAGAACTGGTCAGAATCTGCTGAATACCAGCCCATGAGCCGCCAGTTTAACATCACTGTGAGTCTAATACCTTTTTGTACCCACTGAACTAGTAAAGGATGCAGCTCTTTATTGAACCGTGCTATGACCTTGAATATGCAGATTAAAGTGAGAGGAAAATAACTGCTATATGAATGTGTAAATTAGATTCACAGAGCCACTAAAGGATTTGTCATATTTCTCTTTTGGTTTCGGAAGTATACTATATTGATGCTGCACTCCTTCAGCGTTTGGCAAACACTTCATTTTCTCATATAGTTCTTTCTGTCCCCAGGGAGATTAAAAAAAGGATCCTTGCTTTTTGTGTGTGTGTTCATATCAAGTAATTATACTCTTCTTGGTTACCTGGCAACCTCTGAATGAACTCTTTGGGAAAAGAGATTCTGAAGGATGGGGCCAGTGGAACAGCTCCCCGTTTAAAATGAGGCAACATCTTGAATAATGTGTGGCGTTTACAATGGATCCCCGCTCCACTTCACCCTCTGAGACTATTTCAATGGATTTCTCTTTTAAAAATAATAATAATATCCTTCTCTCTTTGAATTATCTAGCCCCGGACAAATCTTTCAGGGCTTACTAACTGCTGAGGAGATTAATTGCTTTCTTTTTATAAATATGTGTTTGCGTGTGTGTGTGTCCATATCTTGGAAGAGTGTGTTATTGCTTATTAAAAGAAACAACAACACACAGCTTACAGCTCTGAAGAAAAGTGGATTAACTGGGTAATTGGCATAAATGCTGGCTCATGTTTTATTATGAGAAGAGCGGAAACATTGATTAAATTTGCTCCTTCCCCTCTAAAATATTGCCTTCTGGACATTTTTTCAAAGCATTGTCAAGTCATTCCAGAGAAGGAGTGGGCAACTGTGAGCCCTTTATGACCTGGTGGACTTTAACCACCAGAAGTCCTGGCTCGGGAATTCTGGGAGTTGAAGTCCAGTGATTATAAAGGGTCCATAGTAGCCCAACCCTGCTCCAGAGAGAATGGCCCATCAAAGTACTTCCCATCCCCCAAACCAGAGGTCTCCAAACTTAGCAAATTTAAGACTTGTGGACTTCAACTCCCAGAATTCTCCAGCCAGCAAAGCTGTGGGCGTGGCTTGGTGGGTGTGGCAGGGGAAGGATACTGTAAAATCTCCAGTCAGAGGTGGTATTTGCCGGTTCTCCAAACTACTCAAAATTTCTGCTACCGGTGCTCCAGAACTGCTCAGAACCTGCTGAATACCACCTCTGATTTCATCCCATAATTCTGCTTCATTTATTGTATGTCTGATGCATTTTGTACAAATTTGGCAATACGCACATTTCTGAAATAAATAAACAGAAACAAGTAGGTCCATAGAAAGTTTGGGCTCAGGTTTCAGTGGCAGAAACATCCATGTTGAGACTGGAAGGGAGTAACAATGTCAAAAGAGCAAGTGTGGCCAGGCAATCAAAATCCTGCCCTTTTTTTTTTTTTAACAAACTTTATTCAGTTTTTCACATTAAAAACAAAAATCTCTTTTTAGTGGACAACATATTTCCGGGTCATTACCTTTACATACAAATATGACAGCAATTATACATTGATATATGCATACTTAATTCTATTATTACCTTTTCCATTCCAAATTTTCAGTAAGGAAAGAAACAAACACATTAATTCTAGCCTCTTTTATTAATCTCAATCGAAACATTTTGGTGTTTCATTTCAATTATTTCAAATATAATTCTTTAATATTTATTTTTGAAAATAAAGATAAACAATGTGTGTTTGCCTAATAACAATAATAATAAAGTTTAATTCTAAATTCTTTCATTAATCTCAATCTAAACATCTTTTTATTTCATTTCAATTATTTCAAATATAATCCTTTAATATTTATTTTAAAAATAAAAATAATATATATTTACCTAATAATAGTAATAATGAAGTTACCAAAGTCTCTCCTTGCTTTTAATAATCCATATTAAACTTATTAATTTAGCTGATTCTTTAGTCTGTCATATTCCCTTTCCATTACACTTTTTTTAATGAATTCTAAATTAATACAAATTTTAACACACACACACACACAAAGAAAAATGAACAAGTATAGGTTTCCCCCCTTTTACTATTTTGAGTGTGACACCTTAATGATTAGAATATACCTTTATTCCCTCATCTTAATTCCCAATAAACCATTAATCATTACATCTTTACATCTTTTCAATTGGATTCCACAGCATTCCCCCCCTTTAATAAGAGTTATCAGTATCTATATTACCCTATTTTCTAAATATTTTTAATTGCAGAAATATTCTTATTACCCCTTGTCACCCCACAGAATCCCCTTTTTAATTCATCAACCATTATCTCTGAAAAAACAATTTCTTTTCACCATTTTACTAGTTCTGTGTTTCTTTCTTTCACATGCCTGTTTCTTACTGCTTCTCCTCCCCCTCTTTTCCCCATATCTTTTCTCATTCCAGTTTATATCCCTCTCTTTCTTAATATCTTCCTTTCCCCTTTTCTGCTGAGTCTTCCTGCCTTTCCTGACTTCACAGGTATTCCCTCTTTTAATTGCCTTCTTAAATCTCAACTTTTTAACCTTCCTTCTTTCCCCACTTATTTGTAGCGTTCTTTGTGTTAATTGTCTATTTAAAATGTCTTCTCCTTGAGTCGATTCCTCCTCCTCTGAAAATCTTTCTTCTTGTTCTTCAACCGCCATTTCCATTTTTTCTAGCACAGAGCAAAGTGATTCGCCTCTTTCCTGTAGTAATTCTCTCATATTTTTAAGTTCCATTTTTAATTCCCGAAGAGATATAATTATTCTTATATTTTATGATCATTAAAGTCCACAAAAAGAAACCACTTTTACTTTCCTTCTTTCTTCTTTCAGTTTTTTAAGGTTCTCAATTATTCCAGTCCAGGGTTTATACCAAAAAGATCAATCAGTTCCACAAACAGTCTTTCCTTGCTTTTTCCTTTATTCTGGTTCTGCTTTCACTTTCTAAAATTCTTACTTTGTTTCAATATTTCTGTAATGTTATATCCACAGTTCATTCAAAAACAGGATGCTTTCCCTTTTATTTGAGCCAAATTTTTATCAAAAGGTGACACTCTCCATTATACAAAGTCTTCACCTTTTTTCCCCTATTTTTTTATTTAAGATTTTTCGAACCTCAATATTCCAGCACAGTCCAGTCTCCAATTTGTACACGTTGTTATTATTATTCTTTGACAATCTTAAGTCCAGCTTTAGTTTTATACTTGTTTATTCCCAAAATATTTTAGTCCAATTTTATTAAATCTTTAATTCCAGCTTCTTCCTTTCCTGGTTCGAAGCCCCATTTAGCTGTCAAAAATATTTTCTTTTTTTTCTCTGTCCCTTTGTAATTTCGCCGCTCACTTTTCTTTTCTTAAAAATTCTATGTTACCTTAGTCCTGGGGTGCTTTTGTTTAGTTAAATTGCCCAGTTGTCCCGGTTCAGATGTTATCCACCTCTTTCTTCCCTCCTGCACAAATCTTAGTCCAGCTGAGTCTTCCTCTTCGGGGTGGCCATTTTAGACCACCGCTGCAGTCGTCTTCGGGAGGAAAAAACACCAAGCCCAGGGGAGGGAGATGTGGCTCCCCACAATCAGGCTTGCTGCTTCCCCTTACTCCGCTGCCCCTCCAAGGCAGTTTCAGCCCTTATTCTTCTGTGTATTTGATAAAGAGCTGAATTTTACGTTCATTTACCTACAAAACATTGCACAAGTGGAAAGTTAATGGCTGTGATCCAAAGAACTGATGGGAGAAAACTGCTAAACCCAGAGAAGAAAATTTCATTCTTGTTGATACCAAAGAAGCAAAGATTTTATTTGCTTGGACTACTGCTGGTCATTTTGCATGAGAAGCTTCTACTCTATGACAGCAATAATTTTAGTAAAAAAAGTTTTGGGGACTGGATTATTGCTACTATAGCTAGTCCTTGACTTACAACCATTTATTTAGTGACCATTTTAACAACATAAAAAAGTGACTTATGAACTTTTTCACACTTATGACCATTGGAGCATCCCCACAATCATGTGATCAAAATTCACATGCTTGAAAACTGGTTCATACTTACGATCGTTGCTGTGTCCCAGGGTCACATGATCCCCTTTTGCGACCTTCTGACAAGCAAAGTCAATGGGGAAGCCAGGTTCACTTAACAACCGGGTTACTAAATTTTCAACTGCAGTGATTCACTTAACGACTGAGGCAAGGAAGGTCGTAAGATGGGGAAAAACTCACTTAACAAATGTCTCACTTAACAACAGAAATCTTGGACTCAATTGTGACTGTAAGTCAAGGACTACCTGTATTCAGGGGTGGGATTCTACCTGTTTGGACCAGTTTGGGCAACCTGGTAGTTCCAGGGATCCTTTGTCCCTGCCCACCTGCCCCTGCCCTTTTACTGTGCTTTATTTCCTTGTTTTTGAGCACAGCTGATTCACGCAGCGGAGCGGTTTGCCGTGCATCAGCTGTTTTGCTCACCGGGGATGCAGCAGAAGGTAAGTATTATAGCTAAAAATGGTCTTTTCTAAATGCTGTGTGCGTGCATGAAGCGTGCACTCACCAAACCGGTCGTTACACTGGTTGAATCACACCACTGCCTGTATTTATAGATTACTTGAATGAATTGGTGTTAGAAAATATAATGATCAAATTCACAAGTTACCCAAAGACAATGGTGGGGAGATAGCAAAAGCTAAGGAGATATTATTAAGCTTGAACAATGAGAAAAAAATTGAAAGATGAATTTCAACAGGGACCAATTATATTGATCAGGTTATAAATAATTAGAAGTCATTAATAACATTGACAGCAATACAGTGGGGAAAAAAATCAAATGCATCGGTACAAGATGGGGAGAACTATATTTGGTAGAAAAGGAGATCTGGATATCTTAGTGGATCATAAGCAGAACATGAAAAGTGTGATTAACTGGGATAAAAAAGCAAATACAGCCCTAGGTTGCCCTGGAAAAAAAAATCAAGAAAATTAAACATTTCTTTCTATTCTGCATTGGTCAACTACAGTAACATATTCTGGATATTCTATTTAAGCAAGGATATTGAAAAATTGGAGCATGCTCAGAGGTAAAACAACCAAGGTAGAAAAAAGTCTGAGGAATTAGTTGGAGACATTGTGGGAATGTTTCAGTCTGGAGAGCAGGAAGAATTATGATAATTGTCTTTAAATATCTGAAGGGTTGGGGTTAGATGGTAGAACAGAGCTACTCTAGGACAGGAACAAAAGATTCAAAGCAGAAAAGAGTAGCTTTTCATTAGACAAGGGAGAAAAATTCTTAATTTTTCTTCTTAATTCCTGTTCAATTGTCCAGTGGCCTGCCTCAGGAAGTGGCAATCTCTCCTTTGCTGGCCATGTGCAAGGATGGATGGACATACCTTGACAATGATTAATCCAGGGGTGTCAAACTGGGAGCCAGATGCATCATGTGCAGGCCACGCCTACCCCAGCTCTGCAAATCATGGCATAGAAGAGCTGCCTGCACGCTTCATCTCAGTTTGATTGGTTATAGATAGCCATAAAGTGTGTAGGTGTGGAAAGGGAACTTCACCAGGAGTGACACCCAAGCAGAAAAAATGCGAGGGGAACATCAGGCTAGCCATAAAAGCAACTTGCATAGGAAAAGAGATTTGATAAAAGGTATTGAAAGAAGCCCCCTAGACAAAAGCCAAGTAATTAAAGCTAGGGAAACAAGAAAAAGAAATCCCTTACAAACAAAAGGCCATGCCAAATCAGCAAAACAAATAGACAAAAGACACATAGCAGACAGGAGATTGCCACTAAACAAATATAAGAAATGGAACTAATAATCCAATCAAACCACCCCGCAGAGTTTACCCCCTGACGGAAATGAAGACAACCCCCCCGACAGGATTTAAGCACTCACACACAAAAGGAGAAAAGGTATAAAAATCAGGAGTTTATTACACAAAGCTGGCTAGCCCCAGGAACGCAGACTTCTTGCTATCTCTCGCCTTCCTGAAAATTAAAGAAACTTGCTTCCAGGTAGCTGCCTCTGTCTGTGTCCTTACTCTGAAAGCACTCCCAGCTGGGAAAAAAAGAACCCTTGGAAGAAAGGCATTTGCCAGCCTTTCAACATAGGTTAAATCAACTTCCCCCCCCCTCACCCCCAACATCCTCAATTGATCTCCCCTCTTGTTTGGAAATCTGTTTTGAAGATGTTTTCAGCCCTTTCAGTAATTGCCCTGACTACCTCATTTGTTTTCCCTCTGAAGATTTTGTTCCTAGATCTTAAATGTCTGGGGTGAAATAAAATCAGACCATGGACTTTTCACTTGCTTTTAAGGTATATATTATGTTTATGAACCTTGTGTAAATTCTACTCACGCTGTGTCCTCTTGGCCCGAAGTAGAAAGTATGACAAGTTCTCAATGATACATAAAAATGCTTTGGATTGTCCAGTCATGGTACAAGAGACAGATGGAAACAAAATACCTGAAATGTTTTTTTTTTTAAAAAAGATGTCATGCTTGCCTGAGATGCTATTTCAAAGGTATGATTTATTTTGTCTTCAGTTTTAAATGAATTAAATCAGAAGTTGCCTCAGCTGATCATCAAACTGTCAGGAGTAACTTTCTTTATGATGCAAAGCTTTTGTCTATTGAATTGAAAACTACCAGTAAAAATCTAATTCTCAAAATCTGGGTTTTTATATGGTTGCTTGAATAATTTACTAGGATTAGAGAACAAGATCACTCTTAACAGCAATAGAAAGTTATGTGACCTAAGTGGAAAGTGTGAATTTGAAAAGAAAAAGATGCAAAAAGAATAAAAACGTTAGTTTTTATTTTTCTATGTCCTTACCAAGTTTGTACAAATCAGGAAGACAAAGCAATTACAGAATTCCACCCAACAAAATGTATTTCCAATTTAACTGCCAAACCAGTACAAAAAAGTATGAATAACTAAGACAAAACCAATGCAAGAATGCCTTGCAATACAAAGGCATATATATCCATAATTAAAATTAAATAGGCATTAACTCTGAAACATCCAGGATTCGTGACATCAGGACAGGATAATCAGAGATATGAAAATGTATGGAGAACTACAACAGATGGAAAGAAAGTGAAGGATGATGAGCAGCAAGATAGGTGGGATCAGTTATAGTTCTGATGGATGCATCATTGAAAAGACTGAAAGACCATATGTAGGGACAGGTCATCATAAAGAAAATCTGAGAGGTTCCTAAGTTTGACAACTATTTGATGGCACCCAATTTGGTAAGTGGTTGCCCTTCTTGTTTTAAATCCACAAGATGTAATCCAGCTCTATCTATGCCCAGGAACAGGAATAACCTACAACATTTGTTACCCAAGGTGGAAAGCTAAACTGTGAATCCCACATTTCCTTGCTGGTGCAAAAACTTGGAAAAGTCTTAAAGTACATCTTCCTTCTTATTCTACTCCACTCATGTTATTGATCTGAGACCTACCACAATAGGTAAAGAAGAATCAACTTCTGTTAATACCTTGTTCAAACATTTTCAATAACTTTAAAAATTCCTAAATTTTAAATACAAAGTATAGAGTGAACACTGGCATTTTTATAGGTTGTTCCTTTTCACCTTCTCTCCTATGTCTCTTATGTTTTTCTTCCTTCAGCTCTCCATTCCACCATCTCTCTGCAGTTATGACAGACTCCATTTTCTATATTCTGGATCCTAGCAGTGCCTCTCCCCCCTCCCTAAATATATAGTCTGGTCCCTTGAAATGGCTGCCTCTCTTCACTCATGTAAGTTGTTGAGGAAAACTAAATGACCTTCTATCTTCTATGGAAGTTCCATATCAGTCTGAACAAACAGTGTAAAACTGCCTTAAATTTCAGTAATGATTGTTATGTGATAAGGGAAACACTGATTAAGAAACCAGAGCCAAATACTTACAGATGGTACTGACGTAAGAGAATATTTGTAGTTCGGGGTTGAACTGTAAGCTTCTTGATGTTCTCTGACCTTGATGCTTTTCTCGAAGACATTTCATTACCAAGCTAGGCAACATCATCAGTGCTGCAGATGGATCTACATCTTCTCACAGTTATTTAAACCCAATCTATGGGCAACATATGGTCCTAGAAGTGACTTTATAAAAATAATTGAGCAAAGGGGTGGCAAAAAATGGTTAGTTAGCAAAACTCTCAATAAACATTTGGAGAGGGCAGATACTTATAGTTCATTTCTCAGTCTTCGGAATTATTTTTTTTTTACTTTTTAATTTATTTTATTAGATGTTTTTATCCTGCTTTTACTATTTTAACTCAAGGTGGCAAATGTATCTAATACTCCTTTCTCCTTCTCTTCCCCACTCCCCACACAACAGTTCTTTGAGGTGAATTGGGCTGAGAGAAAATAACTGGCCCAAAGTCTCCCAGCCAGCTTTCATGCCTAAGGCAGAACTAGTTTCTAGGCCAGCACCTTAACCTCTACACCAAATTGGCTCCAGATCTATAGCTATACTAAAGATCAATAGTTATACTACATGTCATATTAGGAGGCAAAACTGAACTCTGCATTCAAAACCAACAGAGAAAGCAGATTAACTTTCAATATCCCATGATGATCCTGTCACCTTAGCTATGACCTTCTCCTAAACTATCAGCTACCCTCCTTTGAAGTAGTGTTTGCATATTGTGATTTGTGTGGGAAGAAAAAATATTTAACAAACCAAACAAAAGAAATACTTTCCCCCACCTCTTTTTTTTGGCAAGAGGAAGCAAATATTTATTCCTCTGTACTGCCACCTCTGACACATCCAGTATTCAATTAAGACCACAAACTGTTGAAAATGCAATTTATTACTCTGCAGTGAATAACTATATAGAATTATAGACAAGAATGCAATTTCTTACAAAAGATTTTTATGTGAGTTATCTAGGTCCAATACAAAGTCATTTTCCCATTGCCAATATACGATTTGATCTGCAGAGATCTCCTGTACATTTTCTAAATAAGTACTTCCTTCATTTTATAGTTGTAGTCCTTAAGAAGGCTAAAAATGAGCCTCAAAAAACCCAGGTCAGAGAATATATCCAATTTGATGGAAATCTCAACAGTTCTCAACAGTTCACGATATCGCTAGACTATGAATATTGTAATTTCAGTGAGGTTCATTTTAAGTGTATGTAGAAGCCCTTTATTTGAAGTTCTTTTTTCTAGGTAGGCAATTCTTAATATGGGACTCAATAATCAAGATTATAATCAAGATTATAATTGTCGTTACCAGAAAATGTCTTACAAATGAGCAGTAGGGTCATCGAGATCATTTCATTTGAAACCTGCATGAAAAATTAGAATTATTAAATCCATCATTTCATGCCTTAACTAACCTATGTAACTTTTAAATCCAAACTACACCCAATAATAGATAATTGGGGTCATTGAAGCATGCTCACTGTTTGCTCAGTGTATGATTCATATAACCTAATAAAAATCAAGAGATATTTAGATGGGAAAGTTTATAGTTTAATAATAAAGCCCATGGTTATGTGCATACTAGGTAAAGAGGCAAGGCAGTTTCCTTTGTTCCAAGGAGTTACTAGAACTTTGTTCATCCTTTAAACCAGAAGTCTCCAAACTTGGCAACTTTAAGACTTATGGACTTCAACTCCCAGAATTCTGGGAGTTGAAGTCCATAAGTCTTAAAGTTGCCAAGTTTGGAGAGCTCTGGTTTAAACAGTACAGGTAGTCCTTGAGTCACAATTACAATTGAACTCAACATTTCTGTTGATAAGCAAGACAGTTGTTAAGTGCCCCATCTTAGGACCTTTCTTGCTGCTGTTGTTGGGTGAATTATTGCCGTTTTAAAGTTCAGTTGTTAAGTGAATCTGGCTTCCCCATTGACTTTGCTTGTCAGAAGGTTGCAAAAAGTGATCACATGATCCAGGATACTGCAACCATCAAAAATATGAACCAGTTGCCAAGCAACCAACTTTTGATCATGTGACCATGGGGATGCTGCAATGGTTGTAAGTGTGAAAAACGATCACCCCTTTTCAGTGCTGTTGTAATTTTGAATGATCATTCATGAATCATTTTAAATCAAGGTCTGTGTCATGCCCCTGTCAGAGTCTGAATCTGATGAGGAAAACAAACAGCTGACAGAGAGTGGGAGTCTGGCTCCATTGGCTGTGGAGGAAACTGGGGAAGGGCAAAGTCTGGCTGGGCAGAGCAGGGAAGAGATAGGACAAGGGAGAGGGAGTTCAGAGGAAGACCCAGGCCCACCCCCTCTTCATGCTAGGGCATGCAGGGGGGAATGGAGAAGAGAACAACATGGCTTGCATAGCTTATGGGGGAGGAAAGGGCCTTGATTAGCTGCAGCTGGGAATGAGAGTTTAAAAGAAATGCATGCTGAGTGCAGCAGCTGCTGGGAGCAAACGTGAGTTTATCTTGTGTTGACTTTGCTTATCTCTGTTCCTGGAGTCTTCCCAGCTATGTGCAGTTGTTGTCATGCCTTCATATCTGGAATTCTTGCTCCTGCCCTGCCGAACTAATTGCCTCATTTTGCCTTGATTGGACTTTAAGTTACGGTTTGTGTTTACCCTGTTTTGGCACTTCATTTTCTGCAGTCAAAGGTTGTTCCTGGGAAAGTTTTTTCTCCAGCCAGAAGGTAACCTGGACATTGGGGGCAAAGTTGGAGATAATAAACTATGTTGCCTTTGTGCCATGCTCCAGGTCATCACAGTCTACCTGAAAGGAACTAGAAGAAAGATCCCACCCTAAGAATAAGAGTCTGACTATCAAAGAGGATTTATTTTTATAGTCAGTTGATCGTTGGTTTCAGCTGCAAAACTTGGTTTCAGAGCTAGAGCAAGAGAAGCACAATAAAAAAAAATGAGGAAATATTATTCATGTTACCCCTTTTACTGGCAAAGTGTAGGAAACCGCAGCATGCAATGTGAAAGTACTGATTCAATTTTGGGGGATCACTTGGTTCTCAGGATTATGATGCATAGCATGCTTCAGGATCAGTTTGGAATTACTTAGCTGTAATTGAGGAACAGCTTACTGAGGAAGATTATTTTAAAGATTACCCAGGAGAAAGAGACTTTGGACTAGCAGCATTCTGGTTGTTCAGAGATGCTTGAGTTCTGATGGTATGTGGTTTGTTCAAAACCACTGACAATAAGAGCATGAAAAAGAGATAAAAGAGTCGTCAATCACTAGCCAGATTAGATGCAGATTTTTTCCCCCCACATAGTCAGTTTGGTATAGTGTAGGGGTGTCAAACTCAATTTCATTGAGGACCATATCAGGGTTATGTTTGACTTTGAAGGGCCGGGGTGGGCGTGGCCAGTTTGATGTCACTTGTGTCAGGGGAATCTGTGATGGCCACATGCTAAGGCAGGACTTCTCTGAGACTTTCCCCCTAACTAAAATCTTCCTTCCTTCTTCCCTCCCTCTCTTCTTCCCTCCCTCTCTTCTTCCTTCCTTTTCTTCTTTCCTTTTCTCTCTCCATTCTCCTTTCTTCTTCCTTCCCCTTTCCTTATTTTTCATTCCTTGCTCTCTTCCCATCTTCCCATCTTTTTCTTTATCTTTCCTCTTTCCCTTTCTCCTTTCCTGTCCCTTCTTGCATGCTCAAATGCAAAAGGGGAAACACTTCTCCTTTTGTTTTGTTTTCAGTTTGTTTTGATAACCCTCTGCCAGTAAAAACAGAGCTCAGCTGGGCCACCACTTTGTTTTCGCTGGCAGAAGGCTGCAGGAGATCATCACGGCCAAAAATGTGGCATGGGGGTCTGCATGTGTGTGTCCCCCTGAGATCCATCTTTGCTGGCAGAGGCACCACGGACCAATCCTTTGCTCCTTCCAGGCCAGCCCCACAGGCCAGATCTAAGCAACCCATGGGCTGGATCCAGTCCAAGGGCCTTGAATGTGACACTCCTTGTATAGTGGTTAAGGTTCCAAGCTAAAAACCAGGTGACTGTGAGTTCTAGTCCCACCTTAGCAGAGGTGGTATTCATCAGGTTCTGACCAGTTCTGGAGATCCAGAAGCAGAAATTTTGAGTAGTTCAGAGAACCGGCAAATACCAGCTCTGACTGGAGATTTCACAGTATCCTTCCCCTGCCACGCCCACCAAGCCACGCCCACAGAACCGGTAGTAAAAAAATTTGAATCCCACCACTGTACTGTAGGCATGAAAACTGTCTGAGTGACTTTGGGCCAGTCACTCTTTCACAATCGATGATGTCAGGCTTGGACAACGTGCCGATTGTTGCAACAAATAAGTCAACACTTAGTTGAACTGGGAACAACAGAGATGAACCCTACATTTGCATGTGGTTTTAAATAACTCCTAGATATGGAAGGTTATTCTTTAATCAGACTGAGGTTCAAACTTGGAATGGAGCCAAAAAGAAAAGAGATTTGAGGGGCTATATGTATAGACACTCATCTTTACTTAAACTATATATGTATGGGGTTTTATAGTATGCTTTTAAATTTGTTTTCTTAAAGTTTAATCTCCCTTAAGTGGTGTGCCTATTGACTCTGGATCCAAAAGAACAAATTTCCTGGCACCTGATCATTGCCCTGACACTTGGCAAAACAGAGCAGTGCCAAATTTAGTTTTAAAAATCATTTCTCCATTCAAAAACCAAGGGTCTCTGCTTATGCCAATGTTCTTTTTTTCCAGAACTAAGAGCTATATAACAATTCAGAGAATCCCTACATATCATGCAATCTAATACGATCTGCAGGGCTAACATTGTGCAATGTGCGTTTTGTTGCAGTTCCAGAACTGCCCAGCGCATACTAGTAAAAGCTTCAGAACACAGGCCAACCTTTCAACTATTCACTGATCTGGTTCTGCTCCTGCTGCCTTTCAGTTTGATCATCTTTGCACCCATATCTCTGAAACACCAAGACATAGACATCCCCAAGTTGCCTTCACCGCTGCTGCTTAGCTGAAGAACCTGACTCAACTACCCACACTGCTGTCATCACCACTTGGGCAAAAATTGCAGTCCATCCCATCACCTTTGCCAATACAGTTCCCTCCAATCTTTATCAGCTATGTGCATCTCCAACCTCACACTCTTCTTTCAGTTGCCATTTTTCTACCACTTGCTTGTTATATAGTCCATATGGATGCACAACTCGGTTCAATCAAACACTGGCTACTAAGTACGTCTTTGGTTGCAGTTGCCCAAAGACTCCTCTGGAAGCTTCTCCACAACTCTTACAGCCACCCCTAACTGCTGCTGCCCTGATTCAACACCAGAAGGAGCCAGAAGACCTTCTACTTCATTCTCAAGACCTCTCCATCCCTGCAAGCCAACCCCACATGCCTTCTCACCTCTCAGCCTAATACATCTGTTTGGCCTTGGAATCATTATACAAGTATGCTCTTGCTGCTATCAATTGATTTCTCAACATCTGTCATTTTGTTTTCAGACTTCCTGTTATAGTCATTGCTTGAACTTTCCTGTTCTGGCAGATAAGTGACTTCTTGACTTTTCTTCCATAATATCTGTGTGTGTGAGAGAGAGGGAGGGGGGGGAGAGGGAGAGGGAGAGAGATGGGGGAGGGAGGGAAGGAGGGAGGGACAGAGAATAAAATACAGCTTATGGGCTCTTACAAGTTATACAAGTAAATTCTTTCATTTGAGATAGTTGATAAATTGGATTTTTCCATATTAATATACTAAAGAGTAAATTGTTTAAGTTTATAGGCATTAATTCTGGGTTATCTGGTCGAAGGATATGATACTGTCAATAAGTATATTTTATCCTTTTCTTCCCAGTTAAACCTATCAACCAGCATTACTATTAATATATTCAATAAAAAATAAGAAAAGGGAAAATGTTTCATAAAAATGTTTTCAAAATACATTATTTATGAGTGTTTCCATGTCCTTTAAAAGCATTGCATTTATTAGAGATGATCAACTTTCATATTTCTGTTTTCAAACATACTATTCCATTACCATTAAATCATCTCCAATATTAAGTAATCAAAGATTTCCATACTACCACATCAACAAAAAAAGGGGAAAGACTGTTTCTATAAAAGACTATGTGTAGTGTAAAAATCTATTTATTTTTGCTTTCACAGTAAGTCACTGTTTGCAATATGAAAGCACATGTCACCACCACACCAACCAATACCCTCCCTCCCTCCCACCCTTCCTTCCTCCTTCCTCCCAACCGACCAACCAGAGATCTCAAATCTTCTACTGCCTTACTATCAGGAGCATCAGTACTGTTATGTCCCTGGAACTCTAGGAGTTCCCACTCAGGTCCGTTCACATTGCGGGGGCGGTTTTCCCCCTCGCTCATTGGTTGGTTCTCCCCAGCAGCCAGCTATAAAAGCAGGCTGCGGGGTCCAACCAGTTGCTGATTGCTGCGAGCCAGTTCCAGGCTTGGCAAGCACGGTCAGCCCTTTATTGTTATAATAAAGTATTTGTTGCACTCATGCTCTGGTTCAGCCTCTCATTACCCAAACTTAACACTGGCGACGAGGATGGGATGGCTACCAGAAGCACAATGCAACCGCTGAGTCACTAGCCGCCGATCCACAGCCAGAGAGAACGATCGGCCGGCGATAAGAGCAACGCTGATCCGTAGCCAGAGAGAGCGGTCACCAAGCAACGAGAGCGAACGCTGATCTGCCGCCAGAGAAAGTGGTCAGCAAGCAACGAGAAGCGAACGCTGATCCGCAGCCAGAGAAAGCGGTCAGCCAGCAACGAAAGTGAGAAGCGTCTGTAGCCGCTTGTTAGCCCAGCTACAGGAAAAGTGAAGCGCTGCGAGCCGCAGCCGCTCGTTTCTTTAGGCGCGGAATTCAAAAGGCTGTCATTTGAATTTCAAACCTAAAAAGTACAGCGCGGTGCTGTAAGTCAAGTCACTGACGCCCACGCAGGCGCGAATTTCAAAACGCTGCCAACGGCTGGCAGCCTAACCTCGTGTTTAGCCCAGAGAGAGAGAGGATTGTGAAAAAGCCTCTCCAGAGCTGAAATCACTTGCCTGCCACAGGCACTAGAAACCTTCTGCTGCTGCCCCAGAGAGATTTTTTTCCACAGATTGTACAACCGATTTCCTCACTATGAATTCCAATCCAGTCTTCCCAGCGTTCAAACCGGATGAGGAGAAGTGGGAGTCATACAAAAACCGCTTTAACCATTACATCGACGCAATTGGGCTGGCTGATGCAGGGGAGCACCGGAAAAAATCATATTTCCTGATCTACTGTGGAGCCATCATCTTTGACACTGCCACAGCACTCGTGGCTCCACGTGAGTTAAAAAACGTTCCATGGTCTGAACTGTTAGAAATCCTTACTAACCACTATTCTCCCAGACCTTCACAGATTGCCAGGTGATTCACCTTCCGTATGAGGAAGCAATCAGACAAAGAGACCATCAACCAGTACATGGCCGCCCTCAGGACCGCAGCACTCCATTGTGGGTTTGGAACCTACCTGGAGGACATGCTCCTCGATCAACTAGTCTGCGGGGTCAAGGATCTCCACCTCCAAAGGCGCCTACTCGCTAAGAAGGACCTCAACCTCGCACAAGCCGTCGAGGAGGCCCTGTCAGCAGAACTGGCAGCACACTCAGCCACCGAAATCCATGGTCCAACTTCCAAGCTAACGACAGTTCCAGTCCACTCCGAGGAGGTGGTAGTAGAGGAAGCCCCTAGTGATGAAACCGACATCCACCGCCTCACCAACGCCAGGCATCCGCAGGTAGGAGCCAAGCAAGAAAACATCAGTCCACCCAAGCACATCACCCTGTGCCTATCCTGTGGTGGATCTCATCCGAGGAGCCGCCTGCAAATTCAAAGGAGCCACCTGCAACATCTGCCACAAAGGGGCACATCGCGAGAGTCTGTCAAGCCTCTCAAAACTCGGCACAAAGGCACCCTCCTTCTTACATTCTGGACCTCAGAGGCAAGTATTGAACTGTCGCACTCACCACCATGCCAAGCACACTTGCCATACCATTAGTAAAATCTCTCTCTCCGTTTGTTAGAAGGTAAACCGTGTCGCATAGAGGTTGACACAGGGTCAGCGCTCTCAATTATCTCGTGGAGCACCCTCAAGAGGCTACAGCCCAGTCTATCAACAAGCCGGCTCCAGAAGTGCCAGTTTAGCCTGAAGGACTACCAGGGGAAGGTCATTCCTGTAATCGGCAGAGGCAAGTTCCTTGTCAATTTTAAAGCTTTCAAAGGTCACCTACCTCTAGTGGTAGTTAACGGCAATCTCCCCACACTCTTGGGGCTCGATTGGTTTCCCCATCTCGGCCTAGGGCTAACAGGAGTCCATGCTGTCTCAACCTCTGACACTGACTCCTTATTCGCTGATTACTCAGATGTATTCAGCGATGAGCTGGGGTGCTATAACGGTACCCCTATCTCATTCTCAGTCGACCCCCAGGCAGTCCCAATCAGGCTAAAACCGCGTAGAGTCCCATTCGCTATTCGGCCAAAACTAGATGCAGAATTGGATAAACTATTAAAACAAGGGGTCATTGAGCCAACAGATTTCGCCAAATGGGAGACGCCCATTGTCACACCCCTCAAAAAAGACGGTAGCCTGAGAATTTGCTCAGACTACAAGACCACAATTAATAAGTTTTTACAAGTTAGCGCTTACCCAGTGCCCGTCATTCAGCATTTATTACACACTTTTGAACCTGGCAGCATTTTTGCCAAATTGGACATGTCTCAAGCGTATCAACAGTTCCCTGTTGACAGCCAAACAGCGGAACTCCAGACCATTGTCACCCACAGGGGTGCTTTCCAGTGCAAGCGTCTCCAATTTGGCGTAAGTGTTGCCCCAGGCATTTTTCAATCCCTCATGGAGCGGATTTTGCAGGGCCTCCCTGGTGTAATACCCTACTTCGACGACATCTTAGTCTCGGCCAGGGACAGACCCCAACTCTTCCAGAGAGTTCGAGCAGTATTAGAGAGGTTCAGACAGCATGGCCTCAAATTAAAAAAAGAAAAATGTGCCATTGCCACTAGACAGGTGGACTTTCTGGGTTATAAAATTGACGCCTCAGGCATTCACCCCTGGAGTCCAAGGTTAAGGCAATTCATGAGGCACCCACTCCAACCTCCAAAACTGAACTGCAGGCCTTCTTGGGGCTATTGAACTTTTACGCGTCCTTCCTGCCCCATAAAGCATCAGTGGCAGAACCCTGCACAGACTGTTGGATAAAAAATCGCCTTGGCACTGGGGTCACAAAGAAGACTCCGCTGCGCGCGTCAAATCACTACTCACGTCAGAGGCGGTCCTTATTCAGTTCGACCCCAACCTTCCATTAGTGCTAGCAGCAGACGCATCCCCTTTTGGAATTGGGGCAGTATTAAGCCACAGGCTCCCCAATGGCTCCGAGGCTCCCATCGCTTTTTCTCCAGGACGCTCTCTGCAACAGAGCGCAATTATAGCCAGATCGATAAGGAAGCTCTAGCAGCTGTTGCAGCAGTGAAGAAATTTCACGAATTTCTCTTTGGCCACTTTTTCGAGCTGGTCACGGATCATAAGCCTCTCCTGGGTCTACTAGCTGGGGACAAACAGACCCCTCAAGTCCTCTCTCCTAAAATGACGAGATGGACCCTTTTCCTAGCGGCATACTTGTATAGACTCATACACCGCCCAGGTAAAACATTGTCCCACGCAGACGCTCTCAGCCACTGCCCCTTGCCGGCTCCAGCTGAAGACCCTGCTCCTGTCCACGCTATCTTTGAGGTCACCCAATTGGACCTCCCCATCACTGCCCTTGACATTGCTGCCAAAACCAAGGCAGACAAAACAATCGCCCAGGTACTGGACTGGGTGAGGAGGGGTGGCCGGGCGGTGATGTTGAAAACAAATTTACACCTTTCAAGACCCGCCTGCAGGAATTATCCAGTTTGCAGGGCTGTCTGCTGTGGGGCACTCGAGTGGTCATCCCGACCTCACTGCGTACCCGAGTTCTGGAGGCGTTCCACGAGGGGCACCCTGGCATCGTCAGAATGAAGGCATTAGCACGCAGCTACGTATGGTGGCCGGGCCTCGACGAAGACATCATCAGATGGGTAAGCTCCTGCAATCCCTGCCAGGAATCCCGTCCAGCTCCTCCTATTGCCACCCCTACTAAGTGGGAAAGCGCCAGCGCTCCGTGGTCCAGAATTCACATCGACCTAGCCGGCCCATTGCATGGGAAAATGTTCCTAGTGGTCGTGGACTCCTACTCTAAATGGATTGACGTGGCACAACTATCCACGACCACCACACTAGCGATTACCAAGGTATTAACTCGCCTGTTTGTAACACACGGGCTGCCTGACTCCATTGTTTCCGACAATGGCCCACAGTTCGCATCAGCCGAGTTCAGCCGTTTCGCTGCCAACCTGGGCATCCGCCACATCTTCACCGCCCCATTTCATCCTGCCAGTAACGGATTGGCTGAAAGAGCCATTAGGACCACTAAAGAAGCCCTAGCTAGGTTCAGCAAGGATGACTGGCACCACAAACTCTCGCGTTTCCTGATGAGCCAGCACTCAACTCCATGCTCAGTCACCAATAAGTCCCCAGCTGAGCTCCTGATGGGCAGGCGCCTGAGGACTGTATTGGACAGACTTCACCCACATTACTGCCCTGACTCTCCCCTCACTTCCACATCGGGGGTTAGACATTTTATCTTACAGGAACCCGTATTCGCGAGGAACTTCGCTGGAGACCCTCTGTGGATCCCGGGCGAGATCGTGGCCATCACCGGACCCAGGTCATATCGAGTCAGACTGGAGGACGGCCAAATATGGAGAAGGCACCTGGACCAGCTGCGAAGGCGTCACAGCACCCTCATCAGCAGTGACCCAGAATTACAAACCGGAGCGAGGCCTCAGCATCAACCCCACATCAGCATCAATCCCAGTGACCTGCTTACACCAGCAGCCGTTCCAGGGAATCCGGACACGGACAGCGACGTCCAGATGGCTGACCAGTCCGAACCAGTCAACGGGAGCACGTCCCCAGTGACCAGCTCTACGAGTCCCGAGCCAACCCGAACCGAGGGGCGCGTTAGTGACACTCTACCGATTCTGCCTTCCCCTACAGACTCTGAACTGACAGACAACCCACCAGAGCTGCGCCGTTCTGGGCGCCAGCATAAACCTCCTGCCTACCTCAAAGACTATGCGTGTTTGCATCTGGGGGGAAGGGGTGTTATGTCCCTGGAACTCTAGGAGTTCCCACTCAGGTCCGTTCACATTGCGGGGGCGGTTTTCCCCCTCGCTCATTGGTTGGTTCTCCCCAGCAGCCAGCTATAAAAGCAGGCTGCGGGGTCAAACCAGTTGCTGATCGCTGCGAGCCAGTTCCAGGCTTGGCAAGCACGGTCAGCCCTTTATTGTTATAATAAAGTATTTGTTGCACTAATGCTCTGGTTCAGCCTCTCATTACCCAAACTTAACAAGTACAATATTTATATTCTTTCTGGCCACACCCTCTTCCCTCCATGCACCAATCAGGAGGCAGGAGAGGCAAATACCACTTCCTAGAGCTATCCCCTTTCTCCTGAATTGTGTTCCATACATCCTTCCTGTCTTCTAAAGTGTCCAGATGGGAATCTAGTTCTAGACATTTCAGGATAATTTGGTGCAGAGCAAGGGTAAAAAAAGGACGAACCAGAGGACATCTAGAAGTATAGTACTGTTAAATGAAGCTCTAATCCTTTTATGAAATCAGTGAATAATTTCTCTCACTTTTCTTCCCAGAACAGCTATTAATAAAATGTTAGAGTGCTTTCCCCCCTTAAAACCATTTTCCTCTATAAGCAAGATAATTATTCATAGATAGAAACAGAATCCTTAGGGGTATTCATTTAACCGTTGACATCTTCTCTACTGGATTGCTCAGAAAATCTTCAATTTAAACCTAGCCTATAGGAAGGAAATAGTGTTTGATTAGTTAGTTCCAATTGTTGCTTTCAGATTTCATATCTAAGATATTTAATTTCCGAAGAGTCCATGAAATAACATGGATTTGCCCTTTGTTGCCTTCCCATATTTAATCTCATTAATATACCAATTGTATTAAACACTGCTTATAAATATGCATCTAAGTATGCTTTAAGTAAACAAATTTCTCTGGGTCCATAAAGGTTATTAGCATATCATCTGCATTCCTAATTACTGTGGAGGATTTCTGATTAAACGGCTCATCTGTAATTGATGTTAATTTTTTGCAAACTAACACCAATGGTTTTATATGACAATCCTGAAACTTGACCTCAGAATATTTGGTATTGTTTGATATTGCTACCACAAACAATATTGTTTTCTATCCAATTAGCATGCTAAAACCTCTACACAGCAGCCGTTCCACTTCAAATATATTCATGCAGAAATGGAACTGTGCTTGTTAGAATTACACCGGAATGAAACTAGCATCAAACATGGAACTCTGAAGTTTCAAAAAAATGAGCTGAATTGTAATTCTATTCCAAGTTCCTGAATACTTTTGTTCTTGTATCAAATGCTACTTTACAAGGTTATTACTTCGTTTTTTATGAATTGAAGAAAAATTGCAAATAAACTGTTGAAAGAAGGTATAATTTTAATATCTGATTAAATTCTTTTTTTTTTTTGAAAATTTTATTTGGGTTTTCATAAAAACAAAACACAAATAAAACATCTTTTTTGAAAATAGCATGGTCCCAGGTTATCACTTCTTCATAGACACAAAACTCATTTTTATATTCTATTCCATATCTTATTACCATTTTATATTTTCTACATAGTTTTTCCCCTCTTCTAATTTTCTCAAACTTTGTTTTAATTTTCTCAATTCAAATCATTATATTTATGCTTTTGTCTGTCCTGTTACAATTTCACATTATCTTTTCTTATTAAGCATTTTTCCCCTGTAGTTACCAATTAGAGTTTGACATCTTTATATCCTTTAATTTTATCCATTCAAGCTCTTATTTAAGCTTCAATGTATAGCTTTAAGATTATAGCATTCAATATAATACATAAATTCCAATCGAATTCTGCTTACCTATATATATGGAAATAAAACACATTCCATTCCAATTCAATCCTATCATTAATATGCATTAAAATCTTAACATCTTTAACATTTCTTTTCAGTTAAATATCATACTTCCTTGGGAACACTTATAAACTTTCCATAGTTAATTATTTTTTTTCCCCATATTTCTCACTTATATTTTTATAAATCATTACTAATAATTAAAAATGTTCCCTTTTAATTCTCTCAATCATTTTAATTCATTTATTTATTAACAAACATCCCACTGCATTACAATAAATATTTTATCCATCATCATATTTTCTAAAGTTATTTCTATTTGTAATATAACAAAGCTATTTTATGTACCTTTGCAGAATCCCTTTTACAATTAAATTTTCACCCATTATCTCTAAACAAAGTTATGGTTACAATCCTTATATCTTTTCCCTGTTTTTCCATTTCTTGTTTCTGTTTTTTACAACGTCTTTTCCTTGCCTTCTTCCCCCTCTTCTTCTCCCTCCCCTTTTTACCCACTCGTCTCTCTACTTCTAACTCTCTCATCTGTAATCCCCTTTTCTGTTGCTTTCTAATATTATACTTATCTTTCAAATTGTTCTTCTTTTCGGTTGTTTTTTCTAATCTTAAACCTTTCACTCTCTTTCCCCCCTTTTCTTTTTTCCCCCCACTTAAAATTATTTGATCATTAAAGATGGCTTCTTCTTTGTCCCAATCTTTTTGTTCTGCAAGCATTTCTTATTGTTTCTCATAGTTCCAGATCTCCATTTCTAAGAATTGAAACACGAAGCCAAAAGAACTTCTTCCTTCTTGTGCGTCTTCTTTCCATTTTTAAAGTTCCATTTTCAGTTCTTCTAAGAGTAATACCATTTAAAAAACTTTTAAACAACCACCCAGTTAATTTTAGTCATCTAGATGCAAAAACCAAAAATCACCAAATAATCCAAGGCTGTTTCTACTTGCTTCTTTTTTCCACTTTCTCTTCCTGGGGTTCTATTATTTTGTTACCAAGTTTCCATTAAAATGTATCTTTGAGGAATCTTGTTAAAATTTCACTGTAAGTTCCTTTTAATTACAGTTCCATTCCTTAATTCCAGGCAGTCTCCATTTTTCCAGATCCTGCCCTTCTATTCTTTTTTTCCTCCTTTCCAGTTTTTAAAAACTTTTAAATGTCCAGAAATCTTTATTATCCCTTTTATTTTCAGCTTAAATGCCTAGTAATGTCAAAGTGGATTTTTTTTTTCAGTTTCTTGCTTAGGTCTCTTAGCTGTCAGTATAAGGAAGGGAAGGAAAAAAACCTAATCCTTTCCCTTCTCTCTCTCCTTCACAGCTTCAAAATCTTCTTTGGGAACAATGTTGTTAAATTTAAATTCCAGGGTACCTTATTTATTGCTTTTGCTGTTTGACCTAGTCAACCAAAACTTTCTCTTCTTATCTTCCTCCTGCACATTCTTTTCTGGTCGAGTTCTTCTTTGTGGTGGCCATTTCTGACCACCGCTACAACCGCCTTCGGGAAAGGTAGTAATGGCCAGCTGGGGAGGAGAGATGCAGCTCTCCTCAACCCTGCAGGCAGTCTCCCCCCTCTTCACCACCTCTACGGGGTGGCTTCGCCCTGAAACCAGCCGGCTCGGGGCGCTCCAGCGGTGAGCACGGATCAAAGCCTCGGAGAGATGAGGTTTCGGTCTGTCACTGAAGAAGCTCAAACCGGAAGTCCCAAATATCTGATTAAATTCTTGCCAGTGGAAAATGCATGGCAAAAAAAATAAAAATAAACCCTGGACTCTCTATTGAAGTCCTTAGTTAATACTATTATTATAAGCAAAAAAACCATCCCTTAAAAATATGTTTTTTTAAAATAATTCTGGTATTAGATTGAATACATAGACAGTATCTGTTTACCTATTTTTGATCTACTACTTGACACAATAAACATCCTTTTCCATATATAAATTCTTCTGGATTAATACAAAAGTCTCTGCTACCGGTAAAACAGATTGTTCTCAGGCAGCAAGTTTTTTATCAACTTAATCAGATGTCACAGAAGCCATATTCCAGATGTATCTGTTAATTTATTAAATAATGCTCTTAATTTCCATTATTTCAATTGAAAATGAACTCCTATAACGACCCACTCAACATATGTAAAACTCATTTGAAAATAATCTAAATTCTAAACTGTTAAGCTGAAGGCTTGCTTATAGTACAAGATATTCAATGCAAATTTCACCCAGAGCAGTTATGGAAGATATGTCTTAAATGACAGAAATTTCCTACAGAAAATCCTGTACTGGATTACCAAAAGTGTTCCCATTTTATTGCATACAAAACATCAGGCCTGTTTGCCTACTAGATGTTTGAATTGTCCTACAGAGGTACAATATATTCCATGCAACCGTCTGTCCCAAAATCTTTTAGCCGTGAAACAAGCTAATTCCTCTCCTTTTCATTACTGTTTGAAATGTTATGCTAAGAGATCAGATGTACACAGAACTGAACAAAAAACATAATGTATTCTATTTTGCAAATTGCTTCCCATATAATCAGTGGTGCCACTGTGTATTTACTGAGAACTGTTTTAGCCTTTGTGAAAGTCAGAGCATGTCCAATGCTGTTAATTTATTGGAGAATAAGTGAAGCTGCCATCTCCTCCAAACATTTCCCACAGGTAACAAATTATCTTAAAAGCAGCATATCGCTGTTAACTGTTTTGTGATCTGGGATGGCAACTGGAGGAAATGGCAAAAGAAAACTCGCGAAGGAAGAGTCTGTTCTTATGCTTGAGGGAATCTCCAGCTATTGCAGCTCATTTCAGGACCCACCGGCAGCTGGCAAGGAAGCAGTTGGGAAACTAAACCTAGGGCCAGAATAGCACAAATTCTGATTAGAGCCAGCTTTTCTCACAACCCACAACTAATTATTTAGTCTTCCCTCACAATCAGGGACCTTTTTAAAAAGAAAGGCAAACCCACTGCAGATATCCAATTTTAATTGCCCTAAGTTTGGAAAACATGGCTTCTATCCTTCCACTTTTGCCTTAATTGTTGGTTTGCCCACATACCTAGTGTTGTCATCTCCTCACTGCTGAGGAAGGTGAAGCCCATATTTTGATTGTCTCCACCTGCAGCTTATAGGCAAGCAGCCAATTCTTCCATGTGTTTTGAGACCAAGCCAGGGGGTTCTATGCTAATACACACGTTTCTGCCTCAGCTGAGCCATATCCTTAGATCCTAACACACTTTTGCATTGACAGCAATGAAGATAAACCACCTTTCACTGTATTGGGGATATGGTGACGAGAATGCTCTCTCTTTCTCCTGCTTCTGAGAAATCCCTGAGTCCAAATAGCTGGAAAATGTACCTGTTTTGAGACTGCACATTGTTGCTTATCTCGATTGTTGCCACCAGAGGCACATCTATAATAAAGTCTGTGGTCCACCAGGAGCAGCTGTGATATTAGTTTGGCAACACCAATGGGAACTTGTTAAAAATTGAGGGAAGTAGAAGGCAATGTGCCCAAGAAGTGAGGGTGAAGCAAGCAGAGCAAAGCCACAGAATATAAATAAGGGAGGGTGATAGTGAATGCTAAGTGGCAGAAGGCCTTGTGGAACCCATTTTGGCCAGAAAGCCACCATGAGGGACCTACAAATACATAATAATGGTCAGTTTTGCTTTTTTCTGTTGTGCTTCTCATATATACCATGTTTCCCTGAAAATAAGACCTACCCCCAAAATAAGCCCTAGTTAAGACCCTGCCCACTCTGTCCCACTATCTGGTTGTACGAGGTGGGGCATGCATAAAAATTAAGCTAGGGCAGGGATGTGAGGGTGGAGCTGCTCCTCATGCACCCCGCACCCGCTTACCTTAGGACCGCCATAGCCGGTCACCTGTTGCACCATTACTCGAGTTCTTCTGCAGCCACTTGTGGCTGCTCATGGCTGGATGTTAGATGGTGCATCACAGCACCAGCATGACATGCAATGCAGCCTCTTGATGTGATAGGTGACACCAGCGGGATGAGCCATGCAGCATCCTGCCGCGAGCGGCGACATCAGTGTGATTAGTCACGTTTCATCTGGATGCAAGTGGATGTGAGTGGACGCAGAAGAAGTCAGGCAGTAGGTGCAACAGGTGTTGGGGCACGGGAAGCCTGGCTGTGGTGGTCCTAAGGTAAGCGGGTAAGACATCCTCTGAAAATAAGACCTAGTGTTTATTTTGGGGCCCAAAAGAAAATAAGACTGGATCTAATTTTCAAAGAAACACAGTAAAAAAAGCTGCTGTCCTTTTGTCCAAAGTTCTCTCCCTGTTGAGTTGGGCAATGCTATGTTTAGGTGTATCAACTAATCAACAGTCTACTAGGGATAGTCCTTTACTTATGACCACAATTGAGCCCAAAATTTCTGTTGCTAAGTCAGACATTTCTGGAATGAATTTTACCCTTATTTTACAATCTTTCTTACCACATTTGTTAAGTGAATCAGTTTGGTTGTTAATTTAGTAACAGGGTAGTTAAGTGAATCTGCCCTTGATTTTGCTTGTCAGACTGTCACAAAAAGGGAATCACATGTCCCCGGGACACTGCAACCATCATAAATATGTGTCAGTTGCCAAGCCTCTGAATTTTGCTCACATGACTATGGGGATGCTGCGATGGTCATAAGTGTGAAAAACGGTCATCAGTCACTTTTTTCAGCGCTGTTGTCCCTTTGAATGGTCACCAAATGAACTGTGGAAAGTTGGGGTTTAACTGTACTTAGGATTCAGAAGCTTATGTCCAGAATGCTAGACTTCTATACTAATGAGGGAAACTTGTTTCTCACTATTTAACTTGGGAAGGCTTCTTCATTAAAGAGTCAGTACGATGACTCAGTTCTAGAAATGTCATCCCATTCCCTGGCATTTTTATGCTCCAGGGTCTACCTTGCATCGGGGCAGTGGCTTACATGTGTATTATTATTATTATTATTATTATTATTATTATTATTATTATTATTATTATTATTATTATTATTATTATTATTATTATTATTATTCCTATACTTTAATTCTTTTGGGCAGATTAAAATATCAAAAATGAATCTGTGAGTGACTAACTTCCAGTCAGTCTAGTCCAGGGGTGTCAAACTCACATCATTACAGTGGCGTCACATAACGTATCAGGACGTTTTTCCCCTTTACTAAACCGGGCGTGGGTGTGGCCAGCGCGTGATGCCACAGGCTGGGAGTTTGACAGCCCCAGTCTAGTCTAATCCAATCCAGGCTAGACTAAATGTTATAATACTTTATTCCTAGTGTGTGCATCGGTTTTATATAGCTTTACCCTTTTAATATTGTAAACTACTCAGAGTTACCCTAGACTAAGATGAGTGGCCAATAAATTTCATAAAATAAATTCTGTATTTGAGAACCAGCAAAACTGGCTGGCATTCTCATTTGAGCTCAGGATGACATATATGATGAAATAAAGTCTATCAGAAGCATTGATTTTTGTTTGCTTTGCCAAAAATATAGGATATCTGGATCATTTTCTCCCTTCTTTCTTCCATAGATTTTACATAGTCTACATTACATACAGGAGAGTATTTTGCCTGGCCACAAATTAGACCAAACTGAAGCAGGAAGCAAGTATTTGGCCACAAACTTTTACAAAGAAACATGACTCTAAAGATCAAACAAATTAATAATTACTCGAGCAGGAAAGGGATAGAATTTTCAAATATAAGTCAAAAAGTAGCTCCATGTGTGAAATACTAAAATACCAGTAAGAGAACAGGCTTGTAATGAGATCTTACCTGAATTAAAAAGGGTGAAACACCTTTTAAGTGAAAGAAAGAAAGAGCAAGCAGTCATGTGGCCCTCTGCGTGCTTCTAGCATGGCCACACTTGGAAGAAATAGATGGATGAGTGAAATGAAGACTAAATTGATGCAGGCTATCTGGAAGGAGATAGTCCTGGAGACTGGCAAGCCTAGCTGTTAAAATTGAGTTGCTCCAAGGGGCAATTTCATAGTGTGGTTTACTGGCAGACATCAATGATAAATATTTGTATCTTGTAGAAGTGATCTCCAGAGTGCAACCTACTGTTAAAGTACTTAATTGTGAGAAAACGTTCCCAGAACTTAGGATTGATTGATAAACCC
Organism: Pseudonaja textilis; assembly: GCF_049901715.1. Lineage (NCBI taxonomy): Eukaryota > Metazoa > Chordata > Lepidosauria > Squamata > Elapidae > Pseudonaja > Pseudonaja textilis. The sequence continues at coordinate 208,679,370 of NC_141990.1, forward strand.
ACATTAAATGTAGGATGCTTAGAAAAGGGATGTCTAGAGGGTTGGAAGACTGACAGTCTCATAAGTGTGGTATGAACGAAAAACAATTGAATTAAAGCAGACTCAATTCTGACTCCAGCAGGATAATTTTCACTATTGATATGCATACTCCTGGAATTCGTCATATAATATCTACACAAGATGTAAACAATTACTGACATTACAGCTCCTCATCATATTTGTTAATGCTACAGAGCCAAAATAGTCATTAGTTTTTGGAGCCTCTTCAGATGATAGCCAGATGAACACTGTGATGACCCGGGGCATGGCACAAAGGCAACACAGTCAAATACGCCATAAGAGTCCCTTTATTATCTCCAACTTTGCCCCCAATGTCCAGGTTACCTTCTGGCTGGAGAAAAAACTCTCCCAGGAACAGTCTTTGACTGCAGAAAATGAAGTGCAAAACAAACTGTAGCTTAAAGTCCAAACAAGCCAAACTGAAGTAATTAGGATAGGAACAAGAATTTCAGACATGAAAACAGGGCAAAACTCACACAATTGGGAAGATGCCAGGAACATAGATAAGCCACGACAATACAAGATAATCACATTTGCTCCCAACAGCCTGCATGCAGTTTGCCCTTTTTATACACGGTGTTCCCAGCTGCAGCTAATGAAGGGAATCAGAGCCCTTTCTTCTCCTGTAAGCCACACAACTCACGTTGCTCTCTTCTCCGTTCCTCCCTGTGTAGCCTGGGATGAAGAGGGGGTGGGCCTGGGTCTTCCTCTGAATTCCCTCTCCTCTGATCTGCCCAGCCGGATTTTGCCCTTCCCCAGTTTCCTCCAGAGCCAACAGAGCCACACTCCCACTCCCTGTCATCTGTTCGGCTTCCTCCTCGGATTCAGACTCCGACAGGGGCATGACAAACACCAGCATTATGCTGTTCTTCCAATATCACAATGAAGGATACAAAAAAGACTCGTACTGCCTCTCCCATTGCATTTTTAGAGTGGTGGTGATGAAAGATCAAGAGGCATTTTATTGTGGGCATTAAAAAAAAAATAAGGCATTGCTCTTAATTTAGTTTTATTATCTACATTTAAAATGTTAACTTAGGAAGCTTATGGATAACAACCGGCATCTGAACTTTAGGACAGAAGGCAGACTGTGAATATTTTAATAATAGACAAATAAAACATGATAGAACCTTTGGCCTTTATAGGAATATTCAAAACCATGCATAGAGAAAGACTAGAGAGATGTTTTGCACCTGTGCTTGGCCTTTACCACATTTTCTTGTTTTGGAGAAATAATGCCTTTGAAAGACCTATTTTTTAATAAGTCTCCAATACCTGTTAAGTACATTGTACTACATGCACTTTATTCATTCATTCATTAGATCTACGTGGCCACTCATCTTATGAAACACAACTCTGGGTGGCTCACAGCAGTAATAAAAACCAAATGGTTTAATAATCAATAGCTGTTAATCAGCTGTTAGAAAACTCCAATACGTCTTGATTAAGAATTATAGAATCACTTGTGTGCTATGGATCTCTTTGACTGGGGTCTCAGTTCAATTTCTCAATTTGCTTCTGGGCTATAGAATGGCTTCCTGTTACATATCACTGGCATGGTTCAAAAAATGGCAATCTGTTGTTTTTTTTTTAACTAGATTTGAGATGGGAGTTTGTAGGTGGGAATGAGAGATTTTTCTCACCCTAAACTGCCTACCGCTCCTAAACAATTGGAACATTATTATTATTGAACATTAGCTATTTTGATGAGTGGGTGGGGTGGCCCAGAGGTGGAGCTCTCACTTCACAATCAGGAGGCTGTGAGTTCGATCCTAGGTAGAGGCAGATATTTCTCTGTCTGGGCACACTGAGAATGTATCTGTGGAAACAAACTCTGCATTGGTGACAGGAAGGGCATCTGGTCAGTAAACACTCAGCTCCATTCAGCTGCCCAGACTCCACCCCACAAGGTATGGTGGAGGACGAGCCATTTTTGATCCTGGGGTGCTTTGGAGGCTGCAAATCAGGTGTGGGACATCATATTCAACCACAGGTAGTCCTCCACTTATGGCCATGACTGAGCCCAACATTTCTGAGACAGTTATTAAGTGAGTTTTGCCCCATTTTACGATGTTTCCTGCCACAGTTGTTAAGTGAATCCCTTCAGTTGTTGACTTAGTAATACAGCTGTTAAGTGAATCTGGCTTCCTCATTGACTTTGCTTGTCAGAAGGTTCCAAATGGTTGCATGACCCCGGGACACTGCAACTGTCATAAATATGAGTCAAAATACACGCCGGTTGCCAACCGTCTGAATTTTGATCACATGACCATGGGGATGCTGCAATGATTGTAAGTGTGAAAAACAGTCACAAGTCATTTTTTTCAGTTCTGTTGTAATGTCAAATAGTTACTAAATGAAGGATTGCAAGTCAAGAGCTACCTGCATAAGCCCTGAATGGGCTACTCATGTATTACAGCTACGTTCAGCTACGTACAATGCAGCAGTGCTAAATTATGGATGAAAAGAACCACCTGTCAAGTCATCTGCTTCTGAGCATTTCATCAAGTGAAGAACACCTTGATAGTCATGAAAAAATAAATAAACTAATTCCTTGGCTCCATAATGAATGGAGCCCTGTAAATAAACTCCAGAAAATATTGCACCCTGGGAGAAGGAGATATACAAACAACTTTTCTTTTGAGACCTAGACCTGAGCTTTCTTTGAGCAATAGCTTCCTATTCCAGCAGAACTTTCACTTGTTTTTCAATAAAGTTCCCCTTACTGTGCGTAAAACAATTTTCATACATTACTTTCTTCGTTGCTTACCCTTCGTTTGTGACAATTAAGTTAAATATGCACAAACAGTGTGAAGAACACAGCTCTTCTTCATCAATTGAAGTAATTAGCCAGCTTTTGTGGAAGAGTCATCTTCATGGCCTAGGAAAATAATGATCCACCAACACTGTTGTGGGAGTAAAGGAAATGCCACCTATTTTCTTCTAGTTGTTTTCTCTTAAAGCTATTTTCAAATGTCTTTACAAGACAAATCCCATCTTGTTTTCTTTCATTTGTAGCACTTCAACAATTCTATGTCTCCACAGTGGTTTAAATTAGTACCAACAATGCATTCTTTTATACTTTAGGCATTCTAATACTTGAAATGATGGATCCATTTTCCCATCCTTTATGATACACTCCAAAAATAACCCCCCTGTTGTGCAGCGGATCAAGGGGTTATAAGAATGAAAAGGTTTGGGTTTTAAAATTATTATTATTGCAAGGACAATTATAGCATCTGCCTTCTACATTGCCTGTAATATTTCCTTGTTCTTTTTTGAGTTTAACAACAATCCTCCTAATGGGTTTTTTTTTTTTTTGAGGGAAGAGTGAGGGAGTGAGGTGTGTGGATCTTCCTACAAATATTTTTGCCTCATCTATTCCTATTGTAACGCAAATTGATTTTAATTGTGAAGGTCTTGACTAATTAATTGAGAATTATTAGTGTTTCAAGATTCCTAGTGAAGCTTAAAAGTGCTAGAACTCCTTGAGTCCATCTGTATGGGTGGATGAGTGGTACTTTAAAATCAGTCTTGACTCCTGGCAATTGCCTAAACAAGTTTCTGTAGTTTTGTTGGCAAGATTTTTGGAAGTGGTTTTCCTGCTTCCTAGGACTGAGAGCGACTGTCCATGCTCATCCATTTAGCTTTGTACTCAAGACAGGACTAGAATTCATAATCTCCTAGTTTTTAACTTGGTGCCCTTAACTTCTACATGAAGTTGGCTGAAACTGAAGATTATTTATTTATTTATTTGTTTATTTATTTATTCATTTTATTGAATTATATTGCTGCCTATTCACCCATGGTGACTCGAGGCAGCTTACAGAATGTAAAACCATATTTTTTTTAAAAAAAAACTAACAAAAAGAATCAAATAAATTAATAAAGTACAATAGAACAAAATCTGGAAAATAAATAAGTAATCACCCCCCAACTCCCACCCCCGGCCCTGATGACAGCAGATCACATGATGCTCAAGAGTTTCAGAAACACTCTTTAAAGCACATCGAAATGCAATAGTGAGAAGATGAATTTTGTAAGAAGATGGCAATGACTGGGTATTGGATGCTCCAATGTTCATAGAAATCAGAGAGTCGTCACTGCAGTACTAAAAAGAAAGAAATCTAAAATGTATGAGACTTTTTGTGGGGGTTATACAAACTCACTAATAACACATTTTCAAGACGATGTGCTAATTTCACATCTCTAGCCCATTCATTTCACTGTTGTTGAAGTGAAATGGAGGTATAAGACATACCCAGCTTCTATTTTTTTTCCATTTTTTTGGTACTATCAGTACATTAAATGTTATTTAATAGTGACCTATCTTATAATCACCATTTATAAGATCCTTTGGAAAGAAAGAGCTTTTCTCTGCAGCGTTGTACTCATGGCCTTTGGTCATTGGATGCTCCTCCCAACACAGACATGGACACGTATAACCAGAAATTAACTTAATGCAGAAGAATGGACAAGATGGCAGAGCATGCGAAGAATATTCTAATACAGGTAGTCCTCAACTTATGACCACAATTGAACCCAACATTTCTGTTGCAAAGTGAGATAGTTGAGTTTTACCCCATTTTATGACCTTTCTTGCCACAGTTGTTCAGTAAACCGTTGCAGGTGTTAAGTTAGTCTGACAGTTGTTAAATGAGTCTGACTTAGTCACTGTCTTTGCTTGTCAGAAGATTTCAAAATGACCTTGGGACACTGCAACCATCATAAATATGAGCCAGTTGCCAAGCACCTGAATCTTTATTATGTGACCATGGGCATGCTGCAACAGTCATAAGTGTGAAAAACAGTCATAATATCAACTTCAAAATGACCAAGGCCGATGCCATATTTATTTTGCTTCATTTCTTAGTTGCCACTCTTTGGGGAGAGGAGGGGAGTTAGAAAGAACTGGATTGCAGTGCCTGAGCCCACTAGACCAAACATCCACCAGATGCTGTTTCATGTAGTGTAAGTAAGCACACTACAGGCCATTGCTGTGCAGAAACCATTTTACTAGAGAGAGTGATGAATGGGAAACGCATCACAGGAACACTAGAGAGGAATCCTAGAGTGGCAATATGATACAGTCGAGAGGAATGATAGAGCTAACAATCGAGAGGAATGATAGAGCTGCATGTAAGGTAGACATGACACCTGTAATAGATGCAGTGTGTGAACCAAGGTCATGACAACAAACATCTGCTAAGACAGAAGGGGAAGATCCTGCTGGATTGATTGGTTAACATGACCCAGGACACCTGAAAGGGGTGGGAAGGTTCTATTCTTTTTATTATTCTGAAGCATGGGAATTACCCAGAGCTAGCTTCAACTTTGTAAGTGCCGACACGATGTACTCAATAAAAGGTCTTCCAAGCTTGAATGGAGCTTCTGAGTCCTGATTCAATTGGTTTCATTGCTCAGAACCATGACAAATAAGTCACTTTTTAAGGTGCTGTCCTAACTTTGAACAGTCACTAAACAAAAGTAAGTAGAGGACCATCTCTATGCCATGTTAAAACAAATTCATGGGTTTCCTAATTGCAAAGCAAATGATGTTCAAGAGTGTGTTGTGGTATTCAAGGCTCTAAAAAGAACATCCTCTGGTTTGTGGTCTTTGGAAAGACATGTGGTGGTGGTGGGAAGACTTCTCCAATTTCAGTCTGAGATATAAATTAGCACAACTATTTTTTGCTTCCTATCCTTTTTGACAATCCTCCCTGAGGTTGCTATTCAATTCACTGAAAATGAATGGCTGCAGCATGCTTCCACAACACTCTTCAACATAAATTTTGTTTTCTGCTACGCTTGGTTGTATGGGCCTCTTGTTCTGACAACTGCTTCTCTTCATCAAACCCTTCACATGATCCTGCAATCTGCAAAATCATTGAACAAATCCTTTCAGTCATAGTGAACATGGAGGTGCAATCCAAAGGTTAGGCCACGGTGCCGATTAACTCTAAATAAAACCACCGTCAAGGACTGATGAAGCACAGTTTTTGTTAAGGCTGATATTATTTAAGAAAGGCTGAACAGCAGTGACACATACCGAGCGCACTGCAATAGCTCCCTCTGCTGGCCAAATCAAGAGAAACAACCTCCTGCAGGAAAATGAGCAATCCTGTCTAGATTTAAAATGAGGTCTTCTCTCATGCAGTTGATTTGCCTATTTTAAAGATCTCTCTGGTTCTTATGTTCATGAAAATTTAATCTGTTGTGTGTGTCCAATCAGCCTAGGAAAAAAATCTCTCATCCCAAACAAAATAACATTATTGTCAGTATACCTTTGCATGAAGAGACATGCCGTATGAGGATTTTTTAAAATTGAACAGAAGTGCCTTGTAAATGGAAAAGATGGCTTCAGGTTTACTTTCCTGTTCTTAAATTTTGAGAGGTAATATTTTGGTAGTAAAATGTTTCTATTTAATGGTGGTAAAAATATTTATATTTCAACAAGGAAGGATACAGTAAGCATATCCAAGAACTGGAAGGGATCATTTATTTTAGTCTTGGCTGGAGCTGAAATCCACATCTTAAAGTTTCTGAGGTTGAGAAGCACTGAATTTTAGTTTCCTGAGTCCAACTCCCTGCACATTGTAGAAATCCAGATTAAAATGGGCCAGGCAAATAGTTGTTCAGTTTTGGCTTACATAGAAACTGAATCAATGTGTGTATTGCTGACTTGGTGTTTTGGAACACCTGAACTAGAAACTACTTTTTGCAACTTAAGGAAAGTGGTGAGATTCAGTTGGTTCACACCCGTTCACATGAACCGGTTGTTAAATCCTTCCCTCCGCTATCAAAGTGGATCCTGGGTCCTGTGCTGTGCTGCAATGGAGAAATGAACAATGGAGTCGCTGGCATGAGGAAGGAGAAGGTTGTTTTTCGTCTTTCTTCTGCATGGTTTTCCTCCTTCCCTCATGACAGCTGCTCCATTTCCCATTTCTCCATTACAATGCAGTGCAGCGCCAAGGATCCATGGATGGGCTCCTGTGTGGCAGAGCTGGAGGATGGGGATGGGCCACGCCTCCAATGATAGCCAACCTGACCCTGGGCGAACCGGTTGTTACATTATTTGAATCCCACCGCTGATTTAAGGTCACCCTGAAATAGCAGAAAACAGGTCCTGTTTTACCTCTATGTGACACTCGCTCAGGTAATTTATTTGATTGGTCTTTTTTTAAGGGGTTTCAAATCCAGTTCTTTTTATCTTAGCTTACAATTCAGTTTCCAGTCCTGTGAATCTGATTACTACATCGCTTCCAATTTCTCCAATTGTTCCTTAAAACATGTATTTGCCATTTTTAAAACCAACTGAGTGTGCAGAGAACTAATGTAAGTGCCAGATCCAATGACTGACTTGTAAACAATCAAAATCAGGAGTATGAAGCAAGAAGCAAAACGTTCTTTGAGATATGTATATTTATGTATTCTAACCCAAGCCTCCTTCAAAGCAAACAAACACAAAAGAGATAAAAGCAAAACCTTTTTAATGCTTCTCTGTGAATTCTGTTCATTCACAGTAAAACACTATTAAAAACTAATTGTCCCAGATAAGAACAAGCCTTGCCAAGGTTGTGCAAGGCTGCCAAGAACACTAGATTAAATTGCAAGAAAATAATCAAACCCAAAAGTCTCCAAACACAAACCAGGATAGTCCGAACTTCCACAAGACTTGAAATGCAAGAACTTCTTTGCTTCCTGCAGAGAATCCCACCTCTGAGGGCTGGCTTTTATCCCTTAAAGGAAGGGCCATCACCTTGGAGCCTTACTCCTGAGTCACCCTTGCTGCTGCAGCTGCTCTTTCCTGCATGTGCACTGGGCACAGGCTCCTCGGGGTCCTCTGCATCACTGCTGCCAGCCTCCACAAGCTTCGAAGGCAGCACTCCACTCTCTGATAGTCCTGGCCCCATCCCTGCATCACATGCAGGTCTCTCACCTGAATGCTTGCTCTCCGAGACTTCAGCCATCCGCACCTGCTGCCGGTGAACCACAACAATATATCTTTGTCTGTCTGAGAGAGGAGAAGAAAGTGAGACAGCCAGAGAGAGCATAAATTTGATTGTGTAGTAAAAAAAAAAACTAAAATAATTAATATGCCATTGTCACCATGAACCGAATTATTATTAGGTTCTTCTCTGAACTCTCCATCACTTAAAGAAAAGTGGTACCCAACAATCTTCTCCTGTTAAAATCCAGTGCTATTTTATGATCCAGCTTCTTATTTCAAAGAACTTATATCAAAAAGAATGAAATGAACAAAATAGGCTGGGGGTGCGGAGCAAGGAGTGGGAGGTTGTAGAAAGAAAGGCCAGCGTGGTTCCCAAGGAGACAAGTGCATTTAGTCCCAGATTACAAAATCTATCCTGCTGTTTCCTTGTTTCCAAATATTGTTTCATTGGCAGAATACTATGATTAGCATGTTACTCTCTGTATGCATGTCTTCATTAAACTACGGAAATTAGAAAATGACATGACATTTTTCCTGTGGGAATAGTTCATCGAGCCTTCGCTCACAAGACTCATATGAATTAGGTTGCATCCTGCATTTGGCATACAATATTTTAAAGATTGGGTTTTGTTCCAAAGGTCCAAATAGCAAAAAAGCTATAGATATTATACCCGGCAGGTTCATGCACTTTTGAACCCTGAATCTAGAAATGAGCCCAATCATTCATTGATTGAATATTGATCATCCTGATTCTATGTGTGGTTTGGTTACATTTTCAGAAGATACTCAGTCAAAACTGGAACAAGTGTAAAGAAGGACAATAAGGTGATAAAAACTCATACAAGAGATTAAAGGAACTGAACATGGCCTTGATAAAAAACGGAATAAGGATGGGGGGGAAAAGTCAAGTAGCTGAAGGTTTTACTGAATTCTGAATGATTTTGAGGCTAAGGTGATACCTCGTATTCCTTATAGATATCCTGTCTTTTCTAATAAAGGTGGTTTGGTAATAATCCAATTGAAATTTCTTTGAGCTATTTTTAACTGTATGGCTGTATATCCAACACTATCTTCTATTTGAATGTGAGGATGATACCAATTCAAGCAAGATCACAGATTTATGAAACTAATTATTGGTTTCAACTGTCAATCTTTCCTCAGAAATTGCTGGAGCTTTTGCCACCTCTTCTCGATAACTTGCAATATGTACAGAAATTTCTAGGTGAAGTTTAATGTAGGTTTTCTACTCAGCCCTTTCCTCGGAGGGTCAATAGGCCTAAATCCTTTTTGTGCAATGATTTAGAGCTACAAAATAATTAATCTGGTTCTTGTTCTCCCCTCTGTCCTTAACTTTACTCAAATTAACTACAGCAGAATATTTATCTTTAGCCACTTTGTTTCTTAAATGTATTTGCGTTGTTGTTGCTTATGATTTAGATTTTTCTTCTCTTGACTGAACTGAAATGTTGTTGTATCATGAATCTTTGACAATCCTACGCAGGACAGGAAGCAAAGGTCTTACAGGGAGACATTTTCTGTCTCAACATTAAGAAAACTTCCCAATGACATGGGCAGTTCAACAGTGGAACCAATTATTAAATGAAGGTGATTGGTTCCCCTTTGATGAAGCTGTCGAGATAAAAGCTGAAATGCTTTAATCTGGATTCCTGAACTGAGAAAAGGACAGCATAATTAGCATCTTCTTACTGGGTTTATACCCCAAAACATTAAACATAAAACTTTGACTTCATTTCATTGCTCTGTGACAATGCATTGGGCTAATTGAAACTTTGCAAAATGGATCATAAAAGAGATTGTAATATTAATGAGAGTTCTGTTGTTTTTTGCACAACTATCTGCCTAATGTGACCAGGATTATTTCAGACATTATCTGAAGTTTAGTCATACAATTATTACGGATGTTTGTTTATCACCTTGAAGGGTGGGGAATTATAGGAATGCAAATCTTTCCACCTGACCTTGAGTGCACAATTATCTTTTTTCCAGATCAGCAGTGCAGGAGCGCTGCTCATTTAATGCAATTAAAATATACAGTAAAATTGTGAGAGATTAGATTTAATAGAGTATATCAGTATCAAGCTGAGAGTTGGATTATGTTTTCAGATTTTCAAAAACATAAAGGATTGGGGAAAATGTCCATTAATATAATGAAATAGACTATAAAAACCCCGTATTGAGTTGAATGTTTAAGCGCAATGGCAGGTGGCTGGCAATTAATCTTGAGATCATACTCCTGAATCTAATTGATAAACATCATATTATATGAGTCCATCCAACCTAACAAATTAAATCTCAAAGTCAGCATTAATGAAACATCAGTAGGAAGAAACATTCCATAGATAGAAGGTTTTAACCTAAATTTCAATAAGATCTGAACAAGAAAATTATCTATAAAAAAATCATAACACAATCCTGTTGTACTGGAAGAACATTTAAGGTGTGTGGTGCTCATACCCGTAAAAACAATGGACCAAAATTTAACATTTAATAAAACAAAACCAAATGTTATAAAAGTCTATCAAAAGCTCTCAACTAGAATGTTTTCACATAAAAGCATATATATATATATATATATATATATATATATATATATATATATATATATATATATATTCTTAAGTTTTAGTAGGTACTTACATGTATGGTATTCAGCTTTGTTGGGTATTTTCCCATGTCATTATAGTTGTGCTTTTAAAGTTGTAGCAACGCTTTGGCAGAATCTCATCTGCCATCATCAGGCTTCTGTATTGATCATCCTGATTCTATGTGTGGTACAATACAGAAGCCTGATGATGGCAGATGAGATTCTGCCAAAACGTTGCTACAACTTTAAAAGCACAACTATAATGATGTGGGAAAATACCCGAACAAAGCTGAATACCATACATACATACATACATACATACATACATACACACATACATACATATTTTCTTAAGTTTTAAGAAAACTTCAGCCCTAGCTAATGCCACCCACAAACCCAAACTATGATTAAGATACATCAAAGACACATTTGTGATTTGGCCCCATGGAAAAGAAAACCTAAACAATTTCCTAACACACCTAAACAGCACCCCACCCCCCAAAATCAAGTTCACCATGGAAACGAAAAAAAGCAAACAACTACCATTCCTAGATGTACTAATCTACAAAAAAACAGATGGCACACTAGGACACACCATATACCAGAAGAAAACACACACCAACTGCTACCTCAACGCCCAATCCCACCACCACCCAGCACAGATAAACTCCATGGCCAAAACACTAATCACCAGAACCAAACGCCTGGCAGACAAGACACACATAAAGACTGAATTATGCACCCTGACTAAAGTACTGACAGCTAACGGCTTCCACAAAAGCAAAATCACTGGCTTGATCCACAAAAACACACTGAGATATAATGGAGACCTAGAAGATGAACAGACCTATGGAACAGCTGTCCTGCCCTACATAAGAGGTACTACAGACAAAATCAGTAAGATACTATACAGGCATCACATCAAGACTGCCTTTAAAACAGACAGAAAAATAGCAGTCATCCTAAGAAACCCCAAAGATATAATTGACCTGGAAAACCAAGGCATATATGAAGTCCCCAGCGCATCATGCCCTGCCACATACATTGGACAGACCAATAGAAGAATAAGTACCTGCCTAGATGAACACAAAAATGTAGTAAAAAAGCTGGAACACATTTCCTCACTAGTCCAACACATGAAAGCAACAGGTCATAGCATTGATTTCAATGGTACCAAAACCCTAGCCACTATAGAAAACCCCAGCCACAGAATTATCAGAGAAGCCATAGAGATTGAAAAAAGACCTGAAAGCATGAATAGAAGAGATGATTCCACCTGGCTGTCAATTATTTGGAAGCCTACACTCACAAACAAAAAAATCTCCACACTGCAAGCCAGGCACCTGGGCACAAACAGATCCCCCCTGATACCTCCAGCTCAAAAACACCCCAACCAGGCACCCAGATGAAACCTAGCTTCCTAATAAATGATAGCCATCCATTTACTCGGAGCCAAGCTGCACTAAAAGCCTCCAATACAGGAACACAATGTTGCCAGCCAATCAAGACAAAAAAAGTCACAAAACAGACAAAAGATATTAGAAACACCAATCAAGCAGAACACAGCAAACTCCAAGACCAATAAACACAGACTCCCAACCAATCAGGATAAAGAAAAAACCATTCTGGCACAGCAGTAGGCTAGCCCCAAATTTAAAACAGAAAAGGCTGTGAAAGCCTTTCATCTGACTCACAGATGAACACAATACAGAACCTGATGATGGCAGATAAGATTCTGCCGAAACGTTGCTACAACTTTAAAAGCACAACTATAGTGACATCGGAATATACCCGAACAAAGCTGAATACCATACATATAAGTACCCGTGAAAACTTAAGAAAACACACACACACACATATATATATATTTGTGATAAATCAATAAATATTAATAATTTTCATTCTGTTAACTGTGCTTCAGTTGACTCCTATAGTTGTTAAATAACTTGAGAATGCACACTTTGTGCATGATACCATGCACCAATTATATGTAAATATTTATATTAATTATTTAATATACTGTTAAGCTTAATAAAATTGTCCTAAGATTTTCTTCACTGACCATCTATCAGTGGAAAGGACATATTTAAGGGAATGGATTCCATTGATTGATCCTCCAGGTATGTATAGTGGTGGACATATTGTCTACAAAGCAAAGCAAGCAAGAGTAAAATCCTGTTCTGGGGATTTGTAGAGATTCTTAGTTATCCGGTCATGGTTGTCCCAAGGGTGCTTTTTCAGGAGACAACTGGACTTCCTTGGGTTTTCTTTTTTTAAAGAGGTTTTGCTTCTCATCCAAGAAGCTTCTTCAGCTCCGACAGGATTGTAGGGAACCCGAAGAAGCTTCTTGGATGAGAAGTGAAACATCTTCAAAGAAAAAACAAGAAAGTCCAATTGCCTCCTGAAAAAGTACCTTTGGGATTGTTCTGGAGGTTTAATTCAAACAATATTGCATGGTGCTCAGGATATGAAGTCTTTACACACTTCCATTTCCTTCTAATGTCAGAAGAATCCTTAATAGAAAGCTGTAATTGGCAGATAAAATAACTGATGAAATGGAGTTTAGTCAATTAACATTTATGACAATAAAAATTTGTCCTTAGGATGTTACAATGTCTGTTACCCTGATGCAAATTTATGGGAACTGAAAACATTGGGTAATTTCCTTCTATTTATTGCTACTTCATACTTCCTCTCTTCTTGTCCCGTGTGTTGACTTCTGCTTGAGGGCTCCTCAGGCTATCTGCCAGTCCTTTCATACTCTGTAAAATTCTGCATGCATGGAGGTTGCTGTTAAGAACAGTACATTGGCCTATGGTTTACCTGCAGCAAAAGTATATTTCATGTGGAGTGGCATAAAATGGCAAATACATAATTTTTGTTCTTTGATCTATTTTGCAAACTTTGTTTTTCAGGGCCATCATCAACACCATCATCCCACATTAATCCACTGCAAATTATGGATCACAATCTATTAATTCAGAGCAAACTGGTACATTGAAATGTTTCACCTTCTGAGTCAAGGACTAAGACTGAGTGAATGGCCCGAAATTACCCTGTAAGCTTCAGGGTCTAAGGGAGGATAAGAGCAGGGGTGGGATTCTCTTGGTTCGGGAGAACCCCTAGCTCCAATGATCAGCTGACTCTGAAATGGTTCACTCTGCTGATCACATGGCTCCATCCACCTGCCCTTGCACTGTACTCACCTCTATCTGCTCAGGTGATTTGTGTGGCATAGTGGATTGCTGTACCTCAGCTGTGTTACTCCCCTGAAGTAACATCGAAAGTAAATAATTTTGAAAGCTGTGCATGTGCACACAGCGCACATCAGGTGCATGCAAAGCATGCAATTAGCAAACCAGTTGTTACACTGGCAGCATCCCACCACTGGATAAGAGCCTGGGCCGACCCACTCCCAGTTTAACAACTATATCACATTGCGTCTCATATGTATGCATATTGTGTAAGTATGTGAACATATCCACATAAACACTTCCCCACAAAGTATACATGTTAAATATCTCTCTCTCTCTCTCTCTCTCTCTCTCTCTCTGTGTGTGTGTGTGTGTGTGTGTGTGTGTGAAGAGAAGTGAGAAACTGGCCCAAAATCACTTAGCTGGCTTCTGTGTCTAAGGGGGGACTGGAACCTGGGTCTCTCATTCCTAGTCTCAATCTTTTAACCACCATATATTAATGATTCATATTTCTAATGTGTGTGTGTGTGTGTGTGTGTGTAGGTCTAGGTGTGTTCAGGTCTTTTCCCGTGGAAGATTAAGAGTATCTTGGTGACGTTTTGGTGAGGTCCCACTCGCCATCCTCAGGCTGGTGCTTTCTGCTTTGTGCCAGTGCAAGCAGTGTGTGATTGGAGCTGCCGTCTCTCTATAAATACTGGTGGGGTGGGGTGGTGTGCTGGGCTGGTTGGCTGCGCTACTGCCTCTTGATTGGTTGATGGAGTTGATGTTGGTATAATGGGCTGTGTGATGCCCTTGTGGGTTTTGTTGTGGAGATATCCTGGATCTTGTGCTGTAATCTCTTGGGTCGTTTGTTTTGTAGTGATCTTTTTTCCATTAGCCTCCCGTGTTTTAACAGCTTGGGTAATGGATTGTGTGATGGTCTTGAGAGTTCTTTTGTTGTGGTATCCTGGGTCTTGCGTTGTGATCTCTTGGGTCATATGTGTTCTGATCTCTTTTCCATTAGCCTCCTGTGTTGTAACGGCTTGGGTAATGGGTTGTATGATGACCTTATGAGTTTTATTGCTGTGGTATCCTTGGTCTTGTGCTGTGATTTCCTGGGTTGTTTGCTGTGTTGCAATTTCTTGAGTTTTTGTGGTGTAATTTCTTGAGTTTTCTGATGTGATATCCTGAGTGGGTGGCTGTAATGTAGTATTCTGGGTTTTGGTCTGGCTTCGAGTTTGGAGTCTGGGTCTGTGTTCTTGGCGTGTGTCAGCTTGTTTGATTTTGGAGTCAGGGGTGCAACAACTGGTGAAGCAGTCATGGTCTGGTTTCTGGACGGTGGTTGTCCTTCATTTATAGGATCGGTGTGGGCCTGGGTCTGATGAGGAGGATTGGTGGTGGTATCCCGTGTTGTTTTGGGTCTGGTGTTGGTTTTTGTTTTGGGACTCGTTTGTTGGTGAGGGCTAGTTTCCAGATGTCTGGTAGGTGGGAGGTATCGTCCCGTTTATTCATGTTTTGGGGGTGTTTCTCTATTTCGATGACTTCCCTGATTATTCTCTTGCTGGGGTGTTCAGTGTTGGATATTAATTTAGTTCCTTCAAAATTAATTTCATGTCCTGTGGCTTTAAGGTGCTGGAAGAGGGAGGAAGTATTTTCTTCTTTTCTGACTATTTACAGAGAGACAGCAGCTCCGATCACACAATGCTTGCACTGGCACAAAGCAGAAAACACCAGCCTGAGGATGGCGAGTGGGACCTTGCCGAAATGTTGCCAAGATACTCTTAATCTTACATGGGAAAAGACCCGAACACACCTAGACCTACATACCTGTACCCGTGAAAATCTACGAAAACAAATATATATATATACATAAGTTTTCGCGGGTACTTACATGTATGGTATTCAGCTTTGCTCGGGTATTTTCCCACGTCATTGTAGTTGTGCTTTTAAAGTTGTAGCAACATTTTGGCAGAATCTCATCTGCCATCATCAGGCTTCTGTATAGTGTTCATCTGTGAGTCAGACTAAAAAGTCTGCACACACACACACACATTAGATATATCAATCCCATTTCCAAGTGGTTCCAAGTCATAAAAGACAAGGAATCTTATCTCTTTAGGCTAACACTCAAAAGCTGGTATTTACTCAACTTTATAAATACGAATCTAACTTTTAATACTTTGTTTTGTTCATTATTGTAAAGGGATATTTGCAAATTGTTGTTCAGAACAGAACTTCCTATTTTGTTATCTTTATAATTTAAAGAAGTACTGGCAGCAGGATCCACGGCGGGAGGTCAAAATCAGCAAAGTCATGGATGGAGTGTCACAATGCAAGTTCTGTCTTTTGTATATGTAAGTTAATATCATATGAATATTCAGATGGGCAAGCATGCATTGCAGGGTTGTGTCTGCTCTTTTGCAGATTTTGAAGCTCTCCCCAAGGACACTATTGATTATAGATTGATAATTACGTTTCCTAAATAAAGAAGAATCCTGCAACAACTATTTGCTAAAAAAAGATTCGGCCAAATTTTTTCCTTCAAAAAAACTGGGAAAAACAACAGTACCATTCTGCACACTCAAAGATAACATAGGATTAAAATATCTAAAATATCATTTTGCTTTGTATTTCTAATCCTGCCATTCCTGGCTAAATAGGGTATTTGAGGAAACTATTATCCTGTTCACTCCAGTATTGCTGCTATCCTGATGCTTATTGTAGCATTCTGGAAAAACTTAGAATATAAACATTTTTGTTGGGATACCTTTTGAATTTTTTTTCTACTGGAGGGGAGGCGGTTCACTTCCTTTCTTTTGTACTAATCTGTCTTTTTTTTTAATTTATTAAACATTGCTTCCTTGAAATTACAAAAAAAGCCATTTAGGATTTTTTTTTCTTTTATAAATACAAAAATTGCACAATGTGAGCACCAATTTTTGCCAGCCATATTTCCTAAAAATGCCACAAGTATTTTCCCCCAAACTGTGCTAGTTTCCAAACCTTTCAGTAATTAGACACTCAGACTTAAAAGTTGAGTTTTTCTTTTGACTGCAGTATTGTTAATGCAAATCACAACTGTTTGCCAATCTCTGGCTTGGGAAAAACCTAGCATCTTAATCAGAAATGCAAACCCAGAGACAGCAATGTGTATTGTAACCAAGGTTATAGTCTAGGGACACAGTCAGGAATAAGAAAGCATGAATAAAACAAGGCAAAATACAGAAGAAGCAATGCACATGAAATAACCTAGCTAGAAACATTTTTTTTTAAAAAAAAACAGCAATAATGGGGAATGAACAATTAGAGGAGCCAGCTCATTTATTACCCAATCAGAGAAAAGAAAATTTAAATTATCTTCAACCAAGTTACTTGTTGGTAATTTGGGTCTATCCTAAATTTACCTTGTGAATGTTTTGCTAAATTACTTGCCTTTGTAATTCATCCAAAATAATGAAAAAAAAACAACCTCCCCATTTTCACCTAGAGCAGTGTTTTAAGATGTGTGGACTTCATTTCTCAGCATTCCTCAGCCAGCAGAAGTTTTGGGATTGAAATCCACATATCTTAAAGTTGCCAAGGTTGAGAAACACTGATCTAGAGGTATGGAATATTAATTTCATTATGCACACCCATTTCAGTGGAAATTGAAGTCATCTTATACAGGTGGAAAGGCTTTTTTTCGGCTGCACATGGGGTTCTTGGATAAGAGAACATTGAATGAAGTTCAAGAGTTTGTCAGAAACATTGACTTTACTTGACACAAACAGTGTAGAAAATGAGGCTAAATATGCTTCAAGATCTTCAGTTATAAATGCTTAAGATGTGGTGTACCACAAAGCACTACAAATTATTTGAGGAACTGTACGAACAATGTCTGTTGAAAGAAAGTGTTGTGTAATCTTTTCCAAGTTTCAAGATATCTGCTTGTAGTGAATGAGGAAATAAGAAGTTGAAATGAGTAAGGTTCAAGATATTTTTGTATGAAAACACACATGAATCCGTTTGCTGATTTACAGCTTTATATATTGTCTCCCCATTACAAAATTGTTTTAAATATTAAGTAGGTCTAACTTGATCCTTAACAAAATGTGTAACAAATAGCTCCCAATATTATGAAGCTAAACATTGAGGTTAATTTTTGACATAGAAAGCTAGATAAAACCAGGTGCAGATCCATATTATTTAACACTAAGTTCAGTTATAACTATACTAATGTATGTTTAAAAAATTTGGGGGGAAATTTTTTTTTACTTGTAATGTATTGCTAAAGCATGGTAAAATAATACTCTGAAAATACGTTTTATTGAGCGGATATTAAAAAAAATCGTAATGCAAGAGAAAACCAGACCTGTCAATGCCTAGTCTAACAGGTATTGTTTTAGTGTCTTTGACAAAATAAACCAAGCATATGTTTGAAACTTTCCCTCCCACAATTCTGCTATGTAAAAGGCATAGAATCATCGAGTTGGAAGGGCTATCAATATATTTTTATAAAAATAAATAGAATGAGAAAAGTACAACAAGGATTTATAAAATGTAAAAATTACATTAACATTCCCAAAATATTAAATTAAACCATTTATTCTACATTTTGCCCTCTGGAAAAAGAAGAGCAGCTTTCTTCTATACATTAACTATTCCAGTATTTGACAAGTGTTATGATATCTTTCCTCTAGTCTTTTTTTAAGACTAAACCTACTAGCTATTTCCATCTCTGTTTATAGGATTTAGTCTCTCTGATAATATTTGTGCCTTTTTCTGATCCTGTTTCAATTTGTCTAATCCTCATTAAAATGTATTGCCCATAATGGACATAGTATTTGAAGTAGGATCTAATTAAAACAGAATTGAATGATCCTGTGATTCATTAATTGTGGAATATATATATTCAGAAGCCAAAAATCAAATCTGCCATCTTTGCAACCATATTGTGATGCAATCAATTTGCAATCAACAACGGTTCCAAAATTATGATTGTAAGTACTGTTACTTAAACCAGGTACTTAGCATCCTGTAGCTGTATTTAATTTCTGTTCTCTAACTGAATAATTTTGCATTCCTTTATGTTAAACATTGTTTATTTTCAGTACTTTTATCCAGATTGTCATGATTTTTGTCTTTTGTAGTATTATTGTCCTATCTCAACCACTTGTGTTCGTATACAGATTCACAAAATATTCCATCCACTTATTAATCCAAAGCAGTAATAAAAATATTGTAGACAACCCCAGAGAAACCCCTGTGAGATACCCATTCAAACATTACCAGTTTGATGAGGAACCATCGACAAACATTCTTTAAGGAAGATTTTTCAGCCACCATAATTGGTGTACCATTGACCCTATCTTAACTAACTTCTTAAACAGCATTTATGGGGTATTATGTTGCTGGATTCAAGTTATATGCTCATAGTATTCCCACTATCTGTTAGGTGCTTACAGATTATCTATTTATACTCTATTCTAGGATCTTCCAATATTTATGTCAAGTCTTTGATTTGCTGGAACTTTCTTTTTCTCATTTTTCAAGGCAGCACCATTTACTATGAAGACATAATTTAGTCAGGAGCTATCATTTAACCATGTGTGTCTGCCATTCTCAATCAAATAGTAACATATTAATCATTACTGCATGCTTGTTTTTACTGGGGAAAACATTTGTACATTTGTAGTGCTGGTATTTCAACTGTAAGGGCAAGTCCCCATAGTTGCACTGCTGGAATTTCTTCCCATGCCAAAGCCAGTAGGATATCAAGCCATTTTAAATCTTGCTTCCCTCACAAACAGGTCGTGTACCTGGAACAGATCTGCCTTGTACTGTTCTTCATACAGTAGCTTTAGCACATGCTATTCCAGGACTCAGAAAAGCTATGAAAGCCATAACCCAATTAGCAGAGCAAACCAGCTGATTATAAATTATCAAAAATCTAAAATGCTGTTTTTTTTCAAGGAAAGCAAAGCAATTTAGTTGAAGAATAAATAGAAATAAAATCTGGGGAAGGTTTTCCATTTGCAGGGGACTTAGAAAGCCCCTGTGGAAGATGTAGCTTCAAAGTCCTCCACAGCTATCAAGAAATTGTCTTACTCTAAAGAAGAACTAATGGAATGGGATTGATACCAGCAGCCTTAAAACTGACCAAGGCCAAAACCCTTATCCAAGTTTATCTACATTTTATAAAAAGTGAGCTTATGCAAGCAAAAAAATTAGGATCCTGTGGGAATGACTTTGGAGACATGAGGAAGGGCTGCAGGGTAGACAATGATTAGAAAAGAGGAAGCTAAGCCCACAGAAGGAATGGGAGTGTGATAAATGTCTTAGAATGGACATTTGGAAAAGTGATGGGGAAACTGATGTACTTTTAGACTTGCACGGTTCTGTTGATTAGCTTCACAATAAAGATGGAACTAATTCTCCTGGGTGTGCTTTTTATCTAAGCTGACAGTTCTTTACATGCAGCCCCAAGGAGTGCAGCCCTCAGGCTTGAGAGGCGAATGCCCAAATTAGAAACAACGAATTTAGTCTTGATAGACTGGAAGCTGATTACACTCTTCCTTATTAGTTGGTTATGCAAATATTCTTGGAGGACTACCCATCAACATGGTTATCAGCAGTGAGCCAGAAACAGAGGTATTCTGGACTTGTCATGGATTTGTTCTTAGCTTCTATTTTTGATCAGGTAAGAAAGACAGTTCCCCAAAGACTGAAGGGTATCAGGTGTCAAAATGTAAGTATATAAGGGAGCATCTTCTCTTGGGATATAAGAACTCTGATATATTTTGCAAATTGCAAGTTTGTATTGTCCTTCCTCAGACTGAGAATGATTTCTTTCAGAACCAGACATATTACTACAGAATTTCTGCTGGCTAATTCCAGGGTGGCAAGGTTTAGGGCTCTCTCCCAATGCTCACTTATATAGACCTACCCCGTAGAGGCCAGTTCCCTGATCCAGCTTCTGCATAGCCAGAGTGGGATGAAAAATGAAATGGTAAGTTTCCTTCAAGTTGCCCCAGGTTTCTTTTAAATTAACTAATGTACTTATTCCCAAATCAAACAAGCATAAATACTGTCTCTTCCTACTGAGACAGACAGACAAATAGTCAAGAAAAATATAATGTATTGCCCATAATGGACATAGTATTTGCACGGAAGACAAATTCCTTGTGTTTACAATCACACTTGGCCAATAAAGAATTTATTCTATTCTATTCTATTCTGTTCTGTTCTGTTCTATTCTAATTCCATTCTATTCCAATCTATTCTATTCTATTCCATTCCATTCTAAGAAGGATCTAATTAAAACAGAATAGAGTTGAACGATCCTGTGATCAGTGAATTTGTTATTAGATGGATGAACGAAGAGTGGAACCCCCAATAGCAGTGGCGTTGTGCTCTGACTTCACAATGAAACAAAGAAACTGCAGAGGAAGCACCTTACCCTTTCTATTGTGTGAAGAAATGGGGCAAGATGGTTAGTTTTAGAATGGTGTAGTGTTTGCATAAACAAGCTGTCTGCTTTTGTCTTCATGCAACTGCTATTAATGCTATTGAGGACCTGTTTAAAATTGAAAGCATAGTCCAGAGTTGCGGGGGGGTGGGTGGGGGCTCTTTCTCAGAGAGGAAAGTGACCAAAAAAGCTTGGAATCTTTGGTTTGCAGGGAGAGCAAAGGTAGTTTGCTCTCCTGGTAGTTCAGTGTATATCTAACAGTTATGCAGATAAGTGCTTTAGTCTGGCAAGATTTCTGGCAAGCAGCAGTAAAGAAACTACTCTGAAGTAACTCGTGTCATTCTTGGTTTTTTGGGGATGACATCAAAGGAACTTGGGATCTGGTCTCCACAGCCAAAAGAGGACGAATGGATGGGGGAAAATGTCCAGGATCAGAGAGAACAGGACAATCCACAGAACCAACTGTAGCCACATCATTATTCACATGGAACATGTCCTTTCAAGTCATTTTTTTTTTCAATTACTATACCTGCAGGGAAAACTTGAGGCATGACAAGAGGGAAAATATTTGTCAGACGTACAAGAAACTTGTCTTTGAACTGCTCAACATGGATTGCCTTTGAAACCCAGGTGGGGGCAAGGAATCAGTGGGTGAGTCATGCTTGCAGTGGCTGAGTGGAGTTTGTGCAGGTTGAGCAAATTCATCTTTCTCAAGCAATTTTATGGTTTTATTGGAGAAAAAAAAAATCTGTGTCAAGTGAATGGTTGCAGCGTTATCAGGAGCCAATTATAATCAGTTTGAAAGGAATCGAAGGCACAGACTTGTCATGAACCTTCCATCAGTTTTTTTAACACAAAGTAACACCTGTCTATTTCTTTTTAAAGCTTATGTTTGAAATCTGAAAAAAAAAATACTGTACGAGTAAGACACACACAAATATTGATTCTGAAAAACAATTGAAATAGACAAAACAAAATACAATCAAAAGGCTTCTTGAATTAAGCTTTGTTTTTGGTTTATGCCAAAATGTTTCACTGCATAGGCGTTATCAGTCTCCACCTCAGGTATTTTTCCCAGTAAAGCCATCGGCTTTGATCTTAAAATATCTAGGAGAATGATTCCATCCACAGGAGGACTCTACTGGCAAAAGAATGGGATAATTTTAGATTCCCCGCTTTACCCTAAAACATGTCTAGTACAGTTGCAGAAAGTTTTGGACAGTGGAGACAGTACTGACAATCTTGGCAGAAATAATATTTCTGTTGATGAGTTTACCCAACAGAGAGGATTCCTTTGAAGAGTTAGAGATATCCACTTCCTAGTTTCTAAAATATGAAAAGAGACTGTCTCTGTGTCTCCAACATTAACTCAGTGTAAATAAATTCAGAATTTCTACCACTAAGTGAGGCAGCCATAAAGCATGATATCATGTGACCCATCACTTAGCAATGGCAATCTTGGCACTACTTGTTGTCATGTAACCGAAACCCACTGGTTGTTAAGATAGGATCTATCCCGATTCAAGCCTTCTCAGCTTGGTCCCTGCCAGCCTTGAACTTGGCCAGCAAGTCACTGGCTTCTCTTCAACTTTTCATCTCTCTGCTCTTTTGGCCTTGCTTCTGCCAGCCTTGCTGCCCTGCACAGTGGTCGCTGAGTGAAGGCCATAACTTGAAGACTACCTATAAACATTTCCTCAGAATATAGTGAAAGTACTTCCTGAAAAGGTCAACATTGTTTTAGCACCATCATCTTACATATGTAGTGCACCCTTGAATTCCACCACAATTGGGACTAGAATTTCTGTTGTAAGTTGCGATTGTAAGTAAAGTCAGACCTGCTTTTACAACAGTTTTTACAATGGTAATTGATTAATGGTGATTAAGCAAACCTACCCTTCCCAATGGGTGATTTTTGCTGGATATCAGGGGGAAAAAAGTAGCAAATTGTAATCACATGCTCACAGGATAATGCAACCAGTCACAAAGATAAGCTGGTTGCCAAGTATCTGAATTGCAATCACATGACCACTGAGGTGGTGTGATGGTCATAAATGGGAGTACAGATCATAGATCACTCCCCCTTCCAACGTTGGCAAAATTTTGAACCATTGTTGAAAGTCGTAAGTTGAGGATTAATTGTATTCAGAAGTTGAACTACAGTAGCAAAAGTCGTATGTTTGACCCCTATGGATGTCAGCTTTTTTTTCCAAGTTGGAAAACTCTTTGGTATCCATAAAACCTTTTATCCAAAAGTACTACTTGAGAATCACAGGAAAACCATATTTCTGGTTCACTGGTGATAACCATGTTGATGGGTAATCATCCAAGAATATTTGCATAAATATCCAACTCTGTAGTTCTGTTGTTTCCAGCATTCATTTCCATAATGATATGCAGAATGCTGTGTATCATTGTGTAATGTAAAAGTTATGGCTGATCAAATCAAAGCCTCTCCTAACTCAATACATTATTTTTTTCAGTTCCTTCTGTATCCAGAATATAAATACCTTTAATAGGATTTGTGAACCCCCTTGGGCTGGTTCAATGCAATTATCTGTAATACAGGTAAATGCACGTTTAACTGCTTCCTTCTTAAGCATCTGTTCATTTATGACAGTGATAAGCAATTTTATGACCAATCCTCATATTTATGACCTTCGCAAATTTGTAAAATAAAGCAGAGTTGCAGTTTCACTTAGCAAGCACTTCGCTTACTGACCATGTTGTCAGTCCCAGTTGTGGTTGCTAAATGAAAACTATCTTTATGTAGATAAAACTCCATTGACTTTTGCATTTTGTTCCAACTGAATGGTCTATATGTACTTTCCATTTTAAAACCATCACACTTATTCTGTAAAAAATAGTTGCCATAGTTAAGGAATATAGGTGGTCCTTGATGTACGGGAGATCATTGAATGATTGTTCAAAGTTCTAATGGCACTGAAAAAAGTGACTTATGACTATTTTTCACACTTATGACCTTTGTAGCATTCCCATGGTCATAGGATCAAAATTCAGATGCTTTTTAATTGGTTCATACTTACGATCTTTGCTGTGTCCTAAGTTCATGTGATCATTTTTTGCAACCTTTGGACAAACAAAACCAATGGGGAAATCAGATTCACTTAACAACCATATTACTAGCTTATCAACTGCAGTGATTCACTTAACAACTATGGCAAGAGATATTGTAAAATGGGGCAAAACTCACTTGATGAAAGACTCACTTAACATAAATGTTGGGCTCAATTGTGGTCATAAATTGAGCCCTACCTGTAGTTTTGTTCTTTCCCCGTTTCAGTCAGCATGCTATAGAATAGATAATCCTTGAGTTACATCCACTTGTTCAACAACCATTCAAAGTTCTAGTGGCATTGAAAAAAATGGAATTATGACCAGTCTTCAAAGTTCTGGCCATCACAGGGCACCCGAAGTCATGTGAACAAAATTTGAGCCATTTCACCTCTGCTGCCTTCCCTATTCCTTCAGCTGCCTTGACATGCAAAGAAGCCCTTAGCCAAGGAGCTGTTAGAAATCACCACTAGGCATCCTGGTTATGCCTGAAGGAGGACCCATAGAAATATCCCCACCTTGCTACTCAGTGGAAGGATAGGCCTGGCCGGTAGCGATGCTTGTCATAGAGGACTTCCAGCCTTGGTCACCTCCCTTCTTAGAAGGGTGCCAGTATCCAGCTGCCTGCCTGTCTATACTTCCTCTCACCTGCCTATTGCCCCTCCCTGCCTGTACTCCCTGGCTCTCTCCCTTCAGCTTCACTTGACTGGGACTCCCATCTTTTTCCGCATTGTGGTTACGTGAAGCCCTCACTTAATGATTTGAACAATTGTAAGGTTACAAGGGCATCCTGGATAGCAATGGAGTCTTGTGATATCACAATTGATGACTGCGTCATGTAGCAATGGAAATTTTGGTTCCAGTTGCCATCATAATGAGGTCACTACCTGTATTTTTGTTGTTGTTGTTAAACTGTTTCCTAAAAGCAATAAAGCTGATTTACAAACTGGCCAGTAAATTCAAAATGTTTCTATCATTAAGTCATGGCATCTTGAAATATTCAATGTGCAAGAAGAATCAATATGCAAGAACCTGGTACTAGATTTTGACCTTTTTGCATTGAATCACACAATTTTTGGTCATACATTAGCCCATATTCCCTAGTTGCAAAACTGATCTATTTTGCATTCTACCCAAAAATCTATTGTTTTCAATGGAATACGGAATGATTTAATTTGAAAATGTGTAAAACGTCTATGAAGTGAATAGTAATATATTATGAAGAAATTTTATCTACAAAAGTGAGACAGTACCTGTAACTATCTTTGTACATTATTTTTTTAAATCTTGAATTTATTATGACATAATAGATATCACAAGGCACCCATATGATTACCAACGCTTTCATATATATGAAGATATGTATAGTATTTGAAAGCCACAATAACTTCTGCAATAATAAAGTTATTCAATAAATTTGTTTTTTTCATTATTCAAGTAGAGTTTATACATCACAAAGTGATAATTCGTACCTATTACAGGTAAACTGATGTTTTATCTTTCCATTTGAAATTTTTTACAAAATTATGACTTTTTACAGAAAATGAAAAGTATTTGTAAAAATATCCAGTACTCAACAAAAATATGAATGTTTTCTTTTTTTAAAAGAAAATCACTAGAACAGCATTCTCTTTGATTTGTCAAGTAATTTCACCAGCTGAGTTCTTTAAGGCAAGCTGGTTTCGTAAAGGATTGGCATTTCCTCTAACTGGTTAAATACTGGAAACTGAAAAAGAATCTGTATATTTTTAAGTTTCAAAAGAACTGAAACATTTAAAGATTCAGAGGAGGTACTGAAACATGATTCCATAAGGACTTTCCAAGTGATTGTCTCTTCGCTGAGTTTTCATGACATCTTACGCTATTAAAAAAATGGGAAAACATATCATTAATGCTCTTGTATTACAGTATACATTTCTTTGATAGGATATTTTAATCTGTATTAATTAAACTTGTTACTGATGATTAACTGAATCCAAGCATGTAATTGTGTACCATCCTGCTCAGTATTTTACTCCATAAAGAGAACTATAGACTATAAAAATGGAAGGTATGTTTTCCTCATATGATTTGACCTGCACCATGGGAATTAACATATTTGGCATGTTTACTTTGCAAGGTAATGAGCAATTATTTCTATTTATTTTTATTTAATTATAAAATTATTTTGCAAAAGGATTCTCATCAAGGTTAAAGATATTGTTTACAAGTTCTCTAAAATGGAGCTGGGAAGGACTGGCCTTTAGCTAGGCTTGAACTAAGGGGTGGGCCTCATTCTGGTTCAATATATATTAACATATTTCTCTGTTATCACAGGATGAAGTTAGTTTACAATTACGTACCTGTTGCCTAAGAACAACCACATTCTCCATCTTCTTGGGAAACATTATGAACTGCAATGAGACTTTCACATTGCTCACTTTCTTCAGATGTTCTATAAGACGTTAACAGACTTGTGAGTCTTATTATTATTATGTTTATAAAAAACATAACTACAGCAATTACTGTATTGTACTGATGAATCTTATTTTACATGGCCAATAAGAAATTGTTAAGGACAAACAATACTGTACTTAAAATACTGTAGCAAATGTTGAGACTTCTGTTTATATTAGTTATTCAAGCAAATTCTTTTGAACAACTAAAATCAGAACTCTCCAGTATAATGTCAAGAAAAGATAGTAACACATCAAAACACTACTGAAAATAAATTATAAAAATAGGAGATTCAGTGTTCAAATATTTAGATCAAAGTAGAAGGAAAGCATACCAGTCAGACAGTTTTAAAACCAGATCCTGCAAAGTTCAGAAAGATCTCTACAAAATTCATTTTGAAATGATTTGTGATAAAAATTAAGACATAGTAAAGATATAGTTGAAAAGAAAGAAAGACGAAGTGGGTAGGAAAGAAGCAAATAAATCACCCTACCTCTGAATACGATGCTTTCGGCAGATAAATACAAAAACTCTTCTAATTCCCACCATTACTGGATCCCAATTGTTGTAGTGACATAAAAGTGTTGCAATGAAAAAGGAAAAAAATACAGGGATTGCCCCTGCAAAAAATAACCAAGAAAACTGGACCTGAAATTAAAAGATCAATTTGATATTTTATCAAGAGTAAAAGTAGGTTAATGGAAAGACAAATATCCCATAAGTTTGGATCAGGAAAGAGACATTTGGAGGGCAGTAAGGAGCTGTAGAAAAGGAAAAGGGGACATGAGAGGAATATTTAGCCAGAATCTTAAGTAAGTCATGGTTACAGTAATGTCTACCCAATCTGGACTCTTAAGCTCCATAATGACATCAACCTTGGCTATGGTTGATGCTTGTTAGTCAGATGCTTTCCACTCCTCATGCCCCGTTGTGTGTTCATGTTGAATTCACTAAATAATGGTTTCTCTCTGCTCTTTGCAATTTTATCAGAAAAGGTGAAAGAAAAGAGTGTAGAAGCATATGGCTCTCTGGGGTGTTTCTCTAATGATGAAATATAGTGTTCATTCAGACGAAATCAAATGCAGAAAAGGATGAGGCTACTTTCCATAAAGGGGGTCACACTTCTTTGATGGTTCTTCTAAATTAGTTACAAATTTCAAGTTCCTGAAGCAGCTATGCAGATCTTTAAAGTTAGAAATGTTTGATCTGTTTTGGTAACAGATGAACTTTATAGCTTGGATGGGGAAAGGAAAGTGGTAGAAGAGAATAAAGCTCACAAGATAAAATAATCTCATATCTGGGATGAAAAACATTTCAGGAATGGACACCAGATAAAGTGTGAATCCTTTAATTTAAGAGGCAGAACTGTGTGAGTAACATAGACATCAATCAAGGCTACAGCTGACAGTTAAAACTGACAGTTGCATTAAATGCTAATTTCACACTATCTGTGAAATATCTCACTTTAGAGTGAAAGTGTCACAGTGAGGGTGATTTTTACCAATGTTAGAAATAAATATGGAGAACAGATAATATTTTTACTGTTGCTGGTAAGACAATTAAACCTAACTGGGTGACTCTGGGCCAATCATTCATTCTCAGCCCAAACCACCTCACAGGGTTGTTTTGGAGGAAATAGGAGGAGGAAAGCGTTTTGGATATGTTCACTACCTTGAGTTATTTATATAAATAATAAAGAAAAAAGAAAAAAAGTTAATAAATGAATGGATGGCAGGTTCATATCAACACACAATTGACTGCAGTTACCATTACATCCTGCCTTATTCTGATTCCTGAAGCAAAACACCCCAAGGGGAGAGAACACCCTATTTAGGAAAGTATTTCATTTGGGGAATTTACAATGAACACCATGGACATCTATTTGAGGCTTTCTGAAAACAGTGGGTTTGTGTTGCAGTGCTTTTGTTACTTGCAAACAAACACCTGCATTTTATGAATGGAGAGCCAGTTTGGTGTAGTGGTTAATATGCCAGCCTGGAAAATGGGAGACTGTGAGTTCTAGGCCTCTTTTAAGCATGAAAACTGACTGGGTCACTTTGGGCTAGTCACTCACTCATAGCCCAGATCACTCTACGGGGCTGTTGTGGGGAAAACAAGAGGCAGGAATGTTAAATATGTTCACTGGCTCAAATTATATATAAAATGGTAGGATAAAATAAAAACAAGAACAGCAACAACAGCATTAAAATCCTATTATCTACAATTTAATACATTTATTTTTGTAACAGCATTAGAACTTTTTTCTTATTCATGAAGATTCCATTAGGAATTTTTAAGATTTTCTTAAATTTAAAATAATGAAAAGGTGAACTTGGTTTTTAGTTTTAAAAATTTGAATTTTAAAAATTTCTGTTGGAATTTTGTGTAATATTTACCATTGCCTTCAATACAATTTATATTACCTTTTGCATGCATATGTCAGCAATTATGGACAGAGGTATTGTAAGGCTCAGGGCAAGTGTTCCTATCAGTGATGAGGTAAGAAAGCAGCCCCTGGAAAAATGTTAAAATACAAAGATTTGAGTTAAAAAAAAATAGAGGTACAGAAACAAATTTCACAAGTGTAAACCAGAGTTTTGCAGAATTTGTAGGTACTTTGGCCTTGTTATATTGATTAAACTTGTTATATCGATTAAAGATACTTAGGAAACTCATAATTTTCTTCTTAATTTATTGATCAGATCTCTCTAGTCCTACCCTGTATTTCTGCTATACATCTTTATTTGTGTATCATGTATGCTAATTTGACACACATATATCATATCAGAGCTTAGTGTAACCTGTCAAAGAAGTCAAAGGATAACTACCTCCTCTGCTAAGCCTCAAGATTTTCAGATGCAGTTAATGAAGTCTAATGTTATGCATCTAGAATAACTGATTCCAAAAAGTATACTTGCTATCTGTAACTGCTGCTAACAGGCACTGCCATGTTTCAACAGAGGTACTCCTCATTTAGCAACCATAATTGGGACCAGCAATTTAGTTATTAAGTAAAGTGGTTGCTAAGTGATACCACAACTGTGCTTATGACCTTATTTCAGCCTTCCTTTGATATACAGATCTGCAAGATTCATAAATGAGAGGACTGGCCACAAAGTTATTTTTTGAAAACTGCAAAATGGTTGCTAAATGATGCAGTTAAACAAGAACTATGTCTCTCTCTCTCTCTCTCTCTCTCTCTCATTTGGCTCTGAAAAATTTCTTCAGACTCAGAGTATTATGCCAAAGATATACTGCTCTTGTCTTTATAGTAATATATGAAGATTTTCACCATTTAGTGATTAAAGAAAAGACTAAGTCATCTATATGCACAGATAGCAACACTTACATAGCTTATCCTTCAAACGTGAATATCCATAACTTGATTTTAAGGAATCACTTCAAACTAATTAGAAAATGTTGGCAAGATATGTCTAGACATATCTAGACATAATGGTTCCGATTAAAAACCATGCAGATAGAACTTTGCTGTTTCAATTATAAAGTTCTCCTTCTCTTCTATTGTCATTCATTTATGGCCAGCAAATTCTTCTCCAAGCAAAGAATTGGCAATGAAGTTGCACCTGCTATTAAGCTGATGTAACTTTGCTTCATTTGTGATATCCCTATAGTCTTAGGTTTGCTGGAAAATGCACAAATTTCATAATTGCACACTAGCATTCTAGGATCAATCCTAAACAATCACTTGAAATTAGTATCTACTATGTCTGGACAAGCAGCCATATGTCATATCATGTCACATGTTGTGATGGCTACTAAAACCATTGCAATATACACTGAGTTAAGCAGTAGATTAATATAGTTTGATGTGTGAACTCAGCCTTAATGGCTTATTAACCAAATTATGGCCATAATTTGTAGGTCTAACTCTAAAGGCTTTTAAAAATATGATTTATTGTATGATATATGTAAAACCATGATATCTATTTTTTAAACCACATTCTATTTTTTAATATTTAATAAGCAACGGTAGTCGAGGGTGTGTGTGACAGCAGATACTTTTCAATGTATGTATGGTATTGTGTTGCAATCAATACCAGTAAAGACAGCAGTTTCCAAAACATACATTATGGAAAAATAATTTCATTTGGTCCTAAAATATATAGACTGTTTATTGTTCAGAAACCTAATAATCAAAACAACAAACATACCACAACCAGAGGAATTCAGACAGAACAGTTCCAACAAGGCCATTAATGACTATGCACATTAAGGTTAATTTATTGGGAAATTCAAAGACTTCAAATCCAGTATAATGAAGTAGAAAGAAGCCTGGCCAAAGCAACAGCAAATTAAACAAGCCAACAAAACCTGCAGGAACAGAATAAACAAACAGATCACATAACAAAGAGTTAGTCTTACATTGCAAAATATACTTTGCAAAACTTAAATTATCAAGTTAAAGATTCAGTCCTAAGCTGAAAAACGGTGTCTTAAAATTTGTTCTTACCAAAAAACATTGGAATATCGAGCTTATCTTCTCTGTCAACTTTTCGTTTTATCATAACTATATAGATTGCATACAGCACAGCTCCCATCAGAGACCAGAGAGACCCTGTAAATAAGAAAGCAAGGTATTGCCACTGGATTAATTAAATGTAATCTATTTGTTTAACAGGCTATTAAAGGTGTTGTTTTTATTCAAATAAATAATTTATGCAAAATTAAAAAACTGGTAGGATCCTGCAGCAAATTATTTCACTTTTTTTTAAAAAAAACCTTGATTCCCTCAAAATAAATACATTTCTATAATACATTTATTTATTTAGAGGCATTTTTGCTTCTTACTCATCATAATGGCAATCAAATATCACTACGGATTCAACTATTAAAATGGAGTTTCTTTATGTATTTTTGTCATTTTTAAAAAAAATAAATAAAGCAATATTCTTCAATCACTTCAATTTATTGTGAGGAATTAAAAAAAAAATACCTATTGTATCTCTTCCTGAAGATTTCTCAGATCCAGACAAATTCACCATAACAACACCTCCAATGCTATTTTAGAAATAAAGCATTATATTCCAGTTAATTTAGTCAAATAGTTTGTATGTTAAGAGTTAACAATAAAGAGTGTTTACAATTGCTTTAATACCACATATTGTTGTAGTTCAATGGTCCTCAAAATTATATATAATTTATAGGGACTAAATAATAGTAAATTTTCTTAAAATTACAGGAAAAAAGGGAATTTTAAAGAAAAAGAACATTTCTTTGCAAGTATAGAAGGAAATTGGAGAACTAGAAAGGAAGATTATACATTAGCAGAAGCCATTCCCAAGCGCATCACGTCAAGACAAGAAGAAGAAAAATGGGAGGTTTGAGGTGAATATTTCCCTATAAATAACAAACTAGGCTTGGGAATAGTCACTTCTCAGGGGGTGAGTTCATATATCATGTGAAACTAATTATGGCTTATTTGAATAGACCATTAATCCAAATACCATCAGTGACAAACCATGGTTTACAAACCAAAACAACTATAAATTTAAGAGTTGAAGCCGGAGCTTGGTTGCTTTGGTTCTGTTTCCATGTACCACAGAAGTACAGTATATTAGGACAGGGTTTTTTTTCCTGCTTTTGGAAGAAAATAAAGTAGAAAATAGAAACCTTACAGAAGCAAAATGGGTGCACCTCATTAGCACGGCTATCACTTTTTTCCAAAGCTGCTCTGTAGGAGAGGTCAAGCACACACGAAGCAAGCTGTACAAACACAAAGTCCACAGTCCCAACTGGGACCTGCTTTGCAAATCAATGCGGTCTTTTCCCTTCTAAAAGCCAAGTTTAAAAAAACCTACCATATTGCTTCCCTCTGCTCTGCTTTATAGATTTGCCTCACTGCAGTATTTGCAGAGGGGACTCCCCCAGCTTTGACCAGCCTTTGCAAAGCTGGAAGAGTCAGACTGCAAAAAGGAAAACAAAGGGCCTCACTCTAGCAAACTGCAGTCATTTTGCTTCCATGAAGAGAATCACATCACCGGCGTGGCAGGAAGCTCTTCATGGAACTTTGCCCAGCCTAATCTAGAATAAAGTATAACATATCTTTTCCCCTCACCACTTCTGATAGGTGCCCATCAGGAGGTTTAGTGCAAATATGGGTGAAAGAGAGTAAGGTGGAACCTTCATGGTTGCGAAGTTTCCAATTCCTGCATGGTTTCAATTCCTTTGATTTGCTAGAGATTACGGTCTGCAATAAATGAATGCCTGGGATGATTTGTTGGAGGGGATAACATTGAACTATGTGAATGTGTATGCAGCACAAACAAGCCTAGGATTATGCATTCTGCTCTTCTACATTCCTCTTCTGGTGAGATCACATCACTTGGGCTCCCTGGTTCTGGATTCATACCTCATTTTAAATCAATCCAATGATTTAACACAGTTTAATTGTGCAGAGTAAATTGATGTCTTACAGATAGCTGACTTACAACCACAATTGAGCCCAAAATTTCCATTGCTGAGCAAAGCAGTTGTCAAGTGAGCTTTGCCCCGTGGTCATGTGATCGCCATTTGTAACCTTCAAAGCCAGCATCTGACAATCAAAATCAATGGGGAAGTCATGGTCATGTGACATCACTCTTAACAACTGTGGGTAATTTGCTTAACAGCCAAGCTGGAACTCATATAAATTGGCATGGTCATGTGATCTTTCACTTTACATCCCCACCACTTAGCAACGGAGTTGCCAGTCTCAATTGCGGTCAGTAAGTAAAGATTACTTATATTTGGTTTTAATTTATGTATTGTATGAATCCATCCACCACAGTTTATTCCATAAAACATGGTTAGTAAATGTTAAACCAAAGTTTAAGATCACACGTATACTTAATTTTCAGTGATGCCACAGAATTATCTGATTTAAGAAGGTTCACTTGATGATATTAAACCAACAAGACTCAAGAGAGCTCATAACGCAGCTGAGAAATGGCCACTTTAGTAGGGCAGTAGCAATACAGAAGCAGTACTTCTAGCACACATTCTGTAGATTACTTTGAATATATTTTCATGTAGCTGTATACAACTAGCTGTATCTAAAAATAGTAATAAAATCTCCATTATTAAATCCAACTATCTAGAAGAACATAAGAAAACTCAAGCCGGTTGGGGAGAAGAAAATGGAAGATTAAGGAGTCTATATTCCTACCTTAAAATGACAGCTAACAATTTTGAGAGGGTAAATCTATCTCCACTATTACTTGGAAACACTGCAGCAAGGATTAAGGTAAATAATCCTGTGAAAAGAACAAAAGAATATTCTATGCATGATCAAATAAAAAAAATGTAAGACTGAAAACATAATAATCAAAAGATAATGGTTTTAATTAATTTCAGGCCTAAATGAAATTAAAATCTAAAATCAAAAAACATTTTATTGGATTTCTTAGACTTTAAAAACATTGTATACAATTTTATTGATTTAAAAAAACTGCATTTCTTTAAGTAAAGTTAAAATATTATCAGAATCCCTTTTTAAAAATGGAATGTCTCGGATTCATATATATATATTTGCAAAAAGAAATTAAATGAGGTTAATTTTTATTTAACAAAGCTTTCACTGTTTTTATTTATTTATTCATCACATTTACAAATGAATGATGCTGACTTTCGGAAAACTATGAACACTACACTCCTTTACACTACTTTTTGGAGACTGAGTGATACCCAGAACTGAATTTGATTTGTTAATTTACTAACTGTGTTAATTTGTTTGACTTTATTTTGATCTGCTGTTATTGTACTGCTTTGGCTTAATTTTGTTGCATACTACCAGGAGGTGATTACAGTTTAGCAGCATATACATCTGATGCTTTGGTAAGATGGATGGCCAATACATTTGATAAACAAACACATAAAATACTAATATGTTCAAATGTATGCAAAAATAAATGTTTTCTTACTACAGCTGTTTGCTTTTCTTGTATCCCCACACTTATTCAGCAAAAGCAAATACTGCAGAAATTGTAACAGTCACACACATGCTAGTTTACTATTACTGCTATCACAATATGGGAATCAATGCTAAGTGACAATCAGCGTAACTTTTAAACAATCCCATTGATGAGGCTGCTGAATAAACCTCTATGGGTCTGCTTGTTGAACCTGAACTCTTAATGATGGCATGTGATACCTCACACTATAGTTTCCTTTTTTTCAAAAAAAAGAAACCCTTCAACAACGCTGTCTTCCTCATTAGGAGTGATACAAAATAGATAACTATATTTTTCTTAAATATGAGGCCATTTGAGTGAAGTAGGACAAGTGTTTTAGAATATATCTTCATTTCTTACCAGAGGTTGATGACAGAATGTTAACTATTGCCACTTGAGTGTCTGAAAGTGCTTCTTGATAAGAGAAATTTGCCAAGAACCACTAGAACATGAAACAGTAGATGTTAGCATAACATTCAATTTCTTGTTTGAATAACTGCTTTGAAAGTCGGAAAAAAAGCCTTGCAAAACATTAAAAAAGATTGTTTAAACGATCTATATTTAGAGCATAGCAAGAGCATACACACAATAACATTGGCCTGTATCAAGAAAAAAAGGAGAAGCTGAACTTATTGTAAATTACTCTTCTGATCCCAGAATGAAACCCCACAGAAAGGTTAACCCTATCTATTCTGAAAGGAGTTCTTCCTGTTCCAGAAGAAAACCCTCCTTCAGTCACTTTAGACCTCTGGCTTCAACAAAAAAAAAACTTAAAAAAAAAACTAGATAACTCCTGCGTTGGCACAAGTGTTTGTAACTGACAAGAGGAATGTAGAAATGTAGAAAAGGGCAATATCCATCAGTTATCACATCCTGATAGTAAGCGGTACACAGAGGAATCTGACTTCCGGCTGTTTGTACTGATTCCTGTCCCTGATTGCAGGGTGGGAAGTCTGAATCTTTTAGGGTTCCAAAGAGTAATTTGCTGTTAAGCTCCACAACACTTTCGGTCACCAAAAATGGAGTGGAGAGCAAAAGGATCTACTGCAGCAGTATTCATAGGGAGGGAGAGTAAAAATTAAAGCACTTTCTGTAGAACCATGTGACCAAAAGTAGCATCTGCTGAGGCAAACTGGTCTATCTGGTAATGTCTAATGAATGTAAACAATTTCATGCATGTAGTTTCCTTACAAATGTCTATTAGCAGGAGTACTTCGATGGTATAGTTGCAACGTTAGAAGGAAGCTGTTTCTTGCTGGCAGAATATTTCAACATAACGCATTCAACTAACCCCTTCAGTTGACACTGAATTGTGTAATTCTCACATTATCTGTTTTGTGAGAAAGGAAAAGATTACTGGCCTCCAAAACTCCAAGGGAACATTTGAAATATATTATTAACACTCTTAACTGATAAAGTGTCATCAAGTTGGTGTCAATTTATAGTGACTACACTGGTGAGTTTCTCCAAGAATTGTTCTCAGCCTTTTGGGACTCTCAATGGCGCACTCAATACTGTCATAATCAAGTCCATCCGCTTTGCTGCTGCCATCTTTTTCTTCTTCTTTTTCCTTCCAATTTCCTCAGCATTATAGATTTATTAAAGGAAACAATGACAATTCCCATCAATATCCCAATAGAGGATATCCCAATAGAGGATAGGCTTGCATCTTTGAAGAAGTGAGGTATTTGAATGTGGCAAGATAGAGATGCATTTGCTGAACAGAACACGAGGCAAATGCTTGTCTACACAATATGGTTGTACCCTTCTGCTAGGAACTCCAGAATCTCCTCATTCAAAAGTGCACCAAATCACTTGGTAGATGTAGATGGAGCCTGGGCATCTGATTATTAAGATGGACTCCACTGCCAAACTTGAAAAGCTGGAGCTCAGATCTTCCCACCCAATTTCTAGGTATAAATCCAGATAATGAATTGGGACTTGACATCTATTTGGTGTCCTTTGTATTTCTAGGAAAAGAACTGGCATCCATATACGCAGTCCTTCGCTTTGTTTTAAGATTTTGTATTTTCTCTGTTCTGTAGGATCCATGAGTGCTTCATTTTCCTCTTCTTGGGAAAAGAATAATAGAAAAAATTTGATGACCTTATGGAAGGTTGCCAGGTCTCTCTTTCTTCCAGCTTCTCCGAAGAGATGTCTTGAGCATATTTAGTATTGTGTAAAATCCAACCATGAAAATTAGCCATGGGACTGTTGGTGTTGGCCACTTCTACGTGAATATATTGGACCCAACATAAATCTGTTTTCAGGGTCCTAAGCATTACTGACCCTGAAAACTGGTTTGTTTCTCCTTAGATCCATCAGGGTTCATTTCCTATTCCTTTGATATATTCTCTAAAGATTCTCGATTCTTTTATCACTATCCTACCAATGTTACAACTCATGTGTTTTTACTGTTGCTGCCAGCTTTTTGGGGGGGTGGGGGGGTGTTAATGAGGCTTCTAGCTGCCATGGAGGTCACTGCTGCTGGCACTTAGTCCAAGTCCAGCTACCAAAAGATCACTTCTGCAAGCATCTCTTGGTGACATCTTAAATCACTGCTATTGATGCTGCTCAAATCTTTGTTTGATGGGAGGATGGAAAGGGTCACTCCAACTGGTGTTATCTGGTTCTTCAGGCTCTGCTTACTTCTGTTCCTCTTTGCTCACAATGATGCAGGAGTTGGAGAGGGATTGTCTGTTCCTTGGAGAACCCTTTGCGTCTTTCATTTTTCTAAGTATTTAAGGTCTTCCTGTTGTTTGCCTTAAGGAACATGGGAATACCTTTTATATCACCCCAGAGCTCTGTATTTTTCCTGGATGCCATCACTTCTGGTATGCTTCCTGCATCTAGCTAGCAGGCTCGTTAGATACCGGCATGATTATACTGCCATGCACTCAGTCGCAGCAGTCCCTACCACCTCTTATAGCAGCTTCAAAGAATTTATTCCTTTCTTCCTCCTCCCTCCCTCTGCCACAGATTCCTCCTCCCTCCCTCTGCCTTTTCTAGACATTTGCCAGAAAAATGGATGAGGAATAATAGAAAATGGAAAAGGCTCTTTTATGTTTTTTTTAACTAGAAGAGGTAGAACAAAGCCCCTTTTTTATCAACTTCCTCTTCAATGACTTAGAAGGAAAGAATTAGGCAATTATAACACAAACAGAAATATCTGGCTGAGCTTCCCTGCCAGGAGTGTATCTATTGACACCAGTCTTGGAACCTCTAGTCTCTGTTCCCTTTTGTAACTTGCTTTCAAATACATTAAAAAAAATATAGGAAACTACTACATGATGAGAAAAACTCCGGCCTCCCTTATCATATCCTTTTTGCACGTTTGCTTATTAGCCCTAAAAGGTCCTGAGAAAATAGTCATCCTTTGAAATAAAAATAAGGAGCTTCAGACCATTGCTTTATTTGTTAGTAGGCTCACCTGCTTCGAAAAAAATGACAAAGGGAAGGAGAAGTCTCAATAAAAGAGAATATATGTAGCCCAGAAGTAATCCTGAGCTGAGGATTCCTTGGTCCTGAGTTGGGTTGGTTGCTTGCAGATGTTTCATTAACCAGCTAGGTAACATCATCAATACTAGTAAGTGTGGATTTGCTCCCTGTGTGTGTGTGTGTGTGTGCTCTTTATATACAGTGACTAAAGTCCCCCCCAAACATCTTATATAAACCAAAAGACCCAGTGGCTCAAGAAGTTAAAACCAGGACTCATCTACAACATACATTAACAGTTACTATGTAGGATAGTCAGGCAGAAAATTATCGGAACACATTGATGAACACCAACTAGCAGCCAGAAGATAAGATGAAAACTTCTTAATCTCACAAGCCAGATTCAACTGTAGATTCAACTATAGGTGGAAACTGTGAGCATCCTAGACCAAGATAAATCCAAAAATATTGTAGAACTTCTGAAAACTTGGTATCAAAGAAGTCAACCGACAATAGATACATAGAGATAAACCATGTTTACATATCATTCAAGAGAGAATAAAAAAGATAGGAAGGAACCTCTCCAGCAACCAAGGAGAGATTAAATCAGACAAACAGTCATGAAGAAAACAATATCCTAGTCAAGGAAATATCAAGAAGAAAACAACACCCCCACAAACACTGACAGGGCAAGCTACTGTTTATTAATAGGGAGCAAATCCCATACTCACTAGCATTGATAATATCACTAGTTTGCAAGCAAACAACCGATCTCAGAGAACATAAATACCTAGGAGACACAGCAGCTAGAAGGGGGTGGCTGGTAGCTTTATGCTACATCGCTGTGTTATTTTTTTCCCCATATGTGACTAGGGAAACTTCCTCCTGCTTCCAGATAGTTTATGAAAATATTAACAATATGTATACATAAGGAGGCAAATGCCTGCTGTGTTGTGGTTTGCCAGCAGCCGGTGCAGATGGCAGTGGAATCGGACAGTGGAGAAGAACGGGGACCATTCGGGAAGTCTGGAGAGGACTTGGACTAGGGTCCTGTGTCCAATGCAGAGATGGGGCCAGGACCATCTGGGAATGGGGTGCTGCCTTCAGAGCTTTCGGAGTCTGGCAGGAGTGAGGCAAAGGACCCAGGGGAGCCTGTTCCCAGTGTGCGTGTGCACACAGCTGCTAGAAGGCGAGAGCAGCT
The DNA here is from genome assembly GCF_049901715.1 of Pseudonaja textilis. Classification (NCBI taxonomy): domain Eukaryota; kingdom Metazoa; phylum Chordata; class Lepidosauria; order Squamata; family Elapidae; genus Pseudonaja; species Pseudonaja textilis. Next base: position 208,718,699 of record NC_141990.1, read on the forward strand.
GAAACAAAAAGGGTGATTTGGGAATAAGGTTGGGAGGTGATTGCCCCTCCCATAAGGGATAAAAGTCAGGCAAAGATGGCAAAACCTTTGCAGGAAGCAAAGTAGTTCAATCGGTTCCAAGTCATCCTAGAAGCTCTTTGTACTTTGGTTGGTTTTTCCTGTACTTCGGTTGGTTTCTTTTCTAGTTAATTTGATACTTCTGTTTTGGCAGCACTTTACAGAACTGAAACGTGTGTGCTTATCTTGGGGGACTGTTTGAGCTTAATTCCGGCTGGGAATGAAAACAATTCCCAGCATTGCAATAAAATAGGTTTTAAAACAAGTTTGTGAATAATTACTATTTGTGAAGCTTGGGTCAGAACATGCTGCAAAATAATAGTAATTGTAAATATATATCTAGATTAGACAGCTATTTAGCTATTTTCCTGTGAAATGCCCTGAATCATAGCAATAACTGGAACATGAAAATGCCAACTTTCAAATCAGAGAAAATTAATTATATATTCAAACAACTGTTCAGTTAAAGTCCAATTAATGTAGTTCAAACCTTTATAACAAATAAAACAAGTTAATCATGGCTAATTTAACAGAAATTAACTTTTTCCTGGATTAAAGGCACTAAAAGAAGAAATATAACTGTTGGAAAACTTAATTTCTCTGGAAAAAAACGCGTGTTTCTTTTTCCAAACTGATGAACAAATTTTCTGACATCTAAGTGAATTTACAAAAAACTTAAACTTGCAGATATATATCTCAATGCTACAATATAACTATATGTATTTTGCGATGCTGAAATTAATGGAATGTACGAACATAGCAATACCAAATAATTCTAAGATCTAGAAATGCACTACTACCTGACTCAAAAAGCCATGTGAGTATCAATGAATCTAGACCAGTTCTGGAAAATTAATCATGGAATTTTGTCACTTTTATACTAGTGGAGGCAAGGAAAATATATCTCCAAGTTTTGATGTCTGATGGATGATAGGAAACTTGAAGCAACAGAATAACAAGTAAATAACAAACAACAAATTAGTTATTTTTTTGTTTGGGGGAATTACTGCAAGAGGCATGAAAACATAAAATATAGACATCTTTTCTCACAACGAATAGAAGCTTTTGCTCATTAAAACTGTCAGTTCCATTACATTGGAACTTTAAATCAATTAGGGGATAAGCCAAAATTATGCAGTTCCCTAAATGATATGAACAAGGTTAAACAGTTGACACTCCAAATGATTTGTCTTCTATTAAGGCAATATACCAAAGTTAAAAAAACTCAGTTTATACCCTGCAACAATTAAAAACAGATGACGTACCACAAAGCAAAAGAAAAAGCTGATTTTGGCTACTTGAGGTGCAGTAAGCTTCCCTACAGCTTTTAATATTGAATCCTGCTCTTTAACTGTTGGGTAAGACATACGAGACAGCTTTGCTTCCAGTGCATGACTTGCTGGGAGTTGTCGAATCTCCATAATGTTACTGAATCTTACACGAGGTTTTTTGGGAGCTTTAGGTGGGGAAAAAAAATGGTGCAGGTCAATTTGTGTATTAGACTGGAACAGAAAAACAATCAGCAAGATAAGGTTCCTCCCCATGTTTGAACAGTTTCTATCAGCTGCATGAATTAGCTAGTATACAGGAAAGATAAACCGAGATTGCAGATTTTACTCTAAGAGGTTTTGATTTGTACTGATTGCATTTATTTAAGGAAAAAGCCAGATTTCCTTAATTTTTAGAGTAACTGATTTGCTTTCCAACGAAAATGTATTTTTCATGAATTTGATCTTTAAAACGTGATTCGTGCATTTTACATTTTACCTTTGATTTTAAGTATGGCATGACTTTTACCAACTTGTGGTTAATTCAACCAAAGGCCTACATAACTAAGTGTACCAAATTGAAAAATGCTGTTTCTAGTTCTAGATTCTTATTTTCTAAAGAAATAGGAGCAAGACAATAAAGCATCTTTTAGCTTCATGTATATATTCAAATTTAATTCCTCTAAGACAGATAAATACAAATAAACACCCAAGGTGTCTAATCCATGTTGCAAATGTGCTGTTATTTAACAGTGCTGATGTGTTATGAATGTTTGCATAAACAAAGTATTATTTTGTCAAGCATTTCAAAATAAATACAAATTGAATTGTACTACATAAATATGTATTGTGAATGGCTAGCATTGTAAGATACACTACGTTACGGTATTCTTACTGCAAAGTAATTTTATGCAAAATATCCTCAATTCAATTAATTTCAAATTAGAAATGTTCCATTTGAAATCAAAAGTTATCTTGCATTTGAAAGCATTTTTGCAAGAGGCACCGCAGATCGTTCTAGAAATGTTTCAACCTCAGATTGTTTCGTATCCAAAATAGTCTGTCAATGCAAACATTTAAAAAATGGTGAAAATAGCTCATTTGAATTTTAACCTTTATTTCAATTCAATATGGTTTGATTTTAAATCTTTAACATACTCTAGTCCTAAACAACTTCTGAATTACTGTTTCTTCTTACGATTTCACTAACATTTCACTGAAACTTGAGAAGTTCAATTTAGGAACTATTTTGAATAGTTCCTATTTCATGAATTGGACTATCAATCACAATTTCATTGTCTGCCTTGTGCAAAAACTAATGTGATTAATCATTTGATTAACCCTCCTATTTTTTGAATAAAGCCATCAGTATATTTTTGAATTTATAAAAGATTTTTTTCAGTTTACATTATATATACACACACACATACACACACACACATACCCACACACACATATATATATGTATGTATGTTTTCTTAAGTTTTCGCGGGTACTTACATGTATGGTATTCAGTTTTGTTCGGGTATTTTCCCACGTCATTGTAGTTGTGCTTTTAAAGTTGTAGCAACGTTTTGGCAGAATCTCATCTGCCATCATCAAGCTTCTGTATTCTATATAATCAATACAGAAGCCTGATGATGGCAGATGAGATTCTGCCGAAACGTTGCTACAACTTTAAAAGCACAACTACAATGACGTGGGAAAATACCCCCAAAAAACTGAATACCGTATATGTATGTATGTATATATAGTAATAAAATACACACACACACATACACATACATACTAAATATTTAACTAAAAGACAAAAGCAATTAACTACGGATTTTCATACTTCTAATGTTACATGAGCATACAGTGGGTGATATAAAATATGTTTTTAAAATTCTGATATATGTACTTACTTTTTTCAGCATCATTGTTAATGCTGCTACTTTTTTCACTTGGCAAATCATGAAACTTTACAGGAACGTACAAAGGTTCACTCTGAAATGCAAGATAACCAATTCCCAGTCATGTAACAGAGTTATCAAAACAAAATCAAGAGCTTTGGGCAATGTGACGAACAAAAAGGTACTCAACACTCTACAGAACTAAATAGAATTAAAATCCCACTGTTTAGATCAGCTGTTTATTTGACATACCCAACCTTCTCATTTCTACAGGAGGCCCTTAGGTGATCTTCCTCCAAGTAGAAAATATAGCCTCATATTCTTCATGTAAATTGAACAACTTCCCAGCATGCACAGATCCATTTTATGACTGAGCAAACTGACTATTTAATTCTGATATGAATTTATCTTTTTAGAAATAAAAGAAATTTATTTTGGTACAATAACATCAAATTGGTCCTTAATTATAAAGACACCTATATTCACATGTGCATAGGCCACTTAACAGACAAAGTGGCCCTCAGATTCCAATTGATTTTGCATCCCTGCAAACATAGTCCCTTTCTGGATTTTCAGGCATAGAACGTGATAATTAGAATTTGAAAATTCCGATAACCACAACCCCAGCCTTTGTCTCCAAGAGAACAGTGAAAGTGATCCACTCCTGCAGAAAGCCACACATGCTTTATATCTTTGCATTCATTCTGATAATACTGGCACAAGGTTTCTGTAATTCCTCAAGTCTTTGTCTTTCCATCATCAACACCTAAAGCCAGAGATTCCAACATATCAGCTTTTCTTCTGTGATAGTCAGATGGTTGCATCCTTCCAAAATCCACTTCTTTTGCCATGGCTTTTAGTGACTGTTGCTTGTACCCTCCAGAACCATCTAAACCATATTGTCTCTGCAACTTTTGGAAATCATCCTTTTCTTGTCTTCCAGTTTCTGTTCTTCTTTGCCTATCCTCTTCAATTTGAAGATGCTGTGCCAATTCTAGATCATTCAAGTTTCTTCCTTCTAAAATGCTGCATTCATCCAGGTGCAGTTCGACATGTTCTTGCAGAACTGGGTAATCGGTACAACTAAGATGGCATATAGGACATTCATATAGAGGCAGACTACTTTCAGGAAGGGGAGACGGAGCACCGGCAGGCGGGCTTCCCGGCCGACCTCTGCTGGACCCGTCCATTCTTCCACTCCCGTCTATTCTCCCGCTCCCGTCCATTCTCCCGCTTCCGTCCATTCTCCCGCTCCCATCCATTCTCCCGCTCCTACAAAGACTGCTTGAAAGATACTTCATCAGTTCCTTGTATTCCAAAAATACAAACACAAATTGAAGATGCCTGGAAAGAAGGCTTTGATCCCCAAGGAGCTTCTCATTTCAGCAGCAAATTACAAGGAACTAAAGCATGGATAGGAGCATGTGAAATTTATTTGCTCTTAACCTTTCTCAGGCTAAAGTGTCAAATTATTGACTTTCATCAGCCTACTGGCTCTTCTGGTACACACCCTCGTTTGTTTGAATGGGTATTAAACTATTATTCTTCAGGTAAAGATAGCAATGGAAAGGTTATGAGTACTTCCAAGCCACCAATTTATTTGCAGCACCAAGGTCATAGTCATACTATTGTTGGCATTCAGGAAAGAAAAAACAAAAGTTTGTGTCAACTAATATTTGATCCCAGCTGCCATTCAGAAGAAATGCAAAAACTCTTAAAAGGCATTGATGGGAACAGTCTAAAATTATTTCAAAGACTCCCAGGAGGCTTAAACCATAAGCAATATCAAATAGTGTCTGTGGAAGGTGTGCTGACAGAAGAGGGAAAAGTTGCTCGTAGGCAGGCTTCTCAATTCTTCACAGCACAGAAAATTCCTTGAAATAAGAATATCTGAAAAATGAAGGCAATTGAAGGCTGCAAAGGAGATCTGTTCATATAGGTTGCTGAGTGATGTACATAGCAATTTTTAAAAATTTCAAAATAAATATTGAAATACTTAAAAAAAAAGAATGTGATAATTAGCGTGGATTTCAGTGTAAGACAATCCTAAAACAAACTATCAAAAAAGAAAAGAAAACCCTCCCTATTGAATTAATTTTCCCTTTGATGGTGTTGGTTGAGAGAGGTACAGCTAACTATAAAAAAACCTTCTATTTTGCGTTATAAGATGGTATTCCATCCCATCACATTTTTTCTGCCATTCAGTGAAGGTCCCTGTAGTCTTCCCAACAAGGTTTTTCGGAAGTCATTTGCCATTGCCTCTTTCCTAGAGCTCAGATGAAGTGACTGGCCCAAGAGCACCCTGCGACCTTTGTGCTGCGGGTGAACTAGAACTCACAAAGTCCCGGTTTCTAGCCTGATGTCTTAATCACTACACAATAACTAAAATAGCTTTATGCAAACAAATGACTGAAGAAATCTTAAACTGTAAGATTTATTTCCCAAAGTCAACTATAAAATACCTTTGAAAATCAGAAATATCTGATACTATGGTTCTTTTTACCATATTTAATCAGCTTTTGTTTAAAGCTACAAAATATCTTTTTCAGATTTATTTTTATTTTACTATTAATTTGAAAAAAAGAATAAATATTGCCATGCAGCAATACAATGCTTAAATGAGAAAACTTACCAAAGAACTATTCACAGTATTGTCAGTTGTACAAGTGGCAAAATAACTTTCAGCATCTGCAAACTAAGCAGAAATTTGACACCTCAGATTCTATTAATATATATCTAGTACTTTGATTTTAAAAAGTACATTTAAGTCAGAGAATATTATTATCAACAATATTCAGTCAATATCTTTGACTGCGATACAGATTGAGGAAAAATGGCCCACTGACAGCCACATTCCAATTCTTCCTCCTTCTTGCTCTTGAACTGGTATCAGTTTCAAAGCCAAAACTTGCCATTGCTTAAAACTATTCCCAGAGAAGAATAAGAGTCGATAAACAGTGTCACTGCAATAAAACCAAATGTGATCAGGGGCATATGGCAAGTCGATTATAAAAGAAATCAGTATTTTGATGTCTTTTCCAATTATCCATCTGTTAGCAGTAAACTGAACACTAGTCTAGAAGCGAGCCAAAAATAAACAAACAAAAATCAGACTGTGATATATTGCTCAAAATACATTTTATTAAATCGTTTAATATTTTTTTCTTCCATAGTAAGAAATCAACTAAATGGTTTTCAAGCATCAGCATTTATGCTAACCCTGAATTCCCCAAATCACCAGATTCCCAGCTTTACAACTTCCATCAGCAATAATCACTGTCTATGCCATTTGGGAATTATGATCATTGTTGTCCATTCTTCAGCTAGAAACTTAAGTTAAAATGCTAAGCTACTTGCAAATGATATTACTTTCCGTAATATCATTTGCAAGCAATCACAGATCTCAAAAGGAGTATTTGGGAACTATAACCAAGAGCTGAGGAGTCATTCTTGTTGTTGTTAGTTGTGAAGTCGTATCCAACCCTTCGTGACCCCATGGACAACTTTCCTCCAAGCCTTCCTGTCCCCTACTATCCCATGGAGTCCATTTAAGCTCACACAGCCACTTCATTCTCTACCATCCCATTCTTCTTTTGCCCTCAATCTTTCCCAGCATTAAGCTCTTCTTCAGTGAGTCTTTGATTGACTATATGCACTTTGTTGGCAGGGTGATGTCTCTGCTTTTTAGTATGCTGTCTAAGTTTGCCATGGCTTTCCTCCCCAGGAACAAGCATCTTTTAATTTCTTGGCTGTAGTCCCCATCTGCAGTGATCTTGGAGCCCAGGACAATAAAATCTGTCACTTCCTCCATTTCTTCCCTATCTATTTGCCAGGAATTGAGAAGGTCAGACGCCATGATCTTAGTTTTCTTAATGTTGAATTTCAAGACAACTTTTACACTCTCCTCCTTCATCCGCATCAAGAGGCTCTTTAGTTCCTCTTCACTTTCTGCCATTAGTGTGGTATCATCTGCATATCTGAGGTTGTTGATATTTCTCCCAGCAATCTTAATTCCAATTTGTGATTCATCTAACTCTGCCTTTCTCATGATGTGCTTTGCATATAAGTTAAATAGGCAGGGCAACAGCATACAAATTCCTTTCTCAATTTTGAACCAATCAGTGGTTCCATGTCCAGTTCTTACTGTTGCTTCTTGTCCCATATATAGGTTTCTCAAGAGACAAATAAGATTATCTGGTACTCCCATCTCTTTAAGAACTTGCCACAATTTGTTGTGATCCACACAATCAAAGGCTTTAGCATAGTCAGTGAAGCAGATGTTTTTCTGGAACTCCCTAGCTTTCTCCATGATCCAGCGTATGTTGGCAATTTGATCTCTAGTTCCTCTGCCTCTTCAAATCCTGCTTGTACTTCTGGTAGTTCTCAGCCCACATACTGCTGGAGCCTAGATTGTAGGATTTTGAGCATAACTTTGCTAGCATGTGAAATGAGTGCAATGGTGTGATAGTTTGAACATTCTTGGCATTGCCCTTCTTTGGAATTGGAATGTAAAATGATCTTTTCCAATCCTGTGGCCAATGTTGAGTTTTCCAAATTTGATCACAAATTGAGTGTAGCACTTTCCTGCATCGTCTTTTAAGATTTTGAATAGCTCAGCTGGAATACTGTCACCTCCACTAGCTTTGCTGTTGCTCAGACTTCCTAAGGATATCTGGCTCAAGGTCACTGACCACCCCATCGTGGTTATAAGGTATCTTAAGCTTGTTCTTGTATAGTTCTTCTGTGTAATTTTGCCACCTCTTTTTAATCTCTTCTGCCTCCATTAAGTCCCTGCCATTTTGGTCCTTTATCATGCCCATCTTTGCATGAAATGTTCCCTTCATATCTCCAATTTTCTTGCAGAGATCTCTGGTCCTCCTTATTCCATTGTTTTCATTTATTTGTTTCCACTGTTCATTTAGGAAGGCATTCTCATCTCTTCTAGCTATTCTCTGGAATTCTGCATTCAATTGGGTGTATCCTTCTCTTTCTCCCTTGCCTTTTGCTTCCCTTCTTTCCTCAGCTAAGAGTCATTCTTAAATTACTGTTAAGCCATTATTTAGGTTGTGCAACGCTTTAGGGAATCTACACTTTTTCCTCAGGATCATGCAGCCTCTGCAAAGGGCACTTTTGTGATCTCAGCAAAAGCCGGCTGCTTTATAGAGATAGAGGCAGAGGCCCATGCATGCCCTAAAGTACCACTAAGAACCCATTTTGTATAGCTTCCTGCTTATCTCCAGCTATTTGGCTGTCAGGACACTTCATGGCAAATGATAATCTGAATAAAATACTCATTTATTTAAGATTCAAAATAGAGAAACTAAAGAGGAAGTGAAATTGGCATAAAATTCTATATAATACATGGAAATCTACCTAGTCTTCTAATTCAGTTCATGAGCTAATAGTCAATCCACCAGCCTAGAAGCCCGGAGATGGTGAGTTCTAGTCCCATTTCAGGCATGAAACCCAGCTGGATGACTGGGTCAGTCACTCTCTCTCTCAACCCATCCGTTACAGTTGTTATTGTCGGGAAAATAGGAGGAAGAAAGAGCAGTGTGTGTGTTCACCACCGTAATAAAGGTGAAATATAAGCAGATAGATGATTATAGTTATAGAGCTATTCGTTTTCATGTATAAACAAGATTTGTCAAGAATCTAATGTATTTTCTAGCTGTGAGAGTTCAGAAACAGGAAAACAACTGAATGAATTAGTCAGCTCTCATTTTCTCATGGAATATTGTGAGTAGCTCAATGACTGAGTTCACTACATTTTATCAGTAGGAAAACTAGACTTCTTAATAAAGAAATAAAATGTGATAAAATAGTTTTTCTTAAAACAACATTTAGTGTGATATCTTTGTAATGAACTATTAACTTTTCAGCTAGAGGCAGAATATCACAAACAATATAAACCACAGGCTAACTACTGATTTCAAGGACAGAGAGCTTGATGTTCATATCAGTTCCCCTAAGAAACATTACTGCTATTTTTTGTTTATGTAAAGACTCGCTTTGAAATGCTAGACTTATGGAACCGTTGCTGTACACTCTGAACATTTGGAAGGGACCTTATATTAGTTTGTGTGGACGTTTATCTCTATTTTACACTTTGATATTGTGTATAAAAAACCCACAATACTGACAAAAATCAATAAACAGAACAATACTTACAAAAGCTGCATGCTTTCCACGAAGCCCACGCGTACACTGTTGCCTCCATGGTTTCCAGATGATGAATCCCAAGAGGTAAAGAACAAACATGGATGTTTTTGCAAACGTACTGAAGAATGGTTTTTTGTACATAGTAAAAACATACTGCAGAGAAAAGAGGAAAAAGCCATCACTCATAAACTTATTAAGCTACATGGACCTTCAAACATGGAAAAGTGATTTAAGAAATACAGCATTCCTGGATTTGTATTCAATCTCAGTCAAGACCAAGATTTGTATTAGTTACTGTTCTCCACGCCATAAATTATTAGCATATTTCTGGGCTAGCAAAAATAAATATACTGATTTATTAAAGATTCTAACGTATGTACTTTTGCTACTTGCAAATCCTTTGCAAGGTTATCTGTTGCAGCTGAAATTCCAAGAGAGTGGACAAGCCTAATGGATCACATTTTAGGATAGTCTCTTGAAGTAATGAAACATCTTGCAGAACAACCGATGGGACACCAAATTCCTAGTAGATGGATTTGAGAAGAAGTGATTGTGCATAACTTGCTTATCTATGTGGTCGCTCAGAATTGACAATGACTTGATGGCACATAATCAATCAATCAAGAAGGGAAAATTGCATCTAGCTAACAAAATGTGATATATCTATGTAGTCCTCAACTTACAACCACAATTGAGCCAACATTTCTGTTGCTAAACAAAGCAGTACTTAAATGAGTTTTGCCCCATTTTATGACCTTTGTTGGCACAGTTAATCACTGCAGTTGTTAAGTTAGTAACGTGACTGTTAAGTGAATCTGCCTTTCCCATTGATTTGCTTGGCAGGAAGTCACAAAAGGTGATCAGATGACCCTAGGACACGGCAACCGTCATAAATATAAGCCAACTACCACACATCTGAATTTTGACCATGTGACATGGGGATACTGCAATGGTCATAACTCAATTTTATCAGTGCGTAATTTTGAATGGTCACTACATGAATGGTTGTAAGTCGAGGACTTCCTTATGCACTCAGAATATTTTCCCCATCTTGGAAGGGATAAGTATAGCTTTTTTGGAGGGGGAAACAGGAGGAATTTACAAAACTTACCATCTATCTAATGGTGAGATGCACTACCATGAAAATTACAAAATTATTCTACAAAATATAATTGGTGCATGATATTTGTTGTATATCTGCATGCTTCAATAAGTTGAAATATTTCAGTGGGGTGTATTCGCTTTTTCACATGATTGTATAATCTAAGGCTAGTTCTAAAACCTTACAAATCATTTTCAGAGTAACTGGTTTAACAAATAGTGGCTAACAATGAGATGGGCGGTATTCCATGAAGTCCTAAATACTACTAGTTTCACTTAGATTAAAAAAAGTTAAGATCACAATATTGTTGCATTATAGCATGATACTTACCGATGTGAGTTCGGAAGAAGCAACCCATATGACATCAACCAGAAGAAGAATGACAATGCCAAGAGCCATTCGCTTACGCTGAGTCAGAGAACTGCTTTGCGGGTTCATCCGATTCATGATAAAAATCCAAACCATTTGTAACTTGTCAAACAACAGCAGTGACAACGAGTCTTTTAAATGAACTGAAACAGGCTTTATCCTCCAGGAACTGGGTGGGACAGGCATTCAAATATTAAAGTACAGCAAAAATGTAAACCAATGATCAATCTGTATGATATGAAACAAAATTGGACACAATTTATATTACTCCATAAGCAGAATATTAAATCCCCCCCCCACAAAAAAAACCCTAATCCTTGAAATTTTGTTTTGTACTGACATTGTTACCATCAGCATCTAATGATGTTTTCCTGCCCGTTCCTTTGCAGGCAATCTATTTTGGTGGCCCTGATGTCTCTGAACATTGGTAGTACTGTATAAAGATAATGTTTGGTCTGCTAGTATGAGCTAGGAAAATATGGCTGTCCAAGGGAGAGGAAGAGGAGGGGAAGGAGTTGGGTGAGAAGACACTACATCTGGATGCTTAGTTGCCATGATTTCTCTGCTATGCAAAGCATGTAAAAAACAATAAATGTAACATATCTAGGCAAAGGAAGTAACGAGAAAGAAAAGCAATGAAGAAAAAAAAAGACAAAAAGAAAGAAAAATATCTTTGCTTGGTAAGAAGAGAAAAAAATAAATAAAAATGATTGGGTAGCTCCTAACGGTAGAGATTTCTTAGATGATCATCCAGTCCAGTAATATTGCCAATTATTATATTTTGGTTAATGGGAAAAAAAACCTACCCTGCTGTGTAGTCTGAGTGAAATGGTTGTTTTGCAGATGTTTCACAAGCCTCTCTGTTTTGTAATTTTTAAAAAAGCGAATAAATTTAAGGGTGCATTGTAATATTTGTTTTTCACTTCCCACTCAGTTAAAATCTCTGTGCCACTGTATTAACATATTTCAATGCTTCAGACCCTAGTCTGAATTTGAGACCTTTGGATTAAAGCATGGATAACTGAGGTAAAATTTGATTTCTCTATAAAAAATCCTCCCCACCGCCCACACTTGACTAAAGATAAAAACGATAGAAAGCACTTCTAAAATGCAAATTGCTGCTTTAAAGATAGTATAAACCTATTCCCTTTATGTGTAGCAAGTGTCTTGTCATGATAAGCTTTAATTTGTTCCTCTTCATTCACATAAAGCTAGAACTGAGACCAGTAGTGGTTTGATGATTCAAATATGAAAGGAAAAGAGAAATCAGAGTGCCATCTGCATGTTGATGGCACCAATATCTCTGGATATAACAAACATTATTTGATGCCTCGTCAGAACAGAATACAAATACAAGCCATTTATAAGCCTGTGTGCTAGACAATTGCTAGCACATTTAAGTCTGTGAGATTGAAACACCCTTACAATGTTCAGGCTTGCAGCCAAATACATTTGTCTTTTTAAGTGGCTGACATGTAAATTAAATATGAATAGTGGAAATGTGATGTATAAAAGGCCTAAACAGATTATTCTGAATTTAATTGAGGAAAAGGTTAAATACCCACACTCCTTATGTCCGGATTAAAATTGGAGCACAGAAAATAAAAGAAATACATTGTGCGCATATTTTGAACTGCATCCATTTTCATCTAAACAATTCAATATTTTGTTACTTATACTTTATCCCAGGGGTCTCTAAACTTGGCTACTTTAAGACTTGTGGACTTCAACTCCCAGAATACCCCACAGCCTGTATGAGGCTGAGGAATTCTTGGAATTGAAGTCCACAAGACTTAAAGTTGCCAAATTTGGAGACCCCTGCTTTATTCTAATAGACTTGTATTTTGGATAAGCAAACTATAGAATGCCAATTATTTCCAATGATTATTTTCATACCTGTTCTCTAACCTTTTAAGAATAAAATAATGACTGGACTTCAATGAGCTTCATGGCATCATGTAAAGATGAAGAGTATCTCCTAAAAATAATAATAATAATAATAATAATAATAATAATAATAATAATAATAATAATAATAATAATGGGTGTCAACTGCCTACAGGATAGTAGGCTTTTCCAACTTTCCATCAGATCTTAATCTGCCATTTCACCAATTTTGCAATCCAAGAGTCCCATTTTGAAAACACAGACATGATATGCACAATGCATATGCAAACATAGGGCGTGGGAGTGTAATTGACAAAATGTGTCTTATGACATCTTGATGCAATTCTGTCTGTTATGTATTTGCATGCAACGTTGTGATATAGAAAGGGCAGAAATTGTGCTATAAAGATTTATTTTGGCAAATTATAGCTACCTGTGGATGCCTATAGTTATGTACAATAGTAATATAATAACAGCCTCCTCCCCAGCTGAATTTGGGTGTTAATCAAAAACTACAATTTAGATAAAGTGGTAGAATAAATATCAACTTTAAATATGTGATTTCAGACAGAGATATATTGCACTAGAGCCGTGATGGCAAACCTATAGCATTTGTGCTGGCACGCGAGCCATAGGCAAACTTACCTCACTGCGCATGCACGCGCCTCATAGCTGATTTTTCGGCTGGCTTGAGGCCTTTTTCGGCCTCCCAGAGGCTTGAAAAAAACCTCTGCAGGGTTTGCAGGCCAAATAATAGGCCCGTTTCATAACTTCCTGTAATACCAGAAGTGATGAAATGGCCCTATTATTAAGCCTGCAAAGGCTTTTTTCAAGACTCTGGAAGGCCGAAAAAGGCCTCAAACCGGCCGAAAATCAGCTGTAAGGTGCAGTGCAAGTAAGGGGCCGGCAGCAGGGGGATTGCGCGCACATGCGCAGAGGGCGTGGGGGGGCACACATTGCCTTCTGGGTGCTGGCATGTGCACACAATTTTTGGCACAGGATCCCAAAAAGGTTAGCCACCACTGCACTAGAGTATCAACTACAGACACCCAGTATGTGGTAGTTTTTTAAAGTCAATATAGGTAAATTATAGTTGGAAACCAATCAACAACTAGCACAGGGTTCACAGAATTAATAATTCATGCCCCCCCAAAACTGTAGCCAGTAAATAAGGGCTAGCTGGCATATTCTGGACTAGTTGCAGTTTTCAAGAAGTCTTTAAGCACATTTTAATAGTCTGTCTAGTGCATTAATTACTATACCCAGGTCCTCTTGTACCAATTGGTAGACTAGCCAAAGTCAGGCAAAAGCTCTTTGAGAGTGGAATCTCTGCAAAACAGAGCTGCCAAAACTAAGTCCCATAAGTACAGTAAGATACCAGATGATGGCATCAAAACCACAGAGAAATTCAAAAGTATGCAGAAGAGTTCACTACTTCTATCCAGGTCTTGACTCACGTCATCGTGAAAGAGATCAATACTATCAGGCACGAAACTCAAATGAAAAAAGAGGTGCAGATAATCCATTTCTTCTGCCATCACTATCTCAACAATCTTTGTAAAAAGGAGGCTGGGCACCTGTCAGTAGTTACCTCCAACTACTGAATCCAAGAATAGTTTCTTCACAAGTGGACATATCACAACCTACTTCAAGACTGCTGATAATTATTCTTCCAGCTAGGAGACACTGACAATCTCCAGGTCCAGGTGGTTAATTCTACAGCAAAAGTACTTTTAACATGATCCTCATTATATTTTTCCAAATACCTCTACATTCTGATAAACATGGTGGGTTTGTTTTCAGGCCATAAGGATGGCATATCGACAAACATCACTTCTAGAAACCTCCAAAAGCAGTTACTAGATTGTCATTTCTGATGTGACACAAGGATAAAAATTATTAAATATGTGACTGGAACAGTCACCTTTCTTTTGTTATATTTCTTTTGTTATATATGTTATTATACTTAATAAAATTATTAAATTTATGACTGGACAGTCATCTTTCTTTTGTTCTTTCTTTTCACCTGCTTTTTAGACTGCTGACAGTAGCATGCCAACTGTGATCCCTGATAATAATAAAAAGATATATGGACATTATTTTATTAGTTGTACGAGGTGATAACCCTTTAGGCTACATAGGAATGAGTAGTCCTAAGCTGGTTAGAATTAGAAGCATTGCTTTCAGTAATAGTTTTATTTTTATCAGAGTCCACAAATTACATCTACAAACAAATACTATTTTCATAGTCCCTAGAAGTGCAAAGCGAATAAAGGATCTCCTTCCTCTTGTTATCCCTTATTCTGCTATAAAATGTATTATTCAGTATCATTAACATTTGCATTCATCAGTAATATATCACATACATTTAAACAGCTGTGAACCAATACTATAATTCTTTATAAAAAATTATACACACGTCTATTTATTTTCCTCATGCTAGTTACACAAAATGCCTTTTTGGAGATGGAAATAAGATCCTGAAAAGTTGAGTTTGTATGCTAGAATGTAATGAAACATGCAAAACAGGACTAACTGCCTGTGTGTGTTTTCTAAAGAATTATCAGCTACAGTTCTAACTACCCTGCCCAAATAAATCATCTGGTTCAGTTTCAGTAAGAACCTAAATGATTTTTTGCTGTCAAAAAAATGCACAGCATAGGTAACTGATGAACATTTGTAACGCTCAAATAAAATAGGAAGAATTAATAGTTATTTGGATGAAAAGAGAAACTCATTTACTACATGCTCTATTTTTTTTTTACTTTAGAGTCTCACAATTTAATTAAAGAAATATTAAAACATGGTAAAACAGATTTATATTTATTTTGCTATTTATATTAATTATATAAGGTATCACAGTTTTCCTTACCTTCTAGATTTTTGTAAACATGACACAGACATATCCCATGGAACACTTTTTTATCTATATTCTTGAGCGTTTTCTGCAAAAATTCAAGAAGAAATAAGTCCTTTGCATTTTCAACCATTTATCAATGGTTATTGTTCTGTCTTTTATTACGATGTATTAGATAGAGTAGATAAATTCTATATAGATAGATACACATCAATAGATGGCTTTCATTTACTTACTCAAACGTACAAATATATTTCACTTGATGACAGTTCCATTTTATAGTAAAAATATATTACTCAAACAATATCATTTAAAATGAAAATCTTCTGCAGAGATTTTTCTTTACTTCTTCAGATTAATGTCATAAATCACACTCACCATAAACTACCCTCTACTAAATATTAACGTTTAACCCTATTCCACAGTGGTGGTATTCAAAAACTTTTACTACCAGTTCTGTGGGCATGGCTTGTTGGGCGTGGCCATGTGACTGGGTGGGCGTGGCTTTTTTTGCAGCCCCCGCTCATTTTGGGGAGCTTCTTAGCATTTTTAGTGTTTTTACTCCCCCAAGGCTCCTCTGAGGCTCTGGAAGAAAAGGAACAGAGCATGGGAGGGGAATGTAGCACCCCTCCAAGCTCCGTTTTGGGAGCTTCCTAGCCTCAGAAGAGCCTCTGGGGGGCATTTTTGTTCCCCTAAGGCTCCTCTGGGGCTCTGGAAGGCAAAAAATGGAGGGAGGGGCTGAGCTCCTCCCTCCATTTTTTTTGCCTTCCTGGGCCTCAGCAAGGGGAATCCCAGCACAGCTGATCTTATCTACAGCTGATTGTCAGGAGGGAAAAAAAAGAAAGAAATACCTTAGGCAAATGTCAGGCAGGTGGGCAGGGTGAGCGTGCATTGGGCAGGAGGGCGACCGGGTAGGGGGCGTGGCCAGCCAGAACTTACTACTGGTTCGCCGACCCACGCCAAATTCTTGTTACCGGTTCACCTGATCTGGCGCGAACCGGCTGAATACCATCACTGCTATTCCACATATTCACTTTTACAGAATGTAAATGACACCTTAGATTTTACCAACTAAAGATAGATGTTAATCTCAAATATTGACAGAGTTGGCCTACAACCTTGAGATTATGCAGAAATGGACTTAAATTTGCCACCAATCCCTAGTGATTTCACAGAAATGGAATGCACACAAGTCATTTTCATAGCAACTGATCAAAAGTTCTAAAGCTTCCTGTATATGGTACATTTAAAGAAAACCTTAATAATGTATATTTGGGAAACTAGGCCAAAAATACTGTCTAAAAAACATTTGTTTTTTCTCAAGTTATAATTTCTCAGGACTAAATCAAGAATGAAAGCCACTTTATTTTACTTTTTAATGAGATATCCAAGAAAATAAATTTTGTTCAAAGATAAAAATTTGAAGGATTAACCTGAAGAACTAAATAATAGGTTTGTATTGTATTGTAGAATAGTCAGTGGCAATTCTGTCTTTTTCCTGACAGTGGAGACAACATTTATAACTGATGGTTATGTTTCTAATTAAGAGACATACAGATATATAAAGGTACCCACTACTAGAACACAAACCTTTCATCTGCATTTTATTAAGTTTTTTTTTAATTTCACGAGCTATAAATCTTCTCATAATTGCCCAGATTAAAAAGAAAAAAACACAGTGCATTGATTAAAAATGTAATGCATTTTTAAAAATCACTAATTCATTCTTACCGAGATATTTTGTTGCCATGGTAGTGGCAGGTCTTCCAGTACTGTTCGATGTAGTTACTTTCAAATATCTATTTTAAAAAAAGAAGATAAAGCTTGATATTATTTCTGAAATTATCAGTACTAAAATTTAACTTAGCATTTCTTTAACTTTTAATATCTATTACACGCCTCAATTATCTTATCTTGACATTACCATGTAGTTAAATAAAAAAGGTCTTTACAGTATAAATTATCACATGCTTCTACATGTACTTGATCAAAGGTAATTTAGAGGATGGTATGTTAAGCTGAAGAGCAACAAGGTAATTTTTACTTGCTGCCCAATTTCTAATTATGGTGACTTCTCATCCTCCCAAAGTACAACCTTCAGATTGCAGTAGGAAATATACTACTGTTGAATCAGAATGTTCATGTTTGTAAGCTGGGCCTAGTCGCACAACTTGTGGTTTTTTATGAAGATATCAGTGGTGGGATTCAAATTTTTTTACTACCAGTTCTGTGGGCGTGGCTTGGTGGGCATGGCAGGGGAAGGATACCGTAAAATCTCCAGTCAGAGGCGGTATTTGCCAGTTCTCCGAACTACTCAAAATTTCTGATACTGGTTCTCCAAAACTGATCAGAACCTGCTGAATACCACCTCTGGAAGATATGAATATTAAAAAGTACTGTTTTTATTTCTTCTACACTTTGAGATAGCTTGGAAGAAGTAGATTCAAACCTAATACAACCTAAGCACCAAATACGTTTTGTGGCTATCATATTATTATGATATACCAGTACCTTTTTTACAGAGGTATGAAACTATTCAATTATACAGAAGGAAGCAAAATGTTTTATTATACACCTCATAGCATGTGACACCCCACATGTAGCTTGGAAACTAAGCAAGAACTAACATACCAGAGTTAGTACTTGGGAGAATTTGAAAAACATAAGGGAAACCACTAGGCTTGGAAACTAAAAAAAAACCCATCCTAGAACAAGACAATGGCAAACTACAGCTACAAGGAAAACTATATGACTGCATCTATACTGGATAAACCACAAAAAAGTCAAGCTTAACTTGAAGAAGACTATAATTACAGAGACAGCTGGGGTTACAACTAAGCTTAAAATTGCAGTCAATAAACATTCAAACAATTTTATCTCTATTATCTCATTCTGAAATTTAACAAATATGAGATCAAGTTTTGGAAACTGGCTTTGCTTCCAATACCAATAAATAATATATACATTCTGAAGCAGAGAACAATTATAATAGGTATACAGTATTTTTGAATTCCCAGGGAGGGGATTAGATTTTTAAGGCTGAATTATCTGCAATCCATGTTATTTTTTGATACATCAATAGGACTTCCCATTTACAAACAGTTTAACAGCTGCAAAAACAAATGTAAGAAAAAATTCCTTTCCATGATTGAAATTCTTTGTTATTTCCAATTATTTAAATTGTAGTTTTTAACCCATCTGGAAGCATTAGCTGAGAAAAAATTGGCCCAGATCTTGGTGTAATTCTCTTAGCCAGTTCAATGTCAGGTGAGAATTCCGGATCCTCAATAACTTTGGACTCTTTATCAGGGTCATACTAATCCAGTCTTTGAGATGAGAAAAAATATATTGACATAACTACACTGCCCTAATACTTCAGTACCAAGGCTGAAACACAACAGTGTTTTGAAACTTTAATGTGGGACAAGCTAAAGAAAGCAATTGGTGGATTATCCAGGTAGCTTTTTCCCACTCTCCCATCATCACCGAAACATGTGAAAATCAATAATTATTTTCCTTACTATATGATGAAGTAGGGATGAGTGCATCAGTGAAATGGAATTGAGTGATGGAGGTTTATCATTTTCAAGCTGCTCAAATGACAGGTCAATAGGCTCTGCACTGGTATCTGTCAGTTGGTTATTTCTGAACAAAAGTTTGGTGTTGTCCTGGAAGAATGCTAGATACTTTGGTTTAAACACATGTCTACCATTTTTCTGGAATAGAACTATTATTTTTGTTCAAAAATATTTGGTTTATATTTAACAGGAAGATTCTACAGAACATTAGAATAACTTTCTTCCACTTCAGTCCTTCCCTTGGCTATACCCATCATCTATATGGTTAAAACTGAGAACAGTCAAATCTCTTGTCTATTCAACCCACATCTCATACATTCCAAATCATTAAAGGAATGGCCACTTCAGCAATGAGGAACCAAGCCCCTGAAAGTACAGTTAGTCCTCCCTTAGTGATGGTATTTAGGATCAGCAACTTAGTCACAGTCATAAAGTATGAAATCAGGCGACCACATTGATTTCCAAGGGTAGTAGCAGTAATTATTAGATGAATCCCTTGTGGTCCCATAGTCAGATGATCACCATTTGTGACTTCCTCCAGGCTTCTATATATTGATTTTGCTGGTTGGAACTGGCAGTGAAGGTTGCAAATGGCAATCATATGTCTGCGAAATGCTGCAACATAATTGTGAGTTGGTTGCTAAGTGCCCAAATTGTGAATACATGAATGTGGGGACTCTATAATAACTGTAAGTACAAGTAATGGTAGTAAATCCCCATGCTCAGCACTGTCATAACCTCAGATGGTCACTGAATGACCAATGGTCACTGCATGCAAAATGGCAGTGGACTTGGCCATGTGAAGCTTATACTTTTGTAGAAGCAGCAGAAAACCTGTGTATAACTATAAAAAATCAGTTGGCAGAAACAGTATTTCTTAAAGACAGATCTCACTCTTTTTAAGGACTGCTGAACAAGGTCTTTAAGGAAACAGTTTCTGTGTTCTTGCAGAACATCATATCTATTTTAATAAGGAGCCCATTCAACATATAACAAATGCTTTGAAAGTGGCATAAGGCATAACATTGAAGCTAGATGCCTGGTCTCTCTTTCAGCCCAAACTAAAATAGCCATTGAATGCAATATTAAGCTACCAGAGAGAAATGCCCACAGCAGCTGGGGAAATCCCAGCCCATGACTATGTTATTACCAGCATTGTTAGTGAGCTATTGTAGATCATTCATAAAACAAGAGTACACAACTGTATTGAGAAGAACTATAACTGCTTCTGCCTCTGGTGATGGGATAAAAGTGACATGTCCTTTAAAAATAGCTAGCAAAATATTTTCGTTCTGTAGTCAACAAGATGCAAGGATGACTTTTTAGATGTATCAAAGTGTCATCCTCTTTTCCCATCCTCTTGTGCTTGTTCTCGCCATTCTCATCATGGTGGAAAGTATTTTTGGGAAGGGTAGGCAAAGAAATTTGGAAGTACATGCCACAAGTATATATTCCCAGCAGAGTCACCCAAGGTGTGAGGTTATCCCAGCTGTCCTGCTAAACCAAAGATGTACCTATATTGGGCAACAATGATACAGGAGGATGCTGGAGGTAGATGATATTTTAACAGTGGCCAACGCATCAATTCACTTTACACAGGAAAAGGCAATAGTAAACAATCGCTGTACTTTTAGCAAGAAAACCACATCTTTAGTGATTTTCTTGCTAAAAGAAAACATAAAATTGATTATATAGTGTTGGATGTTGGGTCCCTCAGGTTAGATGACACGACTGAGGAAGAGCTGAGTTGTAATGGTGTTTATGATGGGTCTAAATTAAAGTCTTTGGGATGTCTATTTGTTGAAGTTGTCATGCAAGAAAATACCAAGCTGTAAAGACTGGGATCACACTGGGATCATGAAACGTAAGATACATGAACCCAGGAAAGTTAAACACAATAAAACTTGAAATAAAATAACTACAGATGGATATCTAAGGCATCAGTGAATTGAGCTAGATTAGGATTAGACAATTTTGCTCAGAAGATTACACTGTTTTCTGCTTAGGATACGAAACACAAGGAACAGCACTGTTTTTATAGTTAAGAAGGGTGTAGTAAGAAAAAATATTTGGCTACAATGTGATCAATGACTGAATAATATCAGAGTTCATGAACAATATGAATTTCACATGCTAGCAAAATAATGTGTAGGATCATCCAAAGCAGATTAGAGCCTTACATGGAAAAGGAGAAGCCAGATGTTTAAGCTGGCTTTAGAAAAGGCTGGAAAAAAAACAAGACATTGCTGATGTACCCTGGATAACTCAGAAAGCTAAAAAACACCAAAAAATCAGTATATGTTCATTGATTATACAGAAGAAATATCTTAGATGGTGTCAATCACATCAAGCTGTGGAATGTGCATAGGAAAACAGAAACCTCAGAACAGCTTGTTTTCCTCATGCAAAATCTATCTACTACACAGGTTGGGGAGCCAAAGTAAGGCTACATAACATGGTGAAATAGCAAATGAGAGAAGGTTGCACTCTCTCCCCTTGTGTACTCAATCTATATATATTAAGGAAAAATGTATTAGAAGAAAATCAGTGTGGTTTTAAAACTGAAGAAAAAACATCAATAACATGCGGCACAGTATGCTGAAGATACTATTGTACTCTGATAAACAAAAAAAAAAACATAGAATCTGTAAATTCTAGAAATAAAGTCAAGTAGAAAAGTGAAAAATGAGATTCAAACTAAATGTAAAGTTTAAACTAATGACAACCGGTATAACAACAAGCTTTAGAACTATCAGTGAAACTATGGAAATGGGAAATAGTTTCTGTCTTTTAGGATCAACCACCAGCAGTAAAAGAACAAGCAGCCAAGCCACAGACTACCCTGTGGTAGAGTAGCCATGAAGGCTTTGGAAAACACATTCGGATGCTGTGATGTGTCTACCTACCTACAAAGATCAGAATTGTGCAGGCCCCTGTGACATTCTATGGAAGCCAAAGTAGGACTTTGAAAAAGCAGAATAGAAAAAGTATTGATGCTTCTGAAATCTGATATTGAACAATGTTCTGAATACTGTGGGTGGACAAGAAAACAAGCTAATTGAATATGTCAATCCAGAGTTCTCATTCAAAATACAAATGACCAGGTTCAAATTATCCTACGGTTGTTTTTGCAAGATGTTGTTTAGAATATTTTGGAACTGCACCATGAAGGGTTTTAAAGTTTGAATGAACTGGGCCCAGAAGCCCAGTAGCAACCCGTAGAATAATTTCAAAGTGTTATCCTAGCTTGCCAGAGTAGTCCAGTCAGGAGTCTAAGCTATAGAGCTTCTACAATAAGCAACTGGTGAGAAAGAGATGGATTACCATCACCAAGACAGCAATAAAAACTGCACCAGCCAGATTTGAGCAAAGGCTTGCCTGATTTCCATTTTCAAAGCAGGAACTAAGAAGCCAGACACACACCTCAAATTAAAACCATTCCCTTAGAGTTTTCTATATCACCTTGTTAAAAATTGAGTGGTGGTGACACAGAATTTTGTAGCCTACATATGGGAGGCTCTATTCAAAGGAACCAAACTTGCAAACATGTGGCCCTCTTTCATTCTGTAAACTACCTTTTCTTACACTGACTTCACTTTTCCACTGGTCTAGTTAGCGGATTTTGAGCTTGTCATTCTTTAAATAATAACAATAATCCAGCTTGCCCAAAGCCTGCTGTCCACCTCTGCTTTGACATATCGTACACGAAGAGCGAGCTTTGAAACTTCCCCCACTCCGCACGCTCTTCGCGGCCAAAGAGGAAGTACAGCTTGACTTCTACACACACCGTAAACGCGCACACACACTTCACACAGGAACACAACCGTCAAACCAAGCTAGTCTCTGACCCCTCCGCGGGACGGCTTGAAATTTGCAACGGAGAAATCTAGACCAAGCGCGGTGGGGTTTACATTATTGTTTGACAGGACGCGGAGAATAACATTAGTGTGCGAGTAGGGGATCCACGCGGGGGCAGAGCTGATGGTGTGTGTAAAAAAAAGAAAGAAAGAAAAAGTTCGTTTGCTCAGTTCCCTTGAGGTTCGCGGAGCTCGTCCCGCCGCCTTTCCTAAACTTGCTCCCCCTTCCACACCTTTTGGCTTCAGCCCGGCTGCCACAGCCGCATCTGGAGACGGGCGGCTTTCCTGCCGACATCCTGGCGGGAGCTTGACGGGAAAGCGGCTTGGAGAGATCTCCAGCGTTCTTCACCCGACGCTCCGGGGACCCCACCAAAATGGACAGCCCGTGGTTTTGAATACCTCTGCGGGAGCACCTCTCCGTCCCGTGCTTTGGCTTGCTCGGTCGCTCGCTCGCTCCCTCACTCGACCGGAGCCCCGTTTTCCCAAAGATGGTGGCCAGCCCCTCTCCTCTGCCCCGCTCTCGCCGTCCCAGCTGACTCGGCCGAGGACTTGGCCGGTTGCCTGGGCCGAAGTGAATCGAGGGCCGAAAGGAGGAGCCACTCGCTCAAGCTGTTCATCGAGTCGCTCGGAGCTCTATTGGCGGCCCTGTATGTCGGTTTGCCTCCGCCCTTCCCCCCCTCCTCCCCGCTCCGGGCCTTCTCGAGACTCTTGGGCGCGCGCTCCCGCCTTGCTTGCTTGCTTGCCTCGCCCGTGGAGAGAGCAATGAATATAGGGCGTTGAGGACGGGGTGAGGCGAGGCGAGAGAGGGCGAGGGTGGCTCGTAGGAGTATTCGAGAAGGTAGTAAGGAAGGCGGAGGGTGTGGGGGGAAGGAGCTGTCTTTTGGAGGAATATTTGCATTAACAAAAACCGAAATGATGGTTGTGGAGGAAAATGAGAGCTACTATGAGAACTGCCCCCCCCCAAAGCCAACACAGTTCTAGGGTGCATTAACATAGGGATAGAATCAAGATCACGTGAAGTGTTAGTAGCAATAGCACTTAGAAGACTTATATAGTGCATCACGGTGCTTTATATCCCTCTCTAAGCGGTATACAGAGTCAGAATATTTCCCCCAATAATCTGGGTCCTCATTTTGCCCACCTTTGGAAGAATGGAAGGCTGAATCAACCTTGAGTCTGGTGAGACCCAAACTGCCAAATTGCAGTACTGCAGTCTAACCACTGCATCACCATGGCTAATACCACTTTATGATGCTTTGGTAAGGCCACACTTGGCATACTGCATCCGGTTTGTTGTTGGTTGTCATGTTATTTAAAATGTTGAGACTACAGAGAAGAGCAACAAAGAGGATTAGGGAATTGGAGGCTAAAACATAAAGAGTGGTTGCTGGAATTGGATATGGCTAGTTTAATGAAAAGATGGACTAGGGGAGACATGATCAGTGTTCCTGATATCTCAGGTGTTGTCACGAAGAGGGAGTCAAGCTATTCTCCAAAGCACCTAAAGTTAGGACAAGAAGCAATGAATGGAAACTATTCAAGGAGAGAAGCAAGAAGAAATTTCCTGAAATTTTTCTGAAATGGTATAGGGCAATGATGGCCAACTTTTTGTTGTTGCATGCCAGAAGTACACATGCGTGCACACGCATGCATGCCTGCATCCATAATAGCAATAGCAATAGCACTTAGACTTATGTACCACTTCATGGTGCTTTTACAGCCCTCTCTAAGCAGGTTACAGAGTCAGCATATTGCCCCCAACAATCTGGGTCCTCATTTTACTCACCTTGGAAGGCTGAGTCAACCTTGAGCCTGGTGGGATTTGAACTGCCAAACTGTAGGCAGCTGGCTGCAGAAGTAGCTTGCATTACTGCACTCTAAACACTGGGCCACAGAGTCTCTAATAATGCAATACACACATGATTCCTTGCCCCGCCTACACTTGTGTGCGGGCCCCCTTGCATGCCATGCGCCTCTGCATGCATGCATGACCCCCATGTGCCGCATGCCTCTGCATATGCATGCGCATATGCATCTTCGTGCGCGCTCTGCCCTCCCCTGCACATGTGGGGCAGATACCTGATGGCTGGTGGGAGGCGCACACGCATGTGCAGTGGACCTGATTCGGGCGATGGCTTGCGTACCGGCTGAGATGGCTCTGCGTGCCACAAGTTCTCCATCACAGGTCTTGGGTTTCCTGCCTGAGGTGGGACTTGAAGGCCTCCAAGATCCCTCAAACTCTGTTATTCTATTTTATCCGTAGGCTGCAAAAAATCCGGATAACCACTAGACAGCAGCAGAGATGCCTAGGAAGTTCTGTCTTTTTGCTGCTGTCTAGATTTTTGCTGGATAGATACAGTAGTGCTGCACTAAATAACTTAGGGTTGCGATCTTATATGGATTATTGTATTGGGAGTCCCTTCATTGGAACAGATGGGTTCATCAGATCAGTGAGCATGGACAGGATCTGGGCTGGAATTCACGCAAAGCGTGATGCTACAATGGGATTGGCTGCTTAGTGTGTTTCACATACAGTCATTTATTCATTATTATATCTTATTCATTGCAATTATGAAGTTTGAAGGAGCCTTAGGGAGACTGCACAAAGCCTCAGAAGGATGTCTTGCTTCAATAATATCTTGTGATATGTGAATAATTTGGAATTATCCTGTCTTTAAATAAGATGTTTTATTTGTTTTTTTAGAAAAGATGTTCTATGTTATTATATTCTACGTTTTGTTTGTTTGTGTATTGTTTTTTAAAATTAATAAAATTTGGTTTTTTTTAAAAAAATAACTTGAATTAATATGCCTTTAAATTTGTTTTACAATGTCCCTTAACATGCTAAATAACAAAGTACAACTGCCAGGTTGTTTTGCTTTTTGTCATATATGTACCTGAAGTTAAGGTGCACTATTATATATCTACTGTATTTCCATGACCAATTAAACTGGTTATGCTGTCACAAAAAAGAGATTGGGTTGGTTTGGCAAGATTTACCCTGGACAATCACATGCTGATTCTTGCCAGGCAGTGGTCACAAAGATTGCTTAATCATTTGTTGCCTTACACTGTCTTCTATTATTATCCTTTTCGCTTGTAATTGAGCTTTCAATATCTTCTTTTTAGGAACTGGCTATATTAGAATTTTTTCCCATTTCGTTTATTCTGCATGGAATCCCACACTGCAATATTTGCACTGCTTTTCAAGGTACATATTTGAGTACACTTGTCTTTAGATTCCTGTAAAATCAACTAAACCAAACTTTGAACCACATCAACCACCTACTAAGGCTTACCTGGTTGGAATAAAGTCAAGATCTTCCTGTGCCCTCTTGTGCCATCTTCTACCCTATGAAGAACAAAGTTATCAGCAAGGCAGCTAAATCTTGGAGGAACCACATCTGACAAATGTTGGCTTTCAACAGATGTTAAGGAAATAAATTGGTCTAATATTTTCTTTAAAAATCTTTCTTCCTATATTATACAATGAAATAAGACACAATTTACTGCCACTGGTATATTGTGTATCCATTGTAAAAACACATTTTACACAAGCTGTTGCCTACATTCTTCATTTGAAAGAAAAGAAAGAAAAAAAACCACCACAGTATTCTTGCAAAAATTACCAGATATTTTAACATTGCTAGTGGGTTATACTCTTATCTCAAGCATTAGAAATTATCAGTCATAGAATTCAAAAGCAATAAAATGAAATGTGAAATGCACACTTTGTGTTTATAAACCTGTGACACAATAAGAAATATAATCCATTTATTGTTACTACAGTTGTGAGTTGAATAGAGTATGCATGAAAATAGAAAATATGCAAAATAATTTGCATAATTTCAAAAGCATCTTAAGCATTGCTCCTGTTGGGAAGACTAAGTTATAAATATTGTGACTTATTTTGAGAATGGAAAGCCACCTGGAGCCTACAATAGAATAATACAATCAAATATTGTAGTTTTAAACATTTTTGAGTTTGAGATTTCCAATCCCTTACAATTAAAAGTAGTTATTGTCAGACTCAGTTATTTCTCTTTATTATTTTCTTGGTTTATCCTACATTGATTGATTGATTGGGTCAATTCAAGGCAGCTTACATACCTAATGCTCCCACTTGTATTTTTCCTACAACAGCCCTAGAAGATTTGCTGTTCTATCTAGGATGTCTTATAAAACATATATTGTAGTCTAGACTGGCAGAAGAATATCATGGCTAAGAAGAGGGAGGGAGAAGATGGCACTTGGAATGTCAGGATTTGGGTGACAAATTCTGGTGAGAGACGCAGAATCATAAAACAAGTGGGTGGGATATGCAGTGCCTATAATTACCTGTTTCGGGTGAGGCATACACCAACCAGTCTTGTCCTACTAGCTCCATAAAATTTATTGAGTTTTTGCAGATTTTGTTTTATCTGAAGCTCAAAGTATAGAAGCATTCTGTATCCAGGTTTGAAACGAAGTGTTTTGTGTGGACTCCAAGTTTTGGGGTTAATCTTTAAAGTTCTGTTAAGATAGTCAATATCTTGAATAAAAGAATGTAAACAAAAGAGGCACTTTTCACATGTATCTGCACTACAGGCTTGAAAATATGGGTCAGAATATGTTTTTGAGAAAGCAGTGGAGAAGTTGAATGTAAATTGAATGAGATTTAGTGATACTGCTTTTAAAAATGAGAGTTCGACCACACTGCTAGGGTTTCTGTTCTTTTTCAGTTTAAGCAGCAAAGAGAGGCAGGGCATATGACTCACCCATCCCATGATTCTCTTCATTAGTAGCTTGTGTTTTCCCAGTTTCTGGCGGATGACAGACTTAGTCCCTGGTTGAAATTGGAGACAGATGTCATCCTTACTTCCAAAAGATTTTGAAAAGGAAAAAAAAAGTTAGACTCAAAGCCAAGTTGGGAAATTTACCTTTATTGTTGCATATTTTTTTCTAGGCTAAAGGTCACACACTGATTTTGAATACCACGCTGCTCCTGAAACTGGGTGAGCCAGAATCAAAACTGGTTTAACATTTTGAATGCAGTACAGTTAGAGTTAATATAGTTGGTATCAACCATGCATTTAATGATTTTCCTCATCTATTTCATTACAATTTGGTGAGAACTTCTGGAACACCTGAGGGCATAGACATGTAAAATGCATGGGGTGGATGGTGAGAAAACTGTCCTGCGTGCTTATATTTGAATCCAGGTTCATTGCAGCAAATCAGTAGTGGGTCATTTCTAACAAGAAAATGTCACTCAAATGTGTTAATTTTAAAATGTTTTTACTGCTATATTTAATGGATGTTACCTTTTTATTTTATTTTTTAAAAAGGGTGATTTAAAGATTCTTTAAACAAAATGTAAGCATACAGCAGGGGTGGGATTCAAATTTTTTTACTACTGGTTCTATGGGGGGCGTGGCAGGGGAAGGATACCGTAAAATCTCCAGTCAGAAGGGGTATTTGCTAGTTCTCTGAACTACTCAAAATTTCCACTACCGGTTCTCCAGAACTGGTCAGAACCTGCTGAATATCACCTCTATAACTGTACAGATTAAATGAAAGAATGCACTATAAATAGATGTGGAGAATCAAGAAAGCCACACTTGTGTTGCAACATCATTCTACCAGTGAGATGATGATGATTATGATGATGATGATGATAACTGCTCTTGAGTATTAAGATTACTCACCACTACTATTTTCACAAACTAGAGTGGAAGGATTTACACAGCTCTAATCAAAATCTGTTATGACTGATCTTGCTCTACATGCTGGGGCAGAAATCATTTGCTTTTTGTTAATTTGCCGGATGTGGATTTTGGATGAGCTGTCAGTCATCCCCAGAAGCAGAAATATTTTTCTCACAATAATTTAACATCCTGCAAACAGTGGAGATGATCGTGCTACAGTGCCCAATTTTCATCTTCCCTAGGATGAATGCGATTGGGGTGTCTGAAGGAAATGGCTCAGTGAGATAATAACTTTTAAGTGGATAGTTTTAGAAGAAACATCCTATAAAGTACAAGATTTTAACTGTCTTTTGGGCTACATTGACTTTTCCTGCCAAAGTAGTTAAGTGAATCACTGCAGTTGTTAAGTGAATAACATGGTTGTTAAGTAAATCTGGTTTCCCATTGACCCTGCAACCATCATAAATACATGCCCGTTTGCAAGGGTCTGAATTTCAATTACATGATCGTCAGGAAGCTGCAACAGTCTTAAGTATGAAAAATAATCCTAAGTCATTTTTTTCTGTACCATTGTAACTTTGAACAGTCACCAAATGAACTCTAGTAAGTTGAGGGCTACCTGTGCAAACCATAGCACTTTGTTTCTGAAATTAAATAAAATTATCAGTATGGGTCATGCATTTTATTAGAAACAGTCAGGGGTGGGATGCTACCGGTTCGGCCCGGTTCTAAAGAACCTGTAGCTGCAAAGAGCAGTTGACACCGAATCGGTGTGGTGTTTGGCCCAACCGGGCTCTAGGCTGTCCTTTATTCCTTGCTTTTCCCTCCTCAGCTGCTTTGCGCAGCACAGCTGAGGTTGAAAAAGCAGGAAACGAGGATTTTCAAACACTGCGCCCCCAAGTGTAGCACTTGTCAGCTGTCTAGGCGGTACAGCTGATGATTTCTTGCAAACGTTGCACACACGATTGTCTGCAGTTCGAGAACCAGCAAATCGCTCCATTGGCTGGCCCCTCCCTCCCCTCCCACTCCTTAACCTGGCATGCGAGCCATCCAACTTGCCTGTTTCGATAAGTTGCTATTTTTCCTCCCCCCGACCATCAGCTGTTCTACTCTGCCAGGAGATTTAGATTAGCTAGAAAGCAGGAAATCCTTGGATTTCTTGCTTTCTAGCTAATCTAAAAGCAGAGCTGAATGACTGAAGCTTTTCAGTGCAGACTCAGGTAGCCGATTGCAGATAGATAGATCTCTAAGTTAATCTCTGCTTCTGTGAGCAACTCAATCTGCCTGCCTGCTTTGGGGTAAAAGTTGCTCTTTTTTAATAACAAATTCAATTTTTACATGCATGGTGTGTTGTGAGTTAATTTTGTGAGTTTGCTTGCAAGCAAATTTTATGTGACAAGACTCAGATAGCCAATTGCAGATAGATAGATCTTAAGTGAATCTGTGATTCTGTGAGCAACTCAATCAGACTGCCTGCTTTGCCTGCTTTTGGGTAAAAGTTGCTCTTTTTTAAATAAAAAAAAATCAATATTTACATAAATATTTATAATATTTACATACAAGCCATGCCCACCCAGTCACATGGCCACCAAGCCACGCCCAGTCAGCAAGTCACCCCCACCCAGTCACATGACCACCAAGCAACACCCACAAATTAAGCCACATCCACAGAACTGGTTGTTAAGAAATTTGAATCCCACCCCTGAAAAAAGTTCCATTGGAATGCAAAGAACAAATAAGAAAATGGATGGTCAGATTTCCTGAAAGTAATATATAGAGCACTTGTGACCTATTGTAGGTCTTATGAGAAAAATGTACTGTATATAGTATACAGAAAACATGCTAAGTATTCATCAAAGCACAATTCTTTCATGTTAAGCTCTTGTGCCGTAAGATATAAGGCAGTAATAAAATAAACATTTGTTTTAATTTCCAAAAGATGAGGATAAGGATAGATGTTCTTTCCCTATCAAAGGTCAGCCATTTATTTAAAAAATTAGAATAGATGAATTTCTGCTTGTTTCCACTGGTATCCTTGAAAAAAATCAAGGTGTGGTAATTTCTTAATATTTCAGAACAGTAGGGACAGAGGACCTAATCTGGTTTGTCTGGCTTTGAGTTATCTTAAGAGAAAATTAGTTCCCATCATGAATCTTTTCTGAGAATTGTGTGAGCCTCTTTAGTCTATCGACACATTTTAGAGTGCAGCATGACCTGCAGCAACCAGTCCTTATGCATGTTTACTCAAAAAGTAAGTCAGGGTGTGTTCAGCTGCAGTGACTGCACCCTATGAATGAATGTCTCTGATCCCAGAGGGTCTTTTGAGAAATCATGTTGTGCCATGTCCTAAAGTTGCAAATATGTACACATTTATAATAACAATGAGACTTAACTTTAAGCAAACAGGTAGAATTGTACTGGCTAATCTGTGTTGCAAATATTGATGGAAGCACACCGTGTGAAACATTTTGTTTACCACATTGTGGTCATTCTGAATTTGGATAGCCAGACCTGGTAGCTCTCTGCTCCTAGAAACAAGGACAGATCTAGCCTCTTAGTTTGCACGCTTGACTTTTTGTTTGAATAACTGTATTATCTCAAGTGGCAGCTACGGTATATTCCAGCAGCTAAATAAAAGGGATAGATTACAAATTCCAAGTACACAACACAGCAGAAAGTACTCTGGTTACTTTGTGGCTTTTTTTTTATAGCTGATTCTGATGTTGGCCTTTATTTCTGTACTCTTTACAGAAGCTAATTAATACCGTGTTTTTCCAACAATACGGCCTCCCCCAATAGGAAGTTCCAGCATGTTTTTTAGGCATAAAATGAAATTAAGCCCCTCCCCCAAATTAAAGCTTATATTAAACATGCAAAATAGGGGGAATGGCGGAGGGCTTGCTGTTAGGAAGTACTTTTGTTGCATACCCAGATATGATACTGCCAGCGTTGACCTTGGTGTTGGAGGGGAACTTCATATCAGGAGACGTTCCGCCACCCTTGCTTTCCCTTCTCCCCATACTGCCGCAGCATTTAGAGCAACGCCGCGGTGTTTGATGCAGCCACGCAGTATTTGGCGCAGCCATGCATGGCCAGCCAGGCCTCATCCCTGCAACCGGAGCCCGGTGGAGACACTCGGCTTCAGGCATTCCTGTCACCGCCTTCCTGGGCATCGTTCGAAGGCAAAGCCCATTCTTTTAAAAATGACGCCCTATTACGACAAAGCCTCCCCTGACCGAGAGGACAGCTCAACCCCACGTGGGGAGGCGAATCTCTTGGGGCCGCAGCACAGGATCGGCCCACCCCAGAAGCGCCCAGCCGCCATCCCTGCCTGGCGCTGGGCAGAGCACAAAGAGCTTTGCGTGGGGTACCCAGCGCAGCCAACAGGTGGGCCCTCCTGCTCGGTGGCGGAGCTCTTGCCAAGGCAGCAAGCGCCTCCACTCTGGGCTCTCCACTCATCCTGCCAGGGCCGCGCTGGAGCCGGGCGGGCTGGGCAGAGCCGGGAAAGTGAGCTGCGGGTACGCGCAAGCCTGCCAAGCGAAAGAGCTGGGTCGACCCGAGCTTGGCTTCCCAAGTCCCTCCAGCCCGAACCCAAAGGGGCCACCGGGAGAGGCTGCCCGAGACAGTGATAGCGCCCACCCATCCGCGGACAGGAAGGCGAGGCGATGGCAGTGCTGCTACCCTGGCCGGTGGGTCCGGTGGAGAGAGCCTGAAGCCACCCGTCCTTTCCACCCCTCGCCCAGCCCGTCCCCATCCCCACGCATCTCCAAAAGTGCTGGCAGCTCCAAAAGCTGCAGCGGGACAGGCATCAGGCAGAGGCACTCATTCGGCTCAGCTCAGCTCAGAGGAGGATGCAGCGTGGGCCGTTGCCTTGCCTCCCTGTCCACAGATGGGTGGGTGCTATCACTGCCTCAGGTGGCCTCTCCCAGTGGCCCCTTCGGGGTTGAGCTGGAGGAACTTGGGAAGGAAGCCAAGCTCAGGTCAGCCCGGCTCTTTTGCTTGGCAGGCAGGCATGCACCTGCGGCTCGCTTTCCTGGCTCTGTCCAACCCGCCCGGCTCTGGTGCAGCTCTGGCAGGATGAGTGGAGGGCCCGGCGGGGAGGCACTCCCTGCCTTGGTGAGAGCTCTGCCAGCAGGCAGGAGGGCCCACCTGTCAGCTGCTCTGGGCACCCCAGGCAAAGGTCTTCACGCTCTGCCCGGCGCCAGGCAGGGATGGCGGCTGGGCGCTTCTGGGGTGGACTGATACTGAGCTGCAGCCCTGGGAGATTTGCCTCCCCACGTGGGGTGGGCTGCCCTCTCAGGCAGGGGAGGCTTTGTCATAGTAGGGTGTCATTTTTAAAAGAATGGGCTTTGCCTTCAAACGATGCCCGGGAAGGCGGCGACAGGAGCGCCTGAAGCCGAGTGTCTCCGCTGGGCTCCGGTTGCAGGGATGAGCCCTGGCCGCCCCTGCGTGGCTGTGCCAAATGCCGCGTGGCTGCGCCAAATGCTGCGGCGTTGCTCTAAATGCTGTGGCAGCACGTGGAGAAGGGAAAGCAAGGAAGGTCTCCTGATACGAAGTGCCCTGCTAACACCGAGGTCAACATCCAAGCCGTCGCCGCCTGCCCACCCAAGGATGCAAGGTGGGGAATTAAGTCACCCCCCAAAAGACAGCCTAGCTGTTTTTTCGGTGGTCAAAAAAATAAGGCCTGGCCTTATTTTGTGAGAAACACGGTATTTCTGACATTGGTTACTTTCGTGTATTCCATAAATACACAAACATTTCAGATATCTTTTCCAGAATTTGTATTCATACAATTTTAAGTATTTTTTCCCCAAGATTTAGGGCAAAAATGCTTTGAGAACAGCTTACAGAACTCAACCCTATATATAACCTTGCGGTTTAAAAGAGATGTTACAGAACAAAGGAGTAGGGAGAGAAGCTGCGTGGGGGAATCAATTTAAATAGCTTTTAGCATCAAACTGTAGTTATTTGCATGATAGCTATAAACAAATGAGATTGCAAGTGAGAAAGAACCAACAGTATTGACTTTTCAACAATGTTGGAATGATTCTTGCTTCTCATTCCCAGCTATTCTTCTGAATCTCATTCCCAAATGAATTGCACTCATCCCACAAGTTTTTGCAGAATCAATATGCCTGGGGCCACACCTTGTGCTAAATGACAATGTGGCATCTTTTAGAGTAGCCTAAATTCATGAAGCTGCTCTTTAGCTTCATCTTATGCCTGAACCAGACCATATTGGCAGTGACGCAGTGGTTAGAGTGCAGTACTGCAGGCTATTTCTGCTGCTGGCTGCCTGCAATTTGGCAATTGGAATCTCACCAGGCTCAAGGTTAACTCAACCTTCCATCCTTCCGAGGTGGGTAAAATGAAGACCCAGGTTGTTGGGGGCAATAGGCTGACTCTGTAAACCCACGTAGAGAGGGCTGTAAAGCACTGTAAAGTGGTATATAAGTCTAAGTGCTATTGCTATATTGGCTTATTTTTACATTTCTGGCTTACAATATCCGTTGGCTCTCACTGCAGCTAAAAAGATTTGACAGACTGAATGCCTGTTTGCAATCCTAACTTATTTGCATTTTGAGCAGTCCCTGTAGTATTGGAGAGAAAGACCAGGCAAAGTTCCCAGGAGTCTTTTCTGGAGATGATAAAAGGCACACACAAATGTGTAAATAATATCAAAAAGGAACTTACCATTTTGAATCAATCCAGCAATTATCAATGACACCTGGATATCAAACCAAACAAAATGGATTCACCTACTGAATCAAGAGGTCTCCAAATCAAGTCTACTCACTTTCTCCTCCAATCTTTCCCCTTAAGTCAGGGGTGACAAACTTACATTGTCATGTTGGCGTCACGTGACGTATCAGGACTCCCCCCCCCCCCTTGGTTAAACTGGGCATGGGCGTAGCCAACACGTGACGCACCTGGCCCATAGGCTGGGTTTGACAGCCATGCCTTAGGTAGAGGAGCTCTCTGTCACTTGTCTGATACCTAAAGGATATTTTACTCCAGTGAGAACCTTCATTGTTTCTCTGTCTCATCACCCTTGCCTTGCCAGCTTTTAATTAATAGTTATGGCCGCTATAATTATTTCTTCCTGCTCTTCATTTCCCTGAAGAATATCAAACACAACAGGGAGTGAATAACAACGCTGGAGGATGGTTTACACATGTGCATTAGTTGAGCCATTTCCCCCTTGGCTTTCATATTTTATCTTTCAAATCTGGCTTTCATATTTTTTTAACAGTATATACATGGCTGATTGTGTAAACATATATATAATTACCAGGATTAGTTAGTAATTAACTTTCTTTTCATATTTTACCTTTGCATTTCGTACTTAGGATAAAGTGCTTCTATATTTATTATTATCCTTGCCTACATGTTAATGTATTTTGAATAAATCTGAGTAAACCTGCATATGATATTAGTGTCCCTGGCTGTTCTAACCTTGGCTTTGTCAAATAGTATTCCATAACTATAATTTTCTAACAGTAGGCTCTGTAATCAGAACTTCATTCCCAGTTAAGTTTCCTTATTTACATTGGCTGGGTATGTTTCCCATCCGGTTTTCTTTTTTCTTTTTCTTTTTTAGTGAATTCTAAAAACTTAAGAAAGCAATTCTTTCTTCAAAACCCACTGAGTCTGTTTGCACAGCCCATTCAGTCTGTTGCATTCCCTGATAATTTGTAATGATGTTATATTTTCTTTTGTACTTCAGTTGCAATGTTAATATTTAAAAACTTTCTTCAATTTTTCTTCATCTTTAAAAGAGCCACTGCCTGAATGCAATTGAGATGGTCTGGGAAAGGAAAGAAGAGGTGAGAAAAATTCCTTCCACTAATACGCATGCCAAAGCGGATCTTAGGATCTACTTCAACTATTTATAAAGCATAACATGGTCATGAGTTTATCTGAAGAAAAAAAAAGTCCATTTTCTCTTAGACTGTCTTTCCATTGGAATGACAAAGCTTTGTGTCAGGATTCAAAAAGGATATACGATCATAAAATCTAAATCTAAAATTCTTTTTTTTTTTAATGTTCAAGTGTTTTAAATAAAATATAGTATTCGGGCATGCCCAGTTTTCTGTATGGCTCTATATGCTTATTCTTCACAAATCATTAACTTTAATCATTAACCGTGATCTCTGCCTAATTTATTGTTCTGAACATGAGAATAAAGATTAAACAAGTTTAGTTTTAACTACCTGTATCAAGGGCACAAATCTGTTGTGAATGTAACATGGCATTTATTTTGTACAGAAACCCCTTTGCTGAAAACGGAAGTGACTGTATTTTCCTGCACAAATGTCTGTTTTGAGGAGTGTCCATCCTTTATTGATAAATGATAAAATGAATGGAGGCTGTTAATTATTAAGTGCTGGCATGAGCTTTGATAAAAACCTCTCTTCTCTTTC
Source organism: Pseudonaja textilis (assembly GCF_049901715.1). Lineage (NCBI taxonomy): Eukaryota > Metazoa > Chordata > Lepidosauria > Squamata > Elapidae > Pseudonaja > Pseudonaja textilis. Next base: position 208,754,842 of record NC_141990.1, read on the forward strand.
CCAGGGTTTTTCCTGAAAAAGTGCTGATTTTCTGCCTGTAATGTAAATTCTGAACAAGCAGTTTCTACCTGTGTAAACCAGCAGTGACTTCATCCTTAGGTCTGCTCTATTATGAATTAGTGAACAACTCTTTGCAACCTCACCTAGGAGTGACAAAGCATTTGCTGCAAGCGATCGCAAGATGGCAGTACAGAAGTAAAATCTTTTTCACTGAAGACTTAGAATAAAGAATAGCTCCTCTTGGGATTAATTACATTTCTTCACATGGGTGAATTTCATGCTTGTCCACAGCAGTCAGGAAAGCTCCTTTTCCTGTGCTGATTAGTTACTTGCTAAATGTTTTAAACATTTCTCTGCTGTAGGAAGTGAAGGCAACTTTTGCCTAATGAAAACAAATATAAATGTTAAGTAATCCACAGATGGAGTTCCAGAGGAATCCTCAAAGCTGCAGTACTATACATATTTTAGAAGTGGGTTGCATTGTCTATATGATTACACTGTAAGTGTCCTATTCCTAGCCTTTTGACTATTATCTAGTAGAAAGAATACATTAGAGATCTGTTTCTTGGTTAGGATGCTGCGAGAGATGCCATTGTGGTACAAAATATTATTCTGATATTTTACCCCAGTGTAGGTAGTCCTTGAGTTTCAAGCACAATTGGGACCAGAATTTCTGTTGCTAAGCAAGACTGTTAAATGAGTCATGCCCAATTTTATGACTTTCTTTTGCCCTGGTCGCTAAGCAAAATGGAGCAGTTGTTAAATGAATCATGTGGCCATTAAGTGAATCCATCTCTCCCCTTGGAGTTTGCTTATCAGAAGCCAGCTGGGGAGATTGCAAATGGCAATCACATGGCCCCAGGACACTGGAACTGTTGTAAATACATGCTGGTTGCCAAGAAACCAAATTTTGATCACATGACCGTGCAGAGGCTGCGACAGTCCTTAAGTGCAACAGCCCTAAGTCACTTTTCCCTGTCGTGTTGTAGCTTTGAATGGTCACTAAATGAATATTGTAAGTAAAGAACTACTTATATCTGGTTAAAATTGCTGGCTATCTACTCAGGAAGATTTTTGCATTCCTCCACTTAAGCCTGTTCCTTCTGTTTCTGACAGGGAAATTTTTCAAATGGCAAGAGAACAGCAATTTCTTCCTCCTGATGCTGGATAAGTGGAGAGCATCATTCAATATGTGCTCTCTTGCCATACCTATGATGAGGTTGGGGTGGGCTTCAAAAATTTTAGCAAAGGGTTCTCTACCTGGTTGCTGGGTGGGCAGGGCCCTGGTGGGTGGGGCCCTGGTGGGCGGGGCCTAGTCCTCCTCCTGCACCAAAGTTGGCGGGGGGGTTGCTCTCCCGGGCTCTGGAGGCTCTGGAAGCCAGAAATGGAGCCATTTCTGGCCTTCCCAAATTTCTGGGAGGCCTGTTTTTTTGCCTTCCCCAAGCCTCCACGCGCCCTGCACTTACCTGTATCCAAAACAGGCCATGTGGGGACTCCTGGGAGGGGCAGGGTGGGGTTGGCGGGGCCAGCCAGGGGTGGGATTTGGAGGTTCTTGGAACTGCATAGAATCTTAGCTAGAGGCTCTCCCAAACCCCTGCAAATCCCCAGCAGCCCACCCCTGGATGAGGTTAGATGGAAAAACATACATAAAGCTAGGGAGTTACATACAGAATGGTGGAATGATCTGTTAGCAAAAGTGCTTCTCTTTCTTAGCAGTCAAGTTAATATTTTTTCTGACAATTGGAAATAGATTTTTATGCTCTGAATTGTAGCACTGGTTTCTTGTTATGAATGTTGTGTTTCTTTTTATTACTATCATTTTATTTTATTTTTATTATTTCATGCTGTTTTGTTACAATCTGCAGTTGCAACAGTAAACTTAGTTCATACTTAACAGCTACTGTACCTTAAAAACCAACCAAGCAAGACTTATGACCTTTAATTACCTGAAACACAATCTCTTCTGATTGCTTCCCCTGATGCATGGCAATTTTATATAATTATCTTCATATAATTCCCACACTTGAATAATCAATTTACTTATTCAGACCAATCTGTTACATTGCAAGTAACAAGAATTAAATCTGTTTCCTTGCTTGGTTGTTTTGAAGTTAAAGGATTACACTTTAATAAGTAAGTGGATAATTATTATGAGCTTTGATATAGCGTAACAAAAGAAAAAAAATAGCCATTGATGCCAAGTATATTTTATGTATTTATCTGCACATTTTCTAGCTCCTATTTTGGGGGAAAGGTGTATACAAGTAGCACACTTAAGAATATTTTTCTTAAAAAATGATATTTTTATGATACCACACATTCTGTAGAAGCATAATAATAAATTTTACTCTTGGTGATTACATTCCTCTTCAAGGGTGGTTGTTGTTTTTAAATCTCCCAGTCAAGGGACAACCTTTGGATTTTTTGGTAGTCTCCCACCCAAGTTCTAAAAAGATTTAATCTTCTATTATCTTTTTGTGTGTGTGTATCTATTGTTATTGTTTTAATCAGCTACAGTTGGTTTGAAAGCCAGATTGGTATGGTGATTTTAAGGCCCCACGCTAGAAGCCAGAAGAACTTTGAATTCTAACTTTGCCTTGGGTACAAAGCCAGTTGGGTGATCTTGGGCCAGTAGGTCTCTCTTTCAGCCTTAGGAAGAAGGAAGCAAAGGTAAAACCTCTTCTGAAGCCTTGGCGAGAAAACTGCAGGGACTTGTCCAGGTAGTCAACACTGACTTGAAGAACCACAAGAAACAAGGTTAGTTTAGTGATATCACAGGCTTAAGTTAGCGGCAGAAGGAAAACATTATAAAAGATATAGAGAGCAACCATACTAAATGAACATTGTATTAATTAAAATAATTCAAAAATTTTGTCCTGGACTTACTTTCTTGAACTAGTGCCCTTGGCCACATTTCGGACTTAGTCCAAAAAAGCCTGCACAATCTGTCTGGAAGAGATCTTTACAAATTCTTCTTTGCAGTCATCAGTTTTCCAAAGTGATCCAGAAGCATCCAAAACACATTTTTGAGGAAGAATAGAGAAACCCAAGAATCTTCTCTTCCCCGTTCCATTAACAGAAGCTCTCAATTGAATTTGTATCTTTTTCAGACAGAAGAACTTAGTTCCAAGTTTACTAGAGGCAATTGGAATGTGGCAGCCAGATTGTTAATGGCTGATTGTCAAGAACATCATTCCAGCTGTTGAAATTTCTCTGAGAGATTCTAGTTTGCTCCAGAATTCAGTTTATCATCCTGGACTGTTTGTTATCTTCCAAGCAGCCTGAAATTAGACTGTTAGTTAGTGGAGAGATGGCCTTTTCTGTAACAGCATTCTAGTTTATGGACCGTTATATATATTTACCTATTTGTTTCTTTACCATCTTTTAGGTTCCAAGCAAAGAATGAAAGTTGTGTTCCTTTGCATTTATATACTTTAAAAAATTAACAATATTTTAATATTTTGAGATTATGAGAATCTCAAATAAGGTATACCTAGCAAATGGCTTGCTAGCCTCTATTTAAATAGAAGTTATGCTATTTGTAAAACATTAGATGCTCCATCACTGTTCTAAGCATAGCAGATATATTGGGGAATGCATTGATGGCAAATCAGTTTTAATGGAAAAGACACAGGAGGAAAATGATTGAAAGGGGGTGGGACCATCATAGCACAGAAACAGTACAAGTAAGATCACTTGCATTTGTAAATCAATCAGAATACAGCTGGAAGGGACCTTGGAGGTCTTCTAGTCCAGCTCCTTGCTCAAGCAGGAAGTCCTACACCATTTCAGACAAGTGACTGTCCAGTCTCTTCTTATAAACTTCCAGTGATAAAGCACGCACAACTTCTGAAGGCACGTGGTTCCACTGGCTAATTGTCCTCACTGTTGGAAAGTTTCTCCTTAAATCCAGGTTGCTTTTCTCTTTGATTAGTTTCCCTTCATTGTTTCTTGTCCTGCCCTGGTGCTTTGGAAAATAAATACTCTGTGCCCCTTGGTCCTTCTTTTCTCTAGACTAGCCAAACCCAAATCCTGCAACTGTTTGTTGCATGTTTTAGTCTTCAGGCCTTTAATCACCTTAGTTGTGCTTCTGTGCACTTTTTCCAAAGTCTCAACATCTTTTTGACCAAAATTGGATGCAGCATTCAAGTATTTTCCATTCCTTTCATTAGTATCTATTAAAGCAGCTTTATAAAAATATCAGATTTGGTGCAAATAACTATTCTTTTCTTAACGATGGGACGGGACGAATGAAACATGACCACCCCTACTATCCTAACTTTGGTAATGCTACAACACAGCATAGATATAATGGTGCTTTAGAGTCTTGGCAAGAAGACAGTGATTTGTAAAAGCTTTTATAAGCAGAGGATGTCACTCTTTTCTATCCTCATCTAATAACAGTGGGGCATACCAGTGGGCTAATGGCCAGCTATGCTATTTGGGCTATTGGAGTTATCTATGACTAGTGTGGTGATGTAAGGATATATTGTCAGATGCAAAAGACTAGATTCACATTGATTCCTAAAAGCCTATTGCACAAGAATCTTCTCAACTAATGGTCAGCAGCTCATTACACTTAGTAAAAGATCAGCGGTACTTAAGGGCGGGGGAGTTGGACTTAATTAACTTGTGGCTATATAGGGATTCTAAGCTGATCCACCTTTGACTCCACTGCTAGGTTCTGCCATTTCTTCTCCTAAGTATATGGTGGTAATGAGCAGCACTGCCATGACTTCCTTGACTCATTTCAGGTACGGATAGTATCTTCCCCCCAGGGTGGGCAATACTATGCTGGTATTTCTAGGAAACTGGGAATCTGCAGTTTGTCATCTACTTGTTCTTGTTCTGTATTTTCACCATTAGAGATGAATCAAGGTCTGCTGGGTTACCAGCTACAAATTAGTATGATGTGGTGGGCACCAGACCAGGAACTGAGAGACTGTGAGTTTTAGTCTTGCATTGGCACAAAGTCAGTTGGTGATCTTGAGTCAATCTCTCTCCCTCTCAACTCAACTTTCAACCTTCTCAACAGTACGAGGAAGGCAAGGGCAAACCACTTCTGAAATTTGACCAAGAAAATTGTAGAGACTTGTCCATGCAGTCACCAGTAGGCAACACTTATTCCAAGACTCTCCCCCACCCTTAAAAAAAACCCCAAATCCGATTCAGAGGAAAAAAATACAGAATAGCAGCACAAGGAGACACTATGGGTCTCCACATCAGCTCTGGGAGAACCCTCATATTCTGGAGCAAAACACATGGAGGCTTTGAGGATATAAGAGGATGAAAGTGTTATGTAGCAGCCAAATATATCAATAATGGGTGCCACTAATGGTATATGTGATGTCATAGTCAACCATGCCCTGATATTTGATAGTTCTGGAAGTCCAAACCTTATAACATGATTCTAGATGCCAAGGTAACTTTGTGTAAAACAACCACACATGTTCATAATTATCCCTGTGTTGTGGGACAGGGACTGAACAGACACCAGCTGTGGATTTCTTTGAAATATTTAGGACAGGAATAATTTGTATAAACTGCACAGTGCAACTATGAAAGCAGAAAAAAAATGGAAAATTTATAGCATGATGCAAGACAGGAAAGTTTCAAAAGAAGAGATAATAGATATGTACACTACCTTGTGATGTTATTCTGTATTCAAATTGTAGGAATCCTGTAATAAGAAAATAAGTTTTAGATAACATTAAAAAAAACAAAACCTGATACTGAGAATCCAAGTTATGATGACCAGAATTTTGTAATGAAAATTAATCATTTTTCTAAGTTTTTGCTTATTTGTAGTTCCCAAACTGCATTTGTACAAGAGACTTTGCTATCAGATGGTCACTCAGAATCTATTAACTTCTTTTGAATCTTCAATAATACATTACATTGCAAGATCTGCTTTACTAACACCAGGAAATCCTCTACTTACAAGCACAGTTGACCCCAAAATTTCTGTTGCTAAGCAAGATAGCTATTAAGTAAATTTTGTCCCATTTTATGATATTTCTTGCCACAATTTTTAAGTGAATCACTGTAGTCATTAAGTTAGTATCACAGTTGTTAAGTGAATCTGGTTTCTCCACTGACTTTGCTTGTCAGAAGATCGCAAAAAGTGATCATGTGACCCCAGGACACTGCAACTGTCATAAATATAAGCCAGTTGCCAATTATCTGAATTTTGATCATGGGAGCATAGAAATGTTGTAACAGTCGTAAGTGTGGAAAATGGTCAGAAATTACTTTTTTCAGTTCTGTTGTAACTTTCCCTAAATGAAAGGTTGTAAATTGAGGATTATCTATACCTGACATGCAACAATCAAGCTTCTGTGCTACTACTTTAATGCAGAAATGAACATATTGTGACATTCTAATAATCTCTATCAGATTTAGAGAATCTCCAGCTTCCAGTTGTTAAGCAAGAGCAATGAAGTATAACTCTAATCCTGTTCTAAATTATACAGCTGGAATGTTGAATGTGTGGGGTAACAGGATTATTTTCATCTCTGTCAGCTCTACTTATTTGGTCCTCAATAAATTCCTGGCTTCTGGATGATTTCCTTCTGGCTCTGGTTGATGGATCTTGGGATGCTAGTAAAAACAAAATAGATTGCGCAAGTCTGAAATCTGCCTATAGTGATGTAAAATAGCACCAGAAAATACTTCTTTTTTCTTCTCTAAAAATGTCTCCATACCTCATATTCCATTATGGACAGAAGGCTTTTGCATAGTAATAGCACTTAGACTTATATATCATTTCACAGTGCTTTATAGACATCTCTAAGCACTTTACAGAATAAGCTTATTGACCCCAACAAGCTGGCTCCTCATTTTACCGACCTTGGAAGGATGGAAGGCTGAGTTAACCCTTGAGCCAGTCAGGATCAAAGTGCTGGCAGTCGACAGAATTAGCCTGCAATACTGCATTGTAACCACTGCGCCACTATGGCTCAGTTTTTTCTGTATGTGCTTTTTTTTTCCCCGTGGAAAAGATTCCATCATTGAGGCAAATGATTTGTTTAACTATCAACAAGCAAAATTCTTTGTGCATTTACTTGAGATGCCTTTGGGGTTTAGTATGGTTTATTCCCTTTTAACATGAAAGTGTTTGCTATACTCTCCTTTTGTACAGGATAATTGCTGTGGCTTTCTGAGCAAATAAACCATGCACCAAAAATGTGAGTTAGCTATCAGAGCTACAGGAAAATAATGGGCTGAGTACAAGGCTGATATAAGTCTGTAATGAGTTTTGAGGACATTTATAAAAGTTGTTCAGTTATACCGCATACAGACATGGCTCAAGAGTTGCAATTATTTCATAGTCTGTTTCCTTTGAAACATTTGACTCATTTTACTTTTCTTCTGGCTTGGTATGATTCTGCTTTGTTAATTATTAGAAGCTCACAAACGTTAGGCAAACACACAGCACACCTTTGTGTAAATTGTTGAGTAGGATACAAGAACTGGTCAGGATACAAAGAACTGATTCATCAAAGGCCTTGCACACTTTGGGCTTCCTGTTTTAGGACAGAAGATCCAAGTTGCCACATATTAGCTGTCTTTTGAATTGAAAAAAAGAAATGGGATTTAGATTTAACCTCTTTCCACTCCACCTTCAGCTGCCAAATTCTTGATAAGGAGGTTCAAGCTAACAGATAGGCTGCTCTAATTATTACAATATCTGATCTTTTTTCCTCAGAACTCCTTGAAGGAAGAGATTCTGAAGATGGTTGCTGACAATTCTGCTATAGAAATGAAACAGAATTTGTCAATATCAACTTCGTTTAGAATCGGAGTTTTCAATAGCCATTTGAAAATTTACAAAGCCATTTGATTATTTATTTTAAGACAATAGCTTAAGCTACACTGTTTACATTATGGTTTTGGGCTGGGGAAGGTTTGAAGATTGTGGGTTAATCAGAAGGATGAGCAGCAATGCTTCTGTTCAGAAAAGCGCAATAGCAGAAGATAATAAAACAGAAGCAGAGAACCAGCACCTACTGGCATTGCCATCCTCATTCATGATCAACAATACATCCAAATGCAAAGAAGGGAATACATGAGCTAAGTTACCTCATGTCGCATTTACTAATAAGCCATTCAGGTAGCTGTGGTTGGTGTAAATGTATATGCACACTGGGATATCAATATGGGGAAGGTATCTATCCTCAATTCCCAAATAGGTGGCTGGAAGACACATGAAGAAGGAAGCCAAAAATTAGCCTAAAAACTTCAATTATTTTCATACTTTTAACCTGCAAAGAAAAGGCACAACGTACTAAGGTCAACAGCAGGCAATAAACAGGCAAATATACTTTGGTATATATATTTTTTGATATGTGCTTAGATTGAAGAACTGTCCCACCCATTTCTGTAACAATACCCTGAGATAGGTTGGGTTGGGGGAAAAAAACTTATCAGCCTTGTGAAGTAATCTAGACAAGAAGCACACCCAAGGTATTATATTTTAATTGTAAGGTTGTACTAACAGAATCTTACCGTTTGAAAGCGCATTTATCCCATTGCCTTTACGGTCCAAAAAAATTATAGAAAAACCCCTATGAGATGTTTGCCACTGCTTCATTCCTTTTGTGGGCTCAGTTGCTTCTTTTCTGACATTGCCTAGCCCACAGCTCTTCCTCCTGTCTGCTCAGCTCGTTCACACATTCCATTACAAAGACTGGTCCCACATCACCAAGGGAGCTCTCATGCTTGCAGGTGGGTTTTCCTTTGCATCATGTTGGCTCTCTGTTGAAGGTATAAATTCTGTAATGTTGTCAGTCCACCCAGTGCATACACTTTATTCAGGGGTGGGATTCTACAGGTTCTCACCTATTCGCTAGAACCGGCTGTTAACTTTCTAAGCAGTTCGGAGAACCGGTTGTTGGAAGAAATCTCCTTTTGTTTTTTCCACCCTTCTTGCATTCTTGGTAGTATGCCTAGACTTACTGTCTCCAAAGGAGTTTTTTTTTTCTTTGCTAGTACTTTCGTAAAGGGGAAGGGTTGTTTTAAGCTTTTTACACTGCTGTTGGGAGGAAATACTCCCCTGTTGGAGTTAGCACATTGAAGAAATAATTTAATAAATGAAGCAGAGCTGCCAGAAAGCTTTTAATGACAAGGAACCAAGATGAGTGACATTCAGCAAGGCTTCTTGACTAGTGAGAAAGATTGACATTCAAACGTGAGTTTACATATCCTTTTTGTTTTGGTCTAAAACTGGTGACCATTCAAAGTTACAATGGCACTGAAAAAAGTGACCTATGACCATTTTTCACACTTACGAACGTTGCAGCATCCCCACTGTCATGAGAGGCCGGGTGAGGAGAAGCACCCCTTGATGTGAGTGATGTCAAGTTGGCCACACCCACACAGTCACATGATCAGCAAGCCACGCCCACCAATTAAGCCATGCCCACAGAACCGGTTGTTAAAAAAATTGAATCCCACCCGTTATTACCTACAGTAAAGAGGCCATTTATGTCAAAACTGACAGCCCTTTCTCAACAGAAGGGGAGGGATAAGATGTCATCTATCTCTAGTCTATAAAACAGTCCTTTCAACAGTTCCAAGAAAGCTCCACTTCATTTGCACCACTCAGCGATCCTGACAACACAGATAAAACCTCCAGGTGGTCTCAATGACTCACTAAAAGAAGGCAAATGACCAGCTGTCTGCAAGGAGTATAAATCCTTCCATTCCCCACACCATCCAGTCAAAGCTGAAGAAGCTTCTTATAAAGAATCTCCATAGACATTTACCTACACTAACAGAATAACAGAATTGTAAAGGACCATTGCTTCTTGTCCTGCCTTCAGGTGCTTTGGAGAATAGCTTGACTCCCACTTCTTTGTGGCAACCCCTTAGATATTGGAACATTGCTATCATCTCAACCCATGTCCTTCTTTTCATTAAACTAGAGATACACAATTTCAGCAACCATTCTCTATACGTTTTAGCCTCCAATCCCCTAATGCAGAGTTCCCCAAAGTTTCCAGCTTTGTGAACTGGCAGAGGGTGGGAGACGGGATGGTTCCACTCAAGTTTGCGCAAGTGGCATGCATGTGCGTGCCTGCTTCTCGTGCATGTGGAGCATGTACACACGTGTTCATCTATTGCTTGTGCAAGTGAGGATGCAAGTGCGCCTCTGCTTGCCGGCCATTTCCATGTCCCAGTTGCAAACTCCTCATGGCCCACTAGTGGGCTGTGGCCCACACGTTGGGGTCCCCTGCCCTAATCCTCCTTGTAGCTCTTCTCTGATGTTTCAACATCTTTTTTACACTGTGGCGACCAAAGCTGAATGCAGTATTCCAAGTGTGGTCTTACCAAGGCATTATAAAGTGGTATTAACACTTCACGTGATCTAGATTCGAGAATACACTAGAAGAGCCTTCTGCTCCTGAGAATCCTTCTCCAGCTAATTTGTTTCCTAATTGAGTACTTTCAGCTTGCTGAGATCACGGTTTTCAGAATTCCTAAATCCCTTGGCAAAGTCTTAGCAAGGACTCGTGTTGGGTGGGAATCAGGGGTGGGATGCTACTGATTTCGCCTGGATCTATAGAACCGGTAACTCTGAAGAGCAGCAAACACCGAACTGGTTCATTGCAATGATCTTTTGATCATCGGTTTGGCCCACCCAGGCTCTTGGATGTCCTGCTTTTTCAACCTCAGCTACTTTGCGCAGCACAGCTGAGGTTGAAAAAGCAGAAAAGAAGAGGATTTTCAAACGCTGCGCACCCATGCGCTGTGCTTATCAGCTCTCCGGGCGGCACAGCTGATTTTTTGGGGAAATGCTCTACACACATACGCAAAACACACTCTCACCAAACCAGTAGTAACACCGGTTGAATCCTACACCTGGTGGGAATTGTAGTCTTAACCCTACTACAGCCTATTAGATTTGGGAAACTTCTGTTAGTGGATGGGAGAAAAAAAATGCTGATACCTGCAGTCAACTTTTCCAAGCTTCTTCTCAGGGAGCTGGATCCCCTTCAGCTGAAGCAGAGCCAACAGTAGCAAAACAGGAAGAGTGGTAGCTTTCTGAAAACAAAATCTACCCAGGCAAAATCCAGAGGGAAAGGAAAGGAAGGACAAGAAAGGCAAGGTTGCTGCTTCGAACAGCTGACAAAGCTCCCATGCAGAAGACAAATGAACAGATAGATGGGATATTAAAACGATGAACAATGAGGACAATATGATTTTTAGCAGGATTAAATGCCGGAGAGAATAAACAGTTTTCAAGTGATCGTCAAAAGTTTACAAGGCTTGGGAATAGCCAAAATGGATCAGGGAAAAATTGCCAAAATGGCGGCACCTGTGTCAGATTGTTATTCAGTTAATCCCTAGCAAGAATATGCAAAGTCAAGGAAGGCTGTCAAATTAAGCCGATGATGGCAAATCTATGACACACATGACAAGGGTAAGACATTTTGGGTGACATGCCATTGTTCACCAACATCCAACAACTATTCTTGAAAGCCTCCCTGATCTTGCATAATGTGCAGAGATTGAGCAAGGATGGGGTGTGCTCTCACATGGCCTTTGGACTCTCTGGAAGTTGCATGAGAGGGCCATTGTTCTTGCCTGGCCTCTGGACCCTTCAAAAATCACAGGAGGATGGGGCACTGTTTTGTGTGGTTTCCAGAGGCTGTAGAGGCCACAAAAGTACATTCTCTAAAGCTGCTTCAAGAACCAACACTTCGTGCAACCCAGAGCAGCCATAGGAGTCAGTTAACAGAAAGAGAACACCACCTGAAAATAAGAGGAATGTAGCAGACCCTGGGGAGTGCCAGGCTGTGGCAGAATAATATTGTTTCCAAGGTTCGCTGCCTTGGGTCATGGCATGAGGTGGCCTGTTTCAGTGGCAATTATGGCATTAGGACTTAAATCAAGGCGCAGGCCTCTACTGTAGGCCATAGCACTGTCAAGAGCTAGTGTTCAAGATGATTTAAAAGGAGATAGAGAATTGTTTCATTTTTGTTGGGGTTGGGTGGGATATATCTCAGCCTTTATATCTTCATTTAATGCCTGGAAAGAAAGATGCTATTAGCTTATACTTTGATGATACAGTATAGGCAGGGGTGGGTTTCTACCGGTTCTGTCTATCTCTGTAGAACCGGTAGCTCTGAAGAGCAGCAGACATAGAACCGGTTCTATGTCTGCTGATGTTTTTGCCCCGGGCTCTTACCTGATCTTTATTTCCTAATTTTTCAACTTCAGCTGTCCAATGAGGCACAGCTGCAGTTAAAAAAACAAGAAGAGAGGGCTGTTTCGAAGGCTGCTTCTCGGCACGCAGCGTACTAATGACGATTAACAGGCTCACAGCGGGCCGGGAAGCTCATAAATCCCGAACCGGTAGTTAACCCTGTCGTATCCCACCCCTGAGTATAGGTCTTCCTGACCTGGCCAGGCTGAGCATTGGATCTGCTAAAGACAGCATAATCTCATATATGAGTCTAAGTTTCCCCTAGGAAACCCCTGCCTAGTCTAGGCAGTCATATTCAGAACACAACTATCAGAGGAAACTAGAGAACTGTGTGATCGAGGGCAGGGCCAGAATGTCCAGCTCACTGCCTACAATATATTTGTACTGTATTCAATAAAGTAGTTGTTTAAAGATAAATGTGGGAGTGGTAGATAAGTCAGCCTTGTGAATATGTTTAAATTGGTTTTGAAAATCAGTGCATATTAAACAAAACATAGACATTTCTAGGATATATTCCTATTTGGTATAATTGATGAGAACGAGTTTTGTGCAGTGATTAGGGCAACAAGTTAGAACAGGGGTCTGCAATCTTAAACACTTAAAGAGCCATTTGGACCTGTTTCCCACAGAAAACCGCCACAAAACCCTTCCCATGCTTACTATTTCCTAAGTGGCCAAAAAACTAGCATATGTACTTGAATTAAACATTCTGTTTTCTTCTGAAACTTTTGTTTTCTTTTGAAACTTTTGTTTTCTTGGATTTATCCATGGTTGGCCTCCTGGGGTCAAAAAGCTCAATAAATCATGTGCCGGCAAATGTTGTACATTGGCGGTTGTGACACACATTTTGAGTGACAGGGAGCTGCAACAGAGGAATGAAAGAGCCACATGTGGCTCCAGAGCTGCGGGTTGCTGACCCCTGGGCTAGAACAACCCCCGGGCCATGGCCCACTACCAAGCGGTGGCCTACTCAGAATGGGTGGCCGGAGTGTGTGCAGGAAACTCAACTTGTATAAGCAGAGGGTTGGCAGGCACTTGTGCATGCAAGGGCTGCAGGCGTGTGGCCCAGCTCTCCTCCCCCAGCTGGGCCATCAAGCAACAGAGGTTGGGGACTGCTGGGCTAGAAACTGGGAGACTGTGAGCTCTAGTCCCATTTTAGGCATAACTCTAGGTGTCTTAGGGCCAATCACTTTCTCTCAGTCCTAGGTAGGAGGCCATAGAAAAACCCTTCTGCAAAACTTTGCCAACAAAATTGCAGAGACTTGTCCAGGCAATCGCCAGGAGTCAAAATTCACTCTAAGGCACCAAAAAAACAAAATAAAAATCCTATATAAAGTAAAATGTACCAGATAACATCACGAGGGAACAATCGAATGGAAGAAAAGAATGGTATAATTGCATTGGGAATCTTTAGTGACTAATGCATAGCACTGCTGGGGAAGAAAAAATTGGAAGATGTTACAATTTTTTCAAAAAAATTGCATACATAATCATTGATGAAAAAGAAAGTTTTTTAAATATATGCAACATTTTTCAATAAACAAAAATCTACATTAATGGATTTGAATCCATTAATGGATTTGCATTAATGGATTTGAATCTATTTGACTTTGAACTCTGTTTGCTCCATCTGGCTTTGGATTATAAAATGCAAGTAGTTTAAAGAAAGATGGCTGGAGCTTTATCTACTCCTTGTCCCACCTTGCAATGTAATTTGCCAGAGACTCCTATGACTTTTGACATACAATATTAAAATATATTCTTAAATGCCATGGGGAGAGAAGGAAGAAGGGCTACAGTATAAAAGAAGAAATATTAAATTCAAGGATTTTCTTGTGTAAGTGGAGGTGCCACTCCACTTGCACTTTGGTTCTAGCAACACACACACACACACACACACACACACACACACAGAATTAATATTTATATTAGAAGCTACATAATTACTCATCAAAGGCCTATGACTTGAGATGGAGGAAGAAGACCTATAATTTTAAATAGATTATTTGCTGTCAGTTAAAACACACTGGCTTTCAATATTAGAACATTGCTTCCAATCATTGACCTCAACAGCACTTACACTAATGCAGTTTATGGAAACTATCCAATAGATATGCTTCATTGGTCCGCTGTTTTCAAACATTTAGAGGCCAAAGGTGAAGAAAAAATATATCTTGTGGCTTGTGAAGAGGTATGCAAGCACAGAAAAGCAATTTCAACCACTCATTGGTTGTTTTTATTTGCAATATATTAGACATATAAAAAAAGTTTTCTAAAATGAAAAAAAATCTTTATATACTTTATTGGGAACCATGCATATTAATCTATGTATGTCTAAAGACTGACTTTAGACACTAGCCCATGTTTACCCACATTATCATTTGTAAAGGCCAGCACTTCTGCTGCAGTACAAGATTAAAAAAAAATTACCATGCCATTTAGTTCACATATTTCTCCTCCTTAGAAACAGCCTAAATCCCACAATGGAATAATCTCAAGCCAAGAGTGAATGGGGAGGAGGTAATTGTGAGGAGATGTTCATGTCACAGATAGCACTGGCTCACACAGCAATGATAAATATGAGGTGAATATGGAAAGGAGGCACATCAAACTGGCAACCAAATGTGGGTTAGTCCAGTCTGTGGTGTTGCCCATAGCCACCTATTGTGAAAATCGGATCTTAGAAAAGCAAGACAGTAAGAAAATTGACTTGTTTGAGCTGTGGTACTGGAGAAGGCTTCTGCATACTCCTTGGAGAGAAAAGGTAACCAACAAGCAATATTGTCATTAGAAGAAAAAAAAATCATGAAACTGCACCTGACTTATTGCAGCCATATCACATGGGGAAGAATTGGCAGTAAATGGAAACCAGACCGCCAAAGAGTACGGTGGCTGGACACCATCAAAGCTGACACTACCAGAGCACAAAAAAATTCCAAAGTAGTAGTGCAAGATCGGAAGATGTGGAGAAACCTGGCCTATAGAATCGCCAAGAAGCGGACACGACTGAATGGATAATATCATTGTTCAAGCAAACAAGGTGGCTTGCTATAAAGGTGATGTTGGTATCATATCCTGAATCACAAAGTAGATTTTGACCTAATGTGTTGTGAACTAGGGTGTTTAGTTATCTGGACCAGGAAAACTGAGGTATTGAGTAAATCGTTGGTCACTGAATCCTAGAATACATTTACCGAAGCACAAATCAGTTTTGTGGTCGGTCCACTGTTTTTGGATGATCTGTTCTACCTCTTAATCTCAAATACATATTCAAGATTCATTTATAAACATGTTTATAAAAAATGAAATTGAGTATGTTGCTCCCTGGCTTTGAAATATCCCTTAGAGGAATTGCATTTAGTAACTACTTTCTCTGCCTTTACAAAAGCAGTCAAGACACATTTCTTTTGTCATGCTTTTAATGCTGAAGCAACTATTCTGATAGATTAATTATTTATATTTGCTTTATTGTTTTTTATATTTCATTATTTCATCTTTACAGTTGGCAAGCTTCAGTACAGGATTCAGGCTAGTAGAAAGATGGGGTATAAATCAAGTTGATAAAAAAATCAAGGCTGCAAAAACTGTTCAACATGCTAATCCAAATGCAACTGATAGGCAATCTAAAAAAATGTAATTTTGAGGAACCTATATGCTTTTGTATGTTAAGCTATATGACAGTAACTAATTTAGTCTGTACTCCAAAAAGCACTAAGTCAGATCTAATTAATCTTTGGATGGAAGACCACGGGGAAACCTCATGTTTGTTTATATTGGAATGTAAGAAAAAATCCCACAAATTTAATGATTTTCTAAGAAGAAACTTTACGAGGCACCCCAATTAATGTTATATATACTTGGTTGAATATGACGCCGGCGCCTTGTCCTTCCCCGTGTATCCTGGGCTCTTCAGGGCGAGATGGTTTTAGAAATACGGATAGAAACGCCGGTTCAAGTCGAAAAAGCATCCGACAAAGGTCTTCCTTTCGCTCTGAAAGAGGCGTGAAAATTCTGCCTAGTATTGCAAGCACTAAGGCTACTGCAGCTCTACAAAATGCCTGCCTTTTATAACCGGGATTCTGGGGGCAGCCAGTTAGGAAGGTGGTCGAAGAAAGAGGATTCCATCACGTGCTGAATGCCGTAAAAATTCAACCGTGGCTTCCTAAGATGCCAATCTCTGTCACTGGATAAAGCGAGGAGGGCGACTCAAGTCAGCGAGAACCTCCAGCCCCCAACAAAGTGAAAGAAGAAACGCGAGAGCACAGCCCGCCCGCGTTTCTTTGCCGACCCCGAACAGCGCGCTTCTCTTCTATAAACGCCTGTTTGGTTTGCCGCGCCCGCCCGCCCGCTCTGCCTCTTTCCGCGGCGCCCCTCCCACGGCCGCGTTCAGGGAGGGAGGGAGCGACGGAAGAGGCGGCCATCTTGGGCTCCCTCGCCGGGGCTGTGCGTGTGCGAGCGGGGGGGTGGGGAGGGAGGCAAGGCAAGGCTGGGGTAAGGGAGTGACTCGCTCCTTTGCGGAAGTGGTGCCTTCACTCCCCTAGAGTGAAAGGAGGAGAACGAGAGAAAGAGGCCCGCGGGGTCGTCGGCACCTTTCCTCAGCGGCGTCTCAAACCCGTGGAGGATGGCAGGGCGGCTCCCGGCCTGCGTGGTGGACTGTGGCACCGGGTGAGCCCAGAGAGAGAGAGAGAGAGAGAGAAAGAAAGAGAGAGAGAGAGATGAATGGGCGATTGGGCGCGCGGCAGCGGCGGAGGCTGACAGTTGGCTTCCAGCACCGGAGAGGGCGGGGAAGGGAAGCGGCCGGGCTGCCGCTGCCTTTCATTGGGGCGCGTGGAGCTTCTCTTGCCGTTTCTTCTCCCACCCACCCGTCGCCGGGCATGGCAAGGCTTCCTGCCTCTCCCTTAGCCACCCACCTCCCCCTTTATCGATGCAATTTGGGGGTGGCAGGTGGAGGGGTGGGGGGGAGGAAAGGGTATTCCCGACTGCCGGGCCGACTGGCTTCTTCCCGGCAGCTCTTTCCTCTGCCTTTCGGCGCCGGCCGTCAAAAAGGAGAGGTTTTCGTGGGCAGAAAGGGGCGAGTCACGCCCTAAACTGCCCGGGTTCAAACCGTCCCCCCGCTTTCCAAGCCTGCGGGAGGCTCCGGCCTTTTGCCAGAAGGAGGGCTTCTCATTGTCTCCTCCTGATCAAAGTTACCCGAGGTGGCCTGCGATCTTAATTCATTGTGTGCTTTTCCGAGGATGACAGAGCACCTTCAGTGCCTGGGAAGGAGACCCTTTTGCTCCGCTGAGTCTAGCATTTCCGAGATCTCCCCCCCACTTGGAGGGAGGAGGGTTGCAAGAGATTAGGTTTGGATTTTTGCTGTTGCATCGGTCCAGGCGTTTTTTTTCCTGCATTGCTGTTAGGATGCAATTTTGGAGAAGAACGGCTGCAGCCTTTAGGAAATAGCCAGGGGGGGAGGGGGGTGGGCTGTTCGCGAAAAATAAAAATAAAAATCAGGGCCAGCCTTTCTCGGGTCAAACTGGCCTGTGTAGCATTTTCAACTAAGTTCAGTTTACGGGGACGAGGGGAGCCTTCAGATTGGTGGCTTCCTTTTGCAGTGCCATGATTTGTCCATATGTGCCATTTATTCAGCATTACTTCTCTCTGTGTGGGTGGAAAAAAAAAAGTCTGCCCTCTCTGATGAGCAAGCGCAGAAGAACTTCCTTAGTTTTGTCAAAGCCGCTTCC
Source organism: Pseudonaja textilis (assembly GCF_049901715.1). NCBI lineage: Eukaryota > Metazoa > Chordata > Lepidosauria > Squamata > Elapidae > Pseudonaja > Pseudonaja textilis. Next base: position 208,772,776 of record NC_141990.1, read on the forward strand.
TCCTTTCAGGCTTTTATACCTTATAAGGCAGTTTTCAATGACAAACCTGAACCAAATCCTTTTGACAAACCACTTTTCTTATTTTGTAATTGCCAATAAATGTGGAGAAAAGGCGCTCAACGTTGCTCTTTTCTATAAGTGACATGTTAGAAAATATTTTCTAACATGTCCCTTATAGAAAAGAGCTTCAATGATATTTCTTTCAGGGAAGAGCAGGCATGGAGGATAGATAGCACTGGAGGTTTCTCTAGGAGGCAAAGACTTCCTGGTACATAGGTACTTTATGGCCTTCATTACAGTTTCTTAAGGAACTGGGTTGAAGCGACTTCATTTTGTGCTTTCACTTTGCTTCATGCTAATAAAGATGGGTTTCATAGAAAATTTTGCATACAAGTTGGTCGTTGCAGCAGTAACTCAATATAATTGCAAGTAAAACATTCATCCATCAGCCATAGTTTTCTGTTTAAAAAAGGTTAATTACATTTTAAAAAATATTTTGAGAAATGTGTCATCAAACAACATTCTTTGGAAATTGTGACCTTACCCAGTTTCAAAAACAAACCAAAACCTAAATGTATTTACATAAGGAATATGATTGGGATAGTTCACTTAAATGGAGCACAGAATAAACAGTTGGGTGTAAAATTGCCGTAAATTACAACTTGTACTGGTTGCTGTTCTGCCTATAGTAACTTACAAGACATGTGTAGGTACTGTACATTGAAATTACAGTAGTGTTCATTGTAATGCACTAATTAAAGAATGTCCTTTTTTTCATACGAAGCTGTTTTTGCATATTGAGAAGCTAACTGTACCAATAGGGATCTCTGGTGACATGTTTCATTTGTAAATGAAAATGATGGAAAATAATCAAAAGAGAGAAAGGGATTTAATTTTAGATTCTGCAAAGGGGGCTATCAATGAATTCACAGTCATTGGTGTGCAAAGTGCAGCTTCTTTTAATTAGTAACTATGATCACACAATTACTAAATTGAATGTGTCAGTGGCCCTGAAAAATCTGGACTCTGAGATTACAAGCTTTAAAACTTTAGATCTGAACATTAGAGAATTAGAATTCCAGTATGTTTTAAGGACTCAACTTTTTTATAATCTGTTTTAGTATCACTGTACAGTGATAACCTATATTTCTTGAGGAGGTGACTATATGCCCCAATTCTATATGTGCACATGTAAATTTGTGCAAGTTTCCATTGTATTCTGCTAGTCTTACATATTGGTCTCAGAATATAAGGGTAACAGATTAGAATATTAAAGGGAAAAGGATGGATGTTTAGCCTGTTATAGAAATATGTACAACATGAAAATGTTTTAGAATTGCTTTAGAAAATTTGCCACATATAACTTTGGGTATAGCTATAAAGATTTGAATAATTACTAGTTTCCACTGTTGGTTAAAATGTTTCGTTATAATACTTTTTGCAAATGTATTATTACATTTATGATTGCTGTAGTTTACAGTTAAAAGCGCAAAAAAGAATTACAGGTAGTCCTCAACATACGATTACAATTGAGCCCAAAAGTCATGTTGCTAAGTGAGAAATTTTACAACTTTTCTCACCACATTTGTTTAGTCAATCACTGCAGTTCTTACACTAGTAACATGGTTGTTAAATGATTCTGGTTTCCCCATTGACTTTGCTTGTCAGAAGGTTGCAAAAGAGGATTACATGACTGGGACATTGCAACCATCATCAATCTGAACCCATTGTCAAGTATCCAAATATAAATCATGTGACCATGGGATTGCTGCAATGTTCATAAGTGAAAAATTGTCATAAGTCACATTTTCAGTGCCGTTGCAACTTTGAACAGTCATTAAATGAATTGTTGTAAGTTGAGGACTATCTGCAGTGGCTTTCCAGGGCACTTATATTTTGCAGCATTCACTTTATGTCCAAGAGATGTATTGGAGAAGAGCAAAACTAAAATACTTCCTATTGCATTAGGAATACATTGCGGTTCCTGAATTAAGTGCATGGGAAGTCTTAAAATGTGACACTATGTCTATTGAACTAAAAAATTAGAATGTGACAAAATTAGAATGTTAACATATCGAAGTGTAGCTTAATTCAGGCATTGTATTAAATCAGGTTTACTATATAAGTATGGACTAGATCAGCGGTTGCCAACCAGTGGGCTGCAGTCCACTGGTGGGCCGCAGAGAAGTCTCAACCCCAGAGCACCCCCTCAAAGCAATTAATCCAGGCTGCGCAGAAACACGAGGCTGCGCCATCCACATGGCCCGCGGGAACCCTCCCCGCCCACTCCTTACCTGGCAAATTTGCCTGCTAAATTTCTATTTTTCCTTTTTCTGACCATCATCTGTTCTGCTGTGCCAGGAGATTTAGATTAGCTAGGAAGCAGGAAATGGTTGGATTTCTTGCTTTCTAGCTAGTCTTTAGATCTTTGGCTCTGCTTTTAAGTACAGTGAACCTCCCTTAGGACTGAAGGTTTGCTTGCAAGCAAATTCAGTGCAGACTCACGGCAAGCAAATTTGAGAGACTGAGCTAGCTGATGGCAGATAGATAGGTCTCACAATGATTCTGTGAGCAACTCAATCTGCCTGCTTTGCCTGATTTTGGGTAAAAGTTGCTCTTTTTTATAAATAATTCAATGTTTACATACATGGTGTGTTGTGAGTTAATTTTATGAGTTTGCCTGCGAGCAAATTTTATGTGACAGACTGAGCTAGCCGATGGCAGATAGACAGATTTCTGAGTGAATCTGTGATTCCGAAAGCAACTCAATCTGCCTGCCTGCTTTGCCTGATTTTGGGTAAAAGTTGCTCTTTTTTTTAAATAAAAAATTCAATATTTATATAAATACTTATAATATTTACATACAAGCCATGCCCAGCCAGTCACATGACCACCAATCCACACCCACAAATTAGGCCATGCCCACAGAACCAGTTAGTGGTCCCTGGGATCTGAAATTATGAGTTTGATGGTCCCTGAGGTCCAAAAGGTTGGCGACCCCTGGACTATATGATATTAATTTGGTCTGCTTTAATTTGGAATCCTGCATTTATCAGGAGATCAGTGACAAAAGTATGCCTCCAATTCTGGGATTGATGACATAAAAGTCTGCTTCAACTTCCAGAATTCTGGGATTGCAAAATACTGTTTGAATATTTGTGAATGATTTGAATATGTACCTAAATGTGCTTATTGAATTACATTTAGAGAAAAGTAATATTTCTGAATTTACCATATTTTATAAATATGTAACCTTTTTCATCTGGATATCAGGATGTTTAAGTGAATGCTTATTATGGGTTGTTGTTGATTTATATTTTGAATTACTTTTGAGATGAAACATCCTATGTGATATATTACTAAATATGGTTAAGATTGTAGTTGCATTAAATGAGAAAACATGTTGCATATTCATTTATCAATATATTTTATGAAAATTGTGCACTTGGATGCTTATGCACAAATTCTGCTAATTGTAGTGCTTTTAAATATGTGTAATCAAGCTCCAAATTGTTATACATGAAAAAAATAATGGCTGCAGAAAACAATGGAATTTGTAAAAACATGAATCAAAAGCCTTATAAGTTTGTATCTTCAGGCCAAGCTGCACAAGTGATGTTGCATTGTATGCTTAAAGACCACACTCCAGAAGTAGAAAAGCAGGACCCCAATGTGGTAAATGGTTTTCAGGAGTAAAATAGTGTATAAAGCTTCTTTGTAAATTCATCGTTAAGGGCTCACTTTTTTCTGCTTTAGGCCTCCGAACTTTTTCAAGAGGCCATATAAATATTCTACTCATAAAGCTACATTTTATTCCCAATAGATAATATGGAATGGTGAAAATAAGATTGAAAAAAAAGTTGAATGGTTATGATTTGGGCTTCCTAATAAAACTACATTCTTTCCAATAGTCTCTACATGTTATCAAAACCTGCCTTGGTTTTGGAATATGGACGTTAGATGATTTTTAGGGATATTGTACACAGAAAAGCAAGGAGGACAGAAGATCTCATTGTATATTATATTATACCATATAATACCTTACATAGACCAGTGTGCCGATAACTAGTGAGAAATAGTTTCCCCAGCATTGCTTACTAAGAAGTAGTATGAGTTGTTTTGCTGGAACAGTTATAACTAACAATTACTGCAAAAAAGTGCTTTATTTTAGAAAGACGCTTCGGACTTGATAGCATAAATGAAATAGGTCTCCTGCCTAATTTTTTTTTTTAACATTACAGAATGAATAGGAAATGTACCTCACTGAATGACTGTGAGGTAGTCACCCAACCTATCTCAGGGCATGTTTATAGGGAAAAATAGAGCATATGCTTCTATGCTACTTTGAGTGTTTGAAAGAAGTTGGAGTATAAATCTAACACATTTATATCCTCTCTTTTATGCAGTACAATAAATTCATTGTTTAGCAGCATGTTCTCTTTTAGTGGATATAATGGATTATATTTATGTACAGGGATACATAATTTGTGGTTATTTATATATTTATATATAGAGATAGATATATAGATATAGATATAGATATATAGATATAGATATATATAGTAAAATCAATAGGTATGTTTAATAATATAAAAGAAAAATGTAGCCAATTAATGATAGTGTAGTATTTGTAGTATTTTAATGATAGCAGTTCAGCTATAAGTACATAATATTACAAGTGTCACATATATCCTGCTTTTCTAAGATTTGTTGTTTTCATCATTTTTATCAGGTAGCAATGTTACAAAGCACAATTGACCAATATCTCCAGATATATTGAAAAAAGATATCCTTGGTGGAGGTTCAAAAAACTCAAGATGATGGCCTCTGCGGAGGTCCCTGATGTTGAGATTATTGCTGTATCTATTCCTTTACATCACACCTTTATTATTTCTATAAATAAGTCAAGACAACAAACATACTTAATACTCCTTCCTCTTTCTATTTTCCCACAGCAACCACCTTGTGAGGTAGGTTTGGCTGAGGGAGAATGACTGGCGTAAAGTCTCCCAGCTGGTTTTTCAATCTAAGGCAGGACTAGAACTCTTATGATTTCTAGCCTGGTGCCTTAAACCAGGGATGTCAAACTCACAGCCCATGCGCTGGATGCATTCCGCGTTGGCAACCCCCACCCCTGGTTTAGCAAAGGGGAAAAAAGTTGCAATATATCACATGATGCGTGGTCACGAATTTGACACCCCTGCCTTAGTGCTGAAGTCAGTGGCATTCCCAGTACAACTGAAAGCAAACTGGGAAGACTGCATTATGTAATCCATATAAATAGCAATGACTTTAACAATCCTTTAAACATTTTGTTTGCTTAGTAGGTATACTGATTTTACTAGTTACATCCTGTTTATCAGGTCAACCTGCAGTAAAGGATAGTTTATTTTATTAACATTATTTAAAATAATCAAACAATGGCTTCCATAACAAGGGAAAATGGAACTACTTTAAGAATCATGCACAACATGTGAAATAGGTCCCTTGCTATGCATGAAGCCTGTACAGATCTACTTTTTTTGAATTATTAAAGCAGCTACATTTTCAAGCTTGCTGGGAACAAACCAAAGTGTTCCTGTGCATTCATGCACTTGGAATCAATTAGGAGTACCTTTTGAAGCAGCTGTAAAAGCCTTTTAAACAATTGCTTTATCCATATTACTTGTCAACAAATAATAGTTGTCAATGTTCCCCAACATTGATATGTTGTGTAGAATTCCTTAATAACTTTTAAAAACTGACAATACATAGAATACATAGTGCAGTATATAGAGTCAAATCTATTATAGGGTGAATAACCATAATGAAAAATGTTCAGTAAACAAAGCATTCTGCAGAGTTCATTTATGAGCTTACGTGCTTTCTTCAGTAAAATAATCCATGTGATTTCAGATCTGGTACAATGTTACAGGGGCTCCACTTGGTAGACTTCCGTATCTGTAACCCACTGCTTTCTGCGAACCTTTTCTTATTTGCTAGCTGGGAATGTGAAAGTTGTAGTCCAGCAGCAAGTTGGGAAGATGTTAAAATGTATCAGACTGGATAAAGTCATTCAGATGAAACTCACAGGTATGGAAGTGAATAGGTCTGTTACTTCCTGTCACTTGAATTATTGTTCCTTTACAAGTGTCTCATTATAGTACTGACAAGAGTTTGGCATGCATTATTGTATACACATTCTTTCCTGTCTTTCTCAGATCTTAATTCCAATTTAATTTCATAGGCTGAAAATATATTTGGGTAGTTTTAAAAAATTGTAACATTCCCTCCACCCCCAATCTCTTCTGCTGATTCAGTGTCAGCTAAGTCCACATTCAGAGCAATTGGGCAGACTGATTTGAAAGGCCCTATGCTAGGACTACCAGATCCAAAAATCCAGGAATCAACCAAATGCCACCCCAGATGTGGTAATGCTACCATTTGCTATAATGATCAGTGATAGCCATTGAAAAAATTATTGTTTTAGTTTTTAGTCTTGAGTGTTTATTGACCTCTGCAAGTATACATATACTGGGCCATAAGCTTATGTGTAAATATTATTTGAAAAGACTAATACTTGTTCCAATAATAATTATTGAACCGAGTAAGCCAGACTCTGGTCTGTCTACGAAGTGTTGCCTTTATTCCCTCTTCCTCTTTATAAATTAACAAAGGGTTATTTGTCTGCAACCTTCAAGTATTAGTTTCTTCTTCCAACTTCACACAAACTGCAGAATTGAAGTTCCTTATTTAAATCATTATTAGTTTAAGTACTTAATCAACTAAGAAGAAACCTGCAGACCAATATGCACCATCACAGCACAACCTTGAAAAGGTAGTTTGGTGAATGTTTTAAAGCAAAACCTACTTTTTAAATGAAGTAGATATTGCTTATATTATTTATATGAATCTCACATTACCTAAATTAATTTTCAGCTGATTTGAACATGATTTGAGTTATATCACCGTGTCCTATATATGAATAATTTCAGAGCAGGTATTTGTTAGTTACTATTTAGCAATACTGAAATAATATTTGAATTCTAAACATGTTATTTCTTCAATTGCATTCTTAGCTGTAATTTGTCTTAAATTTTTATGAACAAGCTATATTGGAGAATTTCATTTTATAATACTAAACCATTAATAGTGTGATTAAAAACTGTAAAAATAGCAAAAAGTAATAGTGAATAAATAATTGAATATTATCACGGGTGCTAACTCAATCAAACAGCACTTAACTTTTGAAAGCCCAGTGGAAATGTTTGTCTTAAAAACTTTAAAAAGGGTGAACACCAACTGGACCTCTCTGGAAGTGAGCCAATTTCCTGAGGTGCAGTCCACCACAGAGAAGAACTTTTCCTAGGCCTCTGCCATTAGCACCTCTTGAATCTCAGAAATGGCCAATATTCCCTGTTGAGGTGAGCACATTGGACAGGTTGGTTCTATTTGGAAGACGTGTTCCTGCAGATATAGAGCTCTTAAGGTTAATAACCACACACTGAATTGCAATATCATATCATTTTCTGCAATATCAGTGTTATATGCTTGCAGTTGTTCTCATCTGCTAACATGGATCTATACCAGGGCTGTGAAGCTTGTGGCCCATGGGCTGGATGCATCATGCGCTGGCTATGCCCACGGCTGGTTTAGCGAAGGAGAAAAAAGTCACAATACCGTGATGCTGCTGTGACAACACGAGTTTGACACCTTTGATCTGTACTAATGGCAGTTTCCAAATAGTTGCAGTAATCTGTTGTGATGCTAGGAGTATGAACGGGTGGGATACGACAGGTTTAACTACTGGTTCAGGATTTACGAGCTTCCCTGCCCGCTGTGAGCTGTGCACCTGTTAATCGTCATTAGCACACTGCGTGCAGAGAAGCAGCCTTTGAAACAGCCCTCTTTTCTTGTTTTTTTAACTGCAGCTGTGCCTCGTTGGGCAGCTGAAGTTGAAAAATCAGGAAATAAAGATCAGGTAAGAGCCCAGGTGGGCGGGTGGGCAAAAACATCAGCAGACATAGAACCGGTTCTATGTCTGCTGCTCTTCAGAGCTACCGGTTCTACAGAGGTGGACAGAACCGGTAGAAACCCACCCTGAGTATGAATAAGCATCACCAGAGCCTCTTGCAGGTATATAGATTTAAAGCTGGTAAATCAGACACAGTTGGTTTGTTGATTAACAATCATGATATTGATCATTGAAATCAAATGAGTTAATGGCTAGGAAAACAAGTTTAAAACATCCACAATAGGAATAAAATCAGCATTAAAAAAGTGATGGTGAATTCAGATACCTGCTTTCTAGATTCATGCCTCTGTTGGCTAACTAAAGCTGCCTGGTGGTGATGGGAGGTCAGGGTTATAACAGCGGTGAATTCCTCCGCTGGGTGAGGAAGTTGTTCTTCCACTTCTTGAGGAGGTACTGGTTCACCCTGTCTTAAAAATCATAATTGGACCTTCTAGTGAAGGTAATTGAGAAGGTAGTTACAGAGCAGCCTCAGGACCCTGGATAAAGAGAATTAATTGGACCCCTTTCAGTTAGGATTCAGGCCTGAGTATGGGTCAGGAGTGGCATTGGTTAATTTTCAGTGACCTCTTGCAAGGACAGGACTGGGAATCTGCATCCATCCTTGCCCTGCTTACCCTTTTGATGGTCTTATGTACCATTGGTCATTATATCTCTCTGGATTGGCTCCCAGGCTTGTGGGGTAGGTGGCACAGTGTTGTACTGGTTCACCTTCCTCCAGAGTCAATTCCAGTTGGTGCTGATTAGGGAGAAGATGTCTCACTCTTGGCCCCTAGTATGTGGAGTGCTGCAGGATTTTTTGCTCTCTGACTGGTGCAAAATATAGTGGCATGGGTACAGCTAGAATGACACATTACACCTCTCCTTTCTGAGCTGCGTTAGTTGCTAGTTTGCTTCCAGTTCAATTAAATATGCTGTTTTGACCCTTAATGTCTTTTTATTATAGGGGTTGGATTATTTGAGGTAGTGAGTCATGACTTTTCCCAGTTATTTCTGCTCATTCCATGAAGTGGGTCCTATCTGCTAAGGAACTACACCTGGTGGGACCCAGGAGGCAACGCTTTTCTGCCAAGGCCCCTGCCCTGTGGAAGAACATCTCCCCCAGGGTGAAATTGGCTCCATCTTTGAAGTCCTTTCAGAAGTTCCTCAAAAGCATCACTTGAACACCATCAATTGCAAAATTGACGAGTCAATTGCAAAAGGCAGCGTTGCTTGTAACATCTTACATCCTTGTAACGCCTTACTTGTAAGTTGTTACAAACAAACCTCCTCCCTTTAATACTATCCAGCAACAGTATGTGCTTATCCCAGATCCTTAGTGGATAAATAAGTGGATAAAAATGCCAAATCCACTCTAAACATTTGGCTGACTGTTTGACAAACCATAATAATGTTTTTAATTGTAAATTTTAAAAAATTACTTTATGGTTTTTATTATACACAGCCCAGAATCACAGTTTGGGAGATGAGTGGCATATAAATGATAAACATGACCGTTCAAAACAAACATGGACTGATCAGAAAGAACAGCATACATCTTTCTAAATATATGATCAGGGAGGGCCAGCTTGATGCTTCAGTGAGACTATTCCTCAAAAATTGTATTTCTGAGAAGGAATGTATTCTGGAGAAATAGCAACACTGCTTGTTAGGGTTGAAACTCAACTCCAACTTGTCCTATGCAGACTTTCACTGCCTTTAAACTTTGAGTCAGGAGTTCCACAGCATCTCTGGCCTGATCTGGAATGTATAACAGATGACCTCTTACCATGGACTGAACAGTTAATCTGTCCCTTTAGTCTTCTGTGTTTGTTAAAAAGTGGGAAAGAAAAGAATGGTTCCAAGTAGCATAGTGGCTATTTAATTATTTGTTCAGTGTGTTTCCTCTGTATTGAATTGGAAACAATTGGAATATTTTAAAGCTTATCCTTTCTTCGCAGTGTAGTCTGATTCAGTTCTTTAACTTAAAAATCTAGGAAGGTAAAAGGAATTATTTATCTGGTCCTGCAAAATGGCATTGGAATACTTCCAACTCTGAATCGGATATAATAATTTACTCTCTATAATCTAAGTTGTACATTACCTACTCAGAAAATAGGAGATTATAACATATTGCCAGTAACAGGTCTGCCAGATAATTAAGACTAGTGTTTGTAATTAAATTGGAAATTAAAGATGTCTCATGATGATTCTTCAGAGAATTGTATGTCTTTTTCAGGTTTTAAAATAATGTGCTGAGATAAAAAAATTCTTAAATATATTTGATTGAGTGCATCATTTTCTTTGAAAAAAAATCTAGATCTATGTATTGCTGAGTATCATTATTTCTCCTGTTCTACTTGTCCATTACTTTCTTGCACAATATAATTTGATATCTGTCTTATTCTGAATGAGAAATTACTGTTTAAAATGAACTTTACGTTTTTGAACAGTAAAGTAGTAAAAGAGCAAATGGGCTTGGTATTAGGTGTCCTCAGTGTCTGCCAATAACCATGGTTATTTTCATGATTCATTCTTCTACATTTTTGCTAAAGTAGCTATGAATATTTTTAGAAATGCTGAATTGTGCAGTATAGGGTTTACTGGAAATAAGAGTAACGTTTTTTTCCTAATCCTTAAAATACTTTGCAGAGGATATTTTCCTTCATAAGATACTAAATTTTATATAGTGAATCTATTTTAGTTTTCCAAATTTATCATTTCTGGATGTTGGAGTATTGCTTGACTTACGTTCTTTTATTGGATCTTCTTTTCTACTAATAGTCTGATCTCAAAGAGTCTTTAAAGTAACTCCTGATTAGTTTAGTAATATTATGGTATCAAGCAAATAAGCAAGTGTAGTACTAAATACTGAATATTCAGTTTCTTAGGTTATTTCAAAACTTACTAGCACATGTAATCCTTGATTAACAATTGTTCTATTTAGTAAAATTAAGATGGCGCTGAAAAAATAATTTTATGACCAGTCCTCAAACTTATGATTATTGCAGCATCCCTGCAATCGTGTGATTACTTTGGAGGCTTTTCAACCAGTGTGTGTTTATGACTGTTGAAGTATCTCGAAGCCATGATTGCAATTTGGAAGCTTCACAGCTGGCTTCTGACAAGCCAAGTCAACAGAGAACCTGGCAAGTTGCAGTCATGTGATGTCTCCCTAAACTGTGTGTGATTTGCTTAATCGCCATAATGGTGTTAAGCCGGCATGATCAAGTGATGTTTCATTTAATGACCATGTCAATTAGCAATGGAATTTCTGTTCCCAGTTGTGACTGTTAAGTTAGGACTACCTGTACTTTCTAGCATAAGATTTCTTATCTTCACAGGTAAACTTTTTGTGATCAAAATTTGGGTGCTTGGCAGCTTGCCCATGTTTATGATCTCTGTGCAATTCAACTCTCCCACCTACTTTCCCCTCCTTCATCTTTGCCCTTCTGGCAAACCCTTCTACCACCTCTGCCTACCTCTGCCTCTGCTCTCTTTTTCCTTCCACTGCGTTTTTTTTAAATAAAAGTTTTTTATTTTTATCACAACAAAAACATAAAACCTTCTTTCTGTTCCACAGTGTGTCAGTTGAGTACATATTTCTTTGTGCACAAAATAATATCATACATATTTAACTTGTATATATTTATAATTGTTCTTATCAATATTTTATATCACATTTGTCACTTATTCTATTATCCTTAACTTTTAAGTCCTTAACTTTCAATAATATATTTCAAGTTCATTTTCTTGTTCTGTCTAACTCATCTATTTATCAGTAACAATATGTTATACTATACTTATATAATTCAATTCTTTACTCTTCTATCCAACCATTCATAAAATAAATTCCAAATTTTATAATAGTCTCTTTCTTCTTGTTCTCTAATCTCCATTGTTAATCTACTCATTTCTGCACATTCCATTATTTTCTTAATTATTTCCTCTTCTGTCAGAATTTTTTCATTTCTCCAATTTTGTGCAAATACAATCCTAGCTGCTGTTAAAGTATTAATAAATACGTTATTTCTTTGTTATAACCCTCAGGCAAAATTCCTAATAAAAATGTCTCTGGTTTTAAGTCTATAGGTTGTTTTATCATCTTCTCCAGCCACATGTGTATTCTAGCTCAATATTTTTTAGTCTCTGTGCATGTCCACCACATGTGGTAATATGATCCTGGTAACTTCTGGCATTTCCAACACTTCGCTGACTTATCTTCAGACATCTTAGCAATTCTCATTGGGGGTAGATGCCACCTGTAAAACATCTTATACAAATTCTCTTTATAGGCTGTTGACATAGTTAATTTATAATTTCTAGACCATAATATCTGCCATTTATCAAGATGTATTCCACATCCAAAATTTTCCCCCCATGCAATCATTGTTTCTTTTAGTTGTTCATCCTCTAACTTCACTCCTAATAGATAACCATATGGTTTTTTAATCAGCTTCTCATCAGTGCCTGTTAGGATTTTATTTAATTCAGTCAATTCCTTATAAAACCCAGTCATCTTAATGTTTTTTTCATACCTTGTATGTATTTGCAAGTATGAGTACCAATTTATATTTATCCCTTGTAAATCAAATTCTTGCTTTGTTTTGAGTTCACCCTTTTTGTTTAAAATTTAATCATATCTAATTATGTGTTCCTTTTTAAATAGCTGTGGATATGAAAAGGCTTCTAAAGTTGATAATCAGACTGGTATTTTCAAATAATGATAGTCTCTTATCTTTTCCCATGCTGTTAATAAAGCATCTCTAATATAATGTCTCCTAAAATATCCACGTGCCTTACTTTCTTTATACCATACAATGCATGCCAACCCAATTGTAAATCATGTCGTTCTAACGTTAGTAATCTGGAATTTTTCAATACAATCCATTCCTTCACCCACATCAATATTGTTGCCTGATAGTATAATTCCCTATTGGGTAATCCAAAACCCCCTCTCAACCTTGCTTCCTGTAATAATTTTATCTTGATTCTTGCCTCCCCCCACCCGCCAAATAAATTTCATCATCATTCTCCCATGAGCTGTTCAGAGCATCCAGTGATGGGAAGGTACTTCAGTCCCTTCTAGGAAGGCTGGGCTTAAACTTGAGGACACTTCTCCTCCTCCACGAGACTCCTCCTTAGCGCCCCCAGTTTTAGCTCAGCCTTTCTTCAGACAGGTTGTGTTATTGTTTTCCTGGTCAGAACAGAACACTGGATTTAGCTGATTTAGCTGATTTATTTCTCAGGTCAGGTAATACCATAGTTTCTGTCACCAACCACCCCCCTGGAAACCTCCAAAAGTCATTTCGCTCAGTTTTTTGTTTTTGTTTTTTTACGTTCCAGCCTCCCGAGGCTAAAGCCTCATAAACGGGGAGGCTTATCTTTCCAATCTGCCCTGAGGGTAAAAGCCTCTCCTTTCAGAGACATGCTGCTTTAAACTTCTAAACAAGGAGGCTTATATCTCCGATATCCCAGCTGGCTGAGTAAATGCTCTGTCCCTTCGAGGTTTGAAACTTCCATTTAAAAATGCAGCCTTTCCCCCTTTTTATTATGTGGCTTTGCCTGCAGAACACCTCAGGGCACGGAATTAGCCCTTGCGCCTTCCCGCTGAGCGGTTTTGCTTTCAGCAGGCCGGGCGGTGATAGCTGCTTTTTTTATTTTGCCACGAGGCAGCCAGCATTTTAAAGGCCGTGTGGTTAAATTTGCTGAGTAATTGTTACTGTCTATGAGACAAGTTACCCAACAAGGTTTCCCATTTTGGGGACCTGGGAAGGGGAGGTCCCTGCTGAATGATAGAGGACTTGAACTGCTGGATTCCACAGGCAATAAGTGCAGCTAAACTGATCTAATTATCAGTTATAGACCTCTGTGCCCTCATATAGGTGCCAGGTCTGGAGGGGGGTGTTCTGGTCTCCATATTTGATATTACAAGTACTTTATTCAAAAATTGACTTGATTGACTTAAATTCTACAAATCTTTTAAGTTATTAAAAGATAGATAGATAGATAGATAGATAGATAGATAGATAGATAGATAGATAGATAACAAAGCAAAACAGAACAAGGAGACATTTGCTAAAGGCATCGGGGAACTATTTATTCCAGGATCCCCTGCCGCTTAAGGGAGCAGGCCCCTAGGTGTTCCAGCCACCTAATTTCATAGCCTCTTTCCATTGCTATCAATGGAGGCATTACCATGGCCAGCAACTACAACTCCAGATCTAGACTAACTGCTAAAACTAGAGATAAGTCCACGGAGCTCCAAAAGACCTTTAAGGCAGCAGAGAAAGATGCATGCAGATGCCGTCAGGCATTAGAAAGGCAGGTGGAAAAACGTACACGAGCAGCTGCACAGCCCACCTCTTCACCACTCATCATACCCTCGACCTCATAGGCCCAGAACCCTCCAACCGCCTCTCTGGATTTATCCAGAAGGAGCAGCATATTGATACAATCTCCCCAGGAGGCTCTTTCTAACATTCTCTCCCCAAGGAGGGCCCCAGAGGCAACATTTACGCCAACTGCAGCTGGCCTCAGACAAGAGGAGGAACTTCCGGAGGAAATCCCTGCCAACATGAGGGCGTGGATGGAGCTAGCTATCCAGAAGGGCATATCAGCAGGCATCCAACAGGCTATTCAGGCAAGACGAACACCCTCAGCTTCGGTTTACAGATCTCTTTCTGAACGATCTCTGGGCATCACGGATCCACATCTTCATCAGGTACTCCCCCCCCCAGAACTATCCTTGCCCACTGGCCGAGACCCTCAGTACACACAGGATATGGGAGATCAAGGGGATCCAACGGATCAAATGGAGGAGGGGTCGGTACACACCATTGACCAGGTATTGTCAGAGGTGGATCTGCTAGAAAGGGGTATGTCTGACGATGAAGGCCTCTCAACTGACCTCCCCATATTTACAGGATTATTCTGCCCACAATTATTTAAATCCTTGCTGTTTAAGGCCAAGAACACCGTACGGCTGGATAATACGGGTACCCTTCCCCCACCAAATACTCCAAGGGAAGCAGAGGATCTCATGTTCTCTCAACCAGTCACTGAGGCAGAGGTTATCCCTGTGCCACACATGTTTTCCAATTTAGTACAAAAACAATGGGCTGCAGCAGCCTCATATCCTGCTCCCACAGGACATGATAAAAAATACTATAATTTGGCACCCAAGTTCTCTAAATTTCTAAACTCTGGAAGTGGATGAGCCTATCATTGCACTTTTATCTTCTTCAGCCATCCCAAGTGAAGCTGAAGAGGCTCTCAAGCCTAAGGAAAAGAGGGCGGAACTAGTCCTCCGCAGGGCACACGTCTCGGATGCATGGGCCATCAGAGCAGCCACAGCCCCCTCCTTTTTCACCAGATCATCTCTCAGATGGCTCCGCCACCTGAGGGATACCATTCCAGCCTCAAACATTAGGGCACATCAAGATGTGGCTAAATTAGTCGCCACTGCAGAGTTTTCAGCAGACGCTACTTTCAGTGTAGTTAAATTTTCCTCTAGGGCCAGGGCTTCCCAAATTGCAGCTAGAAGGTTACTTCGGCTTAGGCATTGGCAGGCAGATGTCAAGCACAAGTGGCGGCTTACCTCAGCTCCCATCTCGGAGAACAAACTATTTGACGGTGCGCTTGAACCCCTCCTAATTGAAACCAGAACCAAAAAGAAAATTCTTCTTTCTCTTTTTTTTTGTCAATCAGAGTCCAGATCACCCCAGCCCTTTCATAGGTTCCTTTCGCCCCTTCTACCAACCCTGCTATCCAAGATTTCAAAGACAGCCTGGATTCAGACAACAGGCAGATAGAATTAAACCTGGGGACAGATATAGAAGGGGACTCCATCCTAGGAGTCAATTTCGAGGAACAGGATTTAGGCCCTTCCACAGGTCCAAGTAACAACCACAATGAGATTCCCATTGGCGGTCACCTAAAAAGCTTTGCCAACCAATGGGACTCCTCTACCACTGACGCATGGGTTAGAAACACAGTACGATTTAGTCTGGCACTGGAGTTCAGCTCCACCCCACCCCACCCTGGATTTTTTTATGAAGTCCCCAATTTCCAGGGATGCAGAAAAAAGGTTTCTCATGGACACAGCCATAGCACATCTAGAGATCCGGGCCATACAATCCATCCCTTCTAATCAGAAAAGTCTTGGTTTTTATTTGCACCTCTTCGTGGTTCCTAAAAGTTCAAAGGGATGGAGGGCAATCCTGGACTTAAAACGTCTAAACCAATATTTAGTTTACCGAAAAATTAAAATGACCATTTTCCAATCCATCTTACTCAGCATCAGAAAAAACGATGTCCTTACCTCCATAGATCTCACAGAAGCTTACTTACATATCTCAATTACATATCCTCACATTTCAATTCCTTCGTTTCAGTTACAACAACGTCCATTACAAATATATTGCTCTCCCATTTGGCCTAGCTTCAGCTCCCAGAACTTTTACAGGCCAAATGGGAGAGCCTTAGCATCACTCAGAGGCCGAGTTTTACATCAGAGATAGGTCCATCTGACTTCAATGCTAGTTGGATGACATTCTTATTCTGGCATCTTCCATCAATCAAGCAAATTCAAACACTCAAACTACGCTTGTAACCCTACAACAACATGGGTTCTCAATCAATTGGTCAAAAAGTCATTTAACACCCTCTACTAGACTCATTCACCTTGGCGCCATCGTTGACACCCTGGAAAGCAAAGTTTTCCTCTCCCCTGACACAAGAACGCATTAGAGATTTGGCTCAACAGATCAGAACTGTTAGGAAAGTACAACTATGTCTTCTTTCTAAATTGCTCAGAAAAATGATTTCTTGTATTTCTATTATCCCTTGGGCCCGGTTCCATGCAAGAACCCTGCAATGGTTCTTGTTGCCATCCCAATGTGCCAGGAGAGATGACGCCAGGACTTGGGTAAAAGTTCCATCAACCATTCTCAGGTCCCTATGATGATGGACACGACCTGAAATCAACAAGGGATGCCCTTTCAAGGATCCACACAGGTCGATTGTTACAACAGACGCCAGTATAGTGGGATGGGGGGGGGGCACTTCTAATCACATACAGCGCAAGGCCTTTGGATGGATTCAGAGAAGGCACACAATATCAACTGGCTAGAACTGAGAGTGGTGTACTTGGCATTTCGACAATTCCTCCCTCATCTCCATTGCAAACGTGCTCGTCTTAACAGACAACGTAACTACAAAGGCCCATATCAACAAACAAGGGAGCACTCATTCCAATCTACTAATGAGGGAAGCAGAAGGACTATTCCTGTGGGCCGAAATCCATCTTCTCTCTCTAAAGGCGGAGCACATATCTGGAGTAGTGAATGTACAAGCGGATTGGCTCAGCAGAGCTACGTTAGACTAATCAGTGCCATCTGGATCGCAAGATATTTCTGGAGGCTACTCGGAGGTTGGGCCAACCAGTAGTCGACCTGTTTGCCTCCCCACTCAATACACAGCTTCCCCGATTCATTTCTCATTACCCATCGCAGGGAGTGGAGGACGTGAATGCCCTCAGATGTCACTGGCCCACTGGACTGCTATATGCCTTTTTTCCCCTCCGCGTGATCCCCAAATTGATTCAGAAGTTGCTGGAAGAAAAAGTGGACCTGCTATTAGTGTCTCCTTATTGGCCAAGGCGAGCATGGTTTGCGGACCTGAAGGACCTCTCGAAGGTACCACCGTGGAGGATCCCATCATCGGTCATATCGCTGTCTCAAGTGCTACATCCGGACCCCCAATGGCTAAACTTAGCCATATGGAAGTTGAACGGTGACGTCTGAGAGATGAACACCTTTCTACTCAAGTTATTCACACTATTCAGTCGGCTCGACATCCTTTGACGAACCGAATCTATGAGGCCATCTGGTGTAGCTTCTGCCGTTGGTGTCAGAAGGTTCAGATCAACCCCACTTCCCTATCAGCGCAGTTATTAGAATTTTTACAGGAGGGCCTAACCAAAGGGTTATCACCCAATACTCTGTGGAGACAGGTGGTGGCCCTGGCTTCGGTCATATCTTGGGATGATCTTACCTCCATATCTTATCACCCTCGATTCGCAGTTTTCTGTGCGGTGCCAAGAACTTGAGCCCCGCCGTAGTGCACCGATATCCACCTTGGGACTCTTCGAGCCACTAAGGACCTCGACGCTTCGATTTCTAACCTACAAAGTAGTTTTCCTGATAGCAATTACATCTGCCCAAAGAATCTCCGAACTAGCTGCATTATCGGTGCGCAAAGATCTCTGCATTTTCCATTCGGATAGAGTGGTTCTCAGACCAGATCCTCCTTCATTCCAAAAGTTAATTCGGCATTCCATAGAGCTCAAGAGCTGGTGCTCCCAAATTTTTGCTCACGTCCATCACACAGGCTCGAACACCAATGGCACCGCTTGGACGTAAGAAGAGCCTTAAGCATCTACATAGAGCACACGGCACCTTCCAGAAAGACAGAAGCCCTCTTCATGTCCTTTCAGCCTAATACCCTGGGGCGCAAGGTTTCACCCTCTACCATAGGTAGATGGCTAAGGGCCACCATCGCTAAGTCGTATGACTCTCACTTGATTCCAGTGCCCCAAGGCATTACTGCTCACTCCACTAGGAGTGCAGCCACCACAGCAGCATGGGCAACCCAAGCTACAATAGAGGAGATTTGCCGAGCTGCAACCTGGGCTTCTCCATCTCCATTTATTAGAAATTATAAAATTGACGTATTTGCTTCTGCTGAGGCTTCATTTGGTAGGTGAGTTTTGTAGCAAGTTATTTCAGAGACAGTTAGGTCTGCAACCCAGATGGGAGTCCCTCCCTTAGGACAGTGCCAAGTTTTGGTATGTCCTATCACTGGATGCTCTGAACAGCTCATGGGAGAAAGGGCATTGGTACTTACCTGATACACCCGTTCTCTGTGAGCTGTGAAGAGCATCCAGCCCCTCCCTTTTATTCCATCTGGTAGGGGGTCTGTTCCGGCCAGGGTTATTACATAGGCTTAAGCATATAGGGTATCAATACCTTGGCTTCGCAAAACGGGACGCTAAGGAGGAGTCTCGTGGAGGAGGAGGAGTGTCCTCAAGTTTAAGCCCAGCCTTCCTAGAAGGGACTGAAGCACCTTCCCATCACTGGATGCTCTGAATAGCTCACAGAGAACGGGCATATCAGGTAAGTACCAATGCCCTTTTTATTTAAATCTCCAAAGTATTTTTTTTTTCAGTCTTATTGGAATCGTTTGAAATAGATACAATATTTTTGGCAGTATGTTCATTTTAATTGTCGCTATTCTACCTATTAAGGATAGTTGTATATTTTTCCATTTTTCTAGATCTATCACGATCTGTTGTAATAAACTGTCATAGTTATTTTCTTTAAGTGTTCCACACCTAGCTGTCATTTGTATCTCTTAAGTATTTCACTTTTTTTGTAATTTGAATATTTAATTTGTCCATTAGTCTTTTGTTTTTCTGTCATATTTTTCACCAAAATTTTTGTTTTTTCTTTTTTTATTTTCAGTCCTGCTACTTCACCAAACTCCTCTATTTCTCTAATCAACTTTGGGCCTTTTCCAATGGTTCTTCCAATATAAAAACCAAATCATCTGCGAATGCTTGTAATTTATACTCTTCATTATTTATTTTCATTCCCTTTATTTCTCAATTTTTTCTAATATTTCTATTCAAGACTTCCAATGTCAATACAAATAATAGTGGGGATAACGGACAGCCTTGTCTAGTTCATTTTAAAATATTGAAGCTTTCTGTCAATTTCCTTCCGCTGCTGATGAGATGCACCTGGCCTCTTGCGATCTCTATGCCAGGCATCAGTAGCAGGAGAAAGAGGATTGGGATCCTTCCTCCCTTCCCTTCCCTTCCCTTCCCTTCCCTTCCCTTCCCTTCCCTTCCCTTCCCTTCCCTTTCCCTTCTTTTCCCTTCCAATTAGTAGTACATCAGTGATATAGATAGACAGAAAAACAGACATATCCATGTGTGTACACATGCACACACTATAAAAACCTGGCACCAAAGTGAAGATTTCATATGCAATTTTCTCATCCACCTCACCATATCCCATACCTGGGCGGGGGGGAAAGCCAGGTCTTTTCAGAAGTCTAGGAGCATAAAACCCTGTCAAACTTCAAGAGTTGTGCAAATAAGTCTTGGAACTATATCTATTCACCAGTTTTATTTTCTAACATCAAAGACATTCTCTTAAATAGGGATGATAGCAAAACCTGGTTATTTGGTTTCTGAGATGCCAGTTTCTCAATCAGTGTTTTAAAATAAGCTTTTAAATAAAAAAAAAATGAGCAGGGATCCTGACAAGCACTAAGAGTGCCCATAGTTACCATAGAAACATATTGCCTGTTTCTCTTATATATAGTTCACAAATTAGCTTTTTAGATAGGGATGTAATAGTATTGTATTGCATGGCATCATTATATGAATGACTAAAGACGTACAAATAATAACCCTAACCCTCTTTTATGACTGATCTTTAAAAATGTCAGGTACAGGAAAAAGAGGAGGAGGCAAATTATTCAGATCCAACATACATATACTTCATTGAATGCCAGATGGTGAGAGCAAATTGGATTCTGAAAAATAACAAATAGAAAGGCATTTCAAAAATCTCCATGAAAATCTCCTGCTTTTAATTAGGGAATATGGCCCATTTGAGAACCAAGAGCAATCAATGGTGCAGCTATTGCAAAGGGGAAAAATGTGATATTTACAGAGAAAGATGAAAGTTAATGCAGACAACAAAGACAGGACAGATGAACTGTTGAATACATATGGATGAGCAACAAAGCTGAAGTGAGGGATAGATTTGCTAATTTGTGCAGTACTAAATATGACTGAATCTTTGTAGTGGCTAGTATAGTAAGGTACATTGCTTACGGACACAGGTTCACAATTTTTGGCTTTATAACTGACTTAAATATCAAGCAATTCTGGAAACTATTTAAATTTTCAGCCTCTCTTCAGCATAATATGGTGTTTGATTATTGCATTTATAGTTTACCTTTTCTTTGGGAATTCAAGACACAAAGATAGGGAACTTCTCATTTTATCACTACATCAAGAATCCTGATGTAGGTTTGGAGGAAAGTTGAGTTAAGCATTCATTTCACAAACTCCATAGTTGAATGGGAAGTTTCACTCAAATGGCATTTAATGATGACATAGAAGACGATGAGGCTGTAACTGAAACATTTGATTTCAGTAGTGGAATAATGCTTCCTCTACTTCTTGGAAAGTAGGATATTTATCTTTTTTTCCTTAACAGCCTAATAACGTGAGGCTAGAACTATAAAACCAGGCAGGTCTCAGACACATTTATTTGTAGGACTTACAGGTAGTCCTCAACTTATGAACACAATTGTGACCATAATTTCTGTCACTATGAGTTGTGGTTGTTAAGTGAGCCACACATAATTTTATGACCTTCTTGCTGTTAAATGAATCACATGGTTTTTAAATGAATTTGACTTCCCCCATTGACTTCATTAGTTGGAAGTCCCCAGGAAGATCAGAAACGGTGATTGTGTGACCACCCCCCCACCCCCCCGGGTGCTAAAATAAAAAATGGTGATCATGTGACCACGGGCCGTTTCAACAGGCATAAATGTAAGGACCGATAGTCAGTTTTTTCACCACTGTTGTAATTTCAAATGCTCACTTAAAACTACCTGTATGTGGGTGCCTATTTCATATGATGACTCACAATAAGAGAATGATTTTAATTACAAGCAGCACTGAAAAAAATGACATGACTATTTCTCATACTTAAAACTGCTGCAGCATCCTAATAGTGACATGATCAAAATTCAGGTATTTGGCAACCGGTTCGTATTTATGATGGCTATAGTGTCCTAAGGTCATGTGATCAACTTCTGCAATCTTCTGACAAGCAAGGTCAATATGTAAGACAGATTCATTTAATAACCATGTTACTAACTTAACAAATCCAATGATTCACTTAACACCTGTGGCAAGAAAAGATGTAAAATAGGGCAAACTCACTTAACAAATGTTTCAGTTAGCAACATAATGTTGGGCTCAATTGTGCTGGTAACTCAAGGACTATCTGTATATGGCTCATCAAACTAGTGTATTCTAAATGGAAAAGCTTTTTTTAAACTTGAATGTTCAGTTGCAGTGAAGCTTTAAACATTGCTGAGTGGGTGTGCCTCATTATCTGGCTGCCACATTTCACAAGAAGTTCTTTAACAGCTACAGCCAGTGTCAGTGCCGTAAGGCAGCTTAGCAACCATAGCTATCTTTGTTCTCTAATTCTAATCAATAAGGTATACAACAGCAAAATAGTCCCAATGATTAGATAAAGTCGGAAATGTTCCCTTATTGGAACACATATAGAAAAGTTTCAAAGAAAGGATCTTGGATGTTGCTGCCCATGATGATATCACATCTGCCACAAATTAGCCTCCCAGATGGAAAAGTATTTAATAACTATTTAGACCAGCTTTTTACTAGAGCACATTTTAACAAATAGATTCTATGATAAGGTATGGAAGGTTCCATACAGTTCTGTTTAAAGAAAGACTATAAATGGGGCACTAGCTGTTAAGGCATACCTTGCTTGAATACAAATAGTATTCACTCAAGAAAACTGAAAATTTCTTGCAGGTAATAAACCTGCGTATCCCTAGCAAGACAGCATTTTTTATATCAGACCATTTTGAAGAGAATAAACCAGTGGTGGTGAACCTTTTGGGGCTTCTATGCCAAAAATTGTGTGCATGCTCGCACTCGCATGCCAGCACCCAGAAGGCAATGCGTGTACCCCCACGCCCCCCCCATGCATGCATGCGTAATAACCACCCACTGACCGCTGCTGCCCCCTTACCTGCACTGCGCTTGGCAGCTGATTTTCGGCCAGTTTGAGGCCTTTTTCAGCCCCCCAAAGGCTTGAGGAAGGCTTCTGCAGGCTTTGCAGGCTGAAAACTAGCCCCGTTTCATCACTTCCGGTATTTTCAGAAAAACAGGAAGTGATGAAATGGGGCTGGTTTTCAGCCTGCAAAGCCTGTAGAAGCCTTCTTCAAGCCTTTGGGAGACCGAAAAAGGCCTCAAACCAGCTGAAAATCAGCTGTGAGGTGTGCACATGCCCAATGAGTAAGTTTGCCTGCAGCTCACGTGCCGCTACAAATGGCTCTGCGTGCCACCTGTGGCACACATGCCATAGGTTTGCCATCACGGGAATAGACTATTTAGAAGAGATTGGGATTGACTGGAAGGGTGACAGTTTATTATAAATATGCTCTACAATTTTTTTATTGTTTTTATAGTTTTTTTGTTATGGTCAAATAATTAATCAGTACAAGATATTGTATTATATTATTTCTGTATCTGTGTTCAGTATATCTTAGGATTGTCACTTGGAACAAAAATATTATCTTGTGCTGTCTGACTTCACAGTTCTTATGGGCCTTGTTTTGACAGATTTATAGTTGGTATCAAGCACTACCTTTTCAGTACAGTCCTGAAAAAATTAGGCTAATAACCCTCAGTGAGGAGACTGTGCCTCAATCTTGGCTCTTATTTTTTGTACATCAGTATTAGATCATGTGATTTTGATTTGTAAATGCTGCAATTTTGCTGATCATTTTTTAAGTAGCTTGTTTATATTGCTTTGTCTTACAGGTATACTAAACTGGGATATGCTGGTAATACAGAGCCACAGTTCATCATTCCTTCATGTAAGTGTTTTGGGTACACTGTTGTGATTTTAAAGGATGTAACTGCATTATCACTTTATTTTAGCTCACAGTTTCAAGAATAGTCATACTTTTGAAATCCCATTTAAATGAGGTTTTATACTGTATTTTATAGATTTCTTTTTGACACCACTTTAAATGTGCTTTCAGATTACTTGATACATTTAGAATTTACATAATGTTTGAATTTATAAGGAGGCAATCATATTTCGCCAATGAACTTTTTGATCATTGTATTATTTGGCTAATGGAAAAACCTGAAAAAAATATGTAACAACATTAGTAATGAGTTTATTTAGGCCCTCTTTTGCTGTTTATCAAACTATGTCTTTTAGTTAAAGCTATTTTGATTAGGATATAGAACAAAAATTAACTATCTGTTCAAAAATTTTATCCTTTCTGGTAGTTTGGCACTAGTTGAATGATTAGTTGAGTCTTGCTGGAGCAAGACAATTCATTTCACTGATTAATAAATAGAAGCAGGTGCTATTAGAACAAAAGATGATTAAATGAGAAAGTTTTATATCAATTGTCAGGAGAATTGCAATCATGGCTCTTATACTGAACCAGGATTTTATTATTCCCCCTTCCTTTTTTTGGTGCTTGGCTATTCTGGATTAGTAATAGCATTATTCTATGGGGGACCAGCTGGTATGAAATTGCTGGTTTGATTTGACTTATCTGCATAGCAGTTTATCTTTGGAAGCCTTTCCTGGTTTTTCCTTTCCTGAAATTTGGTTTTTCCTTTCCTGAAATTTGGATGTATTCTGGGGAGAAGTTTTTCATAACAGTTTAATTTAACTTACGCCTGGTTATTAAGCATGTCAAAATAAATTCCCAAAATACAGTGAAGAACATATGTATGAGAAGCAAGAGAATGGGCTATGTCATGCCATTGTTGAAAGGATAAATAATATTCTCCTTGACGATGAGTTGAAGTAGTCAAATGCTGAAAGAAGTCAGAGTGTGGCCATTGGTGAATAAGAGAGAAGAAACAGTATGTTGAAGTAAAAGATAGAGGGATTCAAAAAGTTAAGTTGAACATAGAGCATCCCAAACTAAATCAGAAAACAAAGTAAAAGAAAAACAAAGTAAAAGAAAAACAAAGTGAGAATTGAATGGGATCGGTTGTACCACAAACTGCAAGATGTTTGAAAATGAGAACTAGAGTGATTATGTAATGACTTTGCTTGGTTGAACCCCTTAGCAAGCTCTTATAATGTCCTAGATTTATTTTATTATTTTATTTTAAACATTTATATAGCCGCTCATCTTATATCAAATTGAAATTATGAAAAAGCCTATTTGGCCTAAAAATGTCATTATTGTTATGGGGTAAGGATTTTGTAAATATTTTGTGGCAGATCCTACAGTGTCTCGAGAGCCATTTATTGTGATGCTTTAATTTGGATATTTGAAGTGGGCAGAGGGTTTCGTTCCATGGCCCTTCTGTCTCCATGACTCATCGTAACGTTTTGCCAACCGTATCATTGGTGTCTTAAATAATGCCTTGCATACATAGCACAGCAAGTGGCAAGCTCAAATCCACTTTAACTCATTTTATTAAATCTAAACATGTTCGAACTAAGTTGATACAGGGCTTCAAGAATCTTTCCCCTTCCAATAACTTGGATGTTGGAAAAAGATACACTGGAAAAAGGCAGTAACAAATCACTTCCAAATTGCCTATGAGTTAGTATGACTATCTTTGTGCAATCATTAGGTAAAACTCTATTTGGGATAGATTTTACTTTTTACCTTACAAAAGGCTATGTATTTTACTGCAGAAATAACACATTCATTAACAAGAAATTTAAAAGTATCTACAATATTTTTTGAAAAATCTTTTGGCTTGTTTTCTTTGCTATTGTCATATATTCAATAATTTTTCCTCAGTATATGACATTTCAATGTAAAAATGCTAATTTATTTTTATTCAGCACACTGAGCATTTATAGATTGTAAAATCATCAACAATATATGTAATTTGTATGTTTTACTTATTTTAATAAGCTTCCTTTACATTTTATTAATTATCTTTAAGAGGTTGGAGTAATGACTTAATCATTGAAAGTGCTTAAAATATCATATTTGTTTCAGAGCTTTTTAAAATTCTCACGCAGCATAAATCCAAGGCAGTCATTTTATATTGCAGGAATAAGTCCTGTCTTTAAACACCATGGTAACCTATTTTTTTTAATTATCCAGATATAATTTTTAGTTCACAGTGTCAGATGCGTTTCTTTTTTCAGATCTATTTTTCTTTTTTAATATCTTAATTAGCCATTGATCTTGCATGATTTACCAGCCAGATTTTATATTTTATATATGATAGCTTGTTATTTCTGTAATCTAGAATCAGACAAATAGATAAGTGTCATTAGTAGTGTACTTGAGAAATAGAATCTGATAATGTATTTCAGCATTGGCTAAGGGCCAGGAAGTGAGGTGGAGGAAGGAACCGAGGGTTTATAATCTGTTCAGGCAGTCTGTCCTTCCATTGATTTATCACTTATCAAGTATTGTGATAATTTGATTATTTCTGTTCTCTTATTATTATTTCTATTATTTCCATTCTGTTGTTATTTCTACTCTCTGTCTATTCAGACTATTATTTATTATTTACATCTTTTAATGAAGAGTGTTAATGCTCTGTGTTAAAGATAAAAGTTTTGTCTGTTTATAGTGATCAATTGATTATATACTATCAGGTTGTGAATTCTCAGTGATCTCTTTTCTAAAAATGGCTTCAGTACTTTTTAATTTATAATTATGCATTTTTACACATATTTAGAATGCATAGTGAACATTTTGACAAACAGAGCATGGATAATAAATGTTTGCTATACAAAAGAAAGTTAAGAAATAAGAAGAAAGCTCCATGAAACAATATTCCTAGAATTTATTGTTAAATAACTGGTATTATATAGGCTGTGTTTCTGGTATAATTGTGCTTGGCATAAAAAATAAGATTCCTACTCCATTTATATATTTGAAGCATACTATATTTAAGCCCTTTTTATTGAATCAAAAATAGTGAAATTACAATTTGAATGTTTAATGTAGAAAACCAGATTTGTACGTTGGCTTTATCCCTTAAAGTCCAAAGTTACTGAGGTGTGTCTGTATTGTTGGTTCTAGTACTTCTGTGCAGAATATTCTTATCTCTCAACTCTGTTTGATTCAGGCAAACATTTAATACTGCCCATATCTATGAGCTTTGCACACTTTTTTTATAGTTAAAAAAAATAACATGTCCCTTCAGATTTAATGGACATTTGCAATATCAACCCCCACCCCCCATTGTAATGTTTCTTTAAGTAGAGGGTTGACTTGTATTTGAAATGTATTTTTTCTAGAAAACTGGATAAATATATCAACAATAATATCCTTCAGAGTAACAAATCTTTTTAGAAGAATTAACTTTTTATTAAAAATTAAGGGTATAATTCTATCTAATTTGCCCTTGTTTTCTTATAATAAAGGTATTGCCATTAAAGAATCGGCCAAAGTTGTCGATCAGGCACAAAGAAGGGTTATGAAAGGTGTGGATGACTTAGACTTCTTTATCGGGGATGAAGCAATAGAAAAACCCACATATGCAACAAAGGTATTTAAAATAAAAAGTGGCATTTTAAAATCTTTTTTGAGCAAAGAAAGAAAAATTGTCTAACTTTCAAGGATGAGTAGTAATTTGAACTTAATTTTCCTCATACAGATTAATGTTTTATTTATTGTATAATTTATTATAAACAGCAGTATGCTAATATTTCAGGTTAAGATAAAGTTTTAAGATGCTTATCAGTATATTTTAAAACAAGTTATGATAATTGCTTTAATTTAAAAAGAGCAATATCATGTAAAATATAAACTGTATACTAAGTAGTGTACAAATAAGCTAGAGCTAAGTTGAAGGCTGCCTTGTATATTTATTCATATTTATGTGATTCTACCATAAGTTTAAATTTAGTATTTTATTTAATAATGTGCACATTTTAAACAGTGGCCCATTCGCCATGGCATAGTTGAAGATTGGGATTTGATGGAGAGATTTATGGAACAAGTTATCTTTAAATATTTAAGGGCAGAACCTGAAGACCATTATTTTCTTTTGGTGAGTATAAAATGGATTCTTTCCATTTAGGAGGGAGTTGGATTCAGTAGCCCAATTGTTCCCTTCTATATCTATAATTATAGCAATTATTGTGACAATAACAAACTTAAAGTATTCCTCTAAAGTGCTTCTGCATTTTATAGCTTTAACATCTTCAAATAATATTTGTAGTCTCTGAAGCCAGGTGAGAGAAGAAAATCAGAGCTTACCTATGTAACGGCTGTAAGGCTATTATAACAAAATACATAATTGCAATATATGAAAGAATATGTAAAATTGCTGACCTCATTTAGCTCACTAAAGAATTCTTAAGGAGCAGTCTTGATTTTTAAGACAAAATGTTTATGAAGTTATGTATATTGTCTCACTATTAAACATTTTCCTCACTCATTAACATTAACAAGGTTTCCAATTTGTATGTAGAGTTTCTTAACAGAGTTAAGAGAATTAACAGAGTTCCTCTGTTGTTTGAGAAGGTAATGTCTGGAAATAATGGGACAACAATGTTCTGTATTTGCAGGCACTACTTTCTTTTTGTGGGGGAAAAATAAGCATACTTAGGAAGTTAAAAAAAAGTCTCAACTCAATTCAAGCACAATATAGCAAAGAGAGAACTTATAGTTCTTTTGGTAAGAAATCTGTTCATCTGTGGTGTTGGATATATTAGATCCTATAAAGGTATCAAAACAAGTAAAATGAAGTGTAATTTATTACATGGCCTACAGAAAGTAGATTAGATTGAGCTGAATAGTTATTTTTCTTCACAGACTGAACCTCCTCTAAATACTCCAGAAAACAGGGAATATACTGCTGAAATCATGTTTGAATCCTTCAATGTTCCTGGGCTTTACATTGCTGTTCAGGTGAGATGTAGAGTTCTGATTTCATTAAGTAATACTCCTTAAGAAACTATATGTATTTTGTGTCAGTTGCCCTAGAGTTAGCCTGTTCTGCATCAGCTGCACTTAAAGCTTTTCTTCTGGCATCTGACCTAAATGATAATGGTAATTTTATGGGAACTTCTTTCCTGCTATGTCCCAACTGGCCCACTGGGCGGACAATGAGGTCATCCCAGTTTAAGGTAAGAGGCCTTTTGCATGAAACTCAAGCATTTGGAAATGTTCCCAGATATGTTCTGAAGTATAATATAAAGTTTTGTAAAGTCTGTGTTTGAAATGACTAAAATGCACTCCTTTATCAACTTTGTTTTCTTCGGAACTTTAATTTGGGATACATAAATCACTGTTCCTAGTATGAGGCATAAATCACTGTTCCTAGTTGGGGCATTCTTTTTCCTTTCATTGGATGGCATGCTTAAACAATGAGCACTAGTGATGCTGCTTGGGAGGGGTGGCTCATAGTTTCTGTACAAAACGCACTAACTGCCTCTTATGATTAGGTGTGATATGGAAATACCACCAATGTGCAAATCACACTAATGTAGAATTTCATAAAGTAATACAAACTAACTTTCTATCAAATCGAGGTAAGAGCAAAATCATCTCATAAAGTATAGTTGACTGTGTTTTACATGATCTATAATTGTGTGTGAACTCTGCTTCTTGGAAAAAATGATAATTAGCGCAGCAATTGCTATGTAAATTGTCAATCAGAATTTCACTTCTGCCTACTTTAGGATATAGAGCACCTTATAATAAGTGTTTATTGGATAAAAGAGCAGATGGCACCTATAGTTTTATTTTTTCTATACTTAACTCTTCTAGAGTATGTCCATGGTTTAACTACTACAGTATTACTTGTGACAGAATTTATTTTTTGTTTAATATTTACAAGATATTTGTTATTACTTTGCAGTTGAAGATAATATTTTAAGTTATGATTCTGACATTAACATTTCTTATAAATATTTATTGAATATGTATATTACACTTCTTAACAAAGGAGTGATAATAAACCTAATTGCTATATTGGAAAGATTACATAGTAAGAAACTAATTGTAATACAGTGAATAGTACAATAAGAAAGGATATTCTTAACACAATACTATGTTGAGTTCTTCTTATACCTGAACTCATCATATTTGCAATCACTTTATGCCAGAAAGGTAACATGAAAAAGAATATTATATTTTCAGCCAGTTTAAAATGAATGTAGCTTTAGTGAGATAGTGCTGCTTTCCATCAATACTTTGCCTACTGAGATTGTCTCAGTGCTTGAGTGTGAATTTCAGAAGAGTTCTAATTTTCTTTTCTACAGTGCTGCTGCAATTATTTACAATTTAACAAACTGTATCTGTATCTGTTCTTATATGTTCTTCATTTTCTTTTGCACTTTAATCTTGTAAAGTGTATAATTTTCTTGGGCTATGTAATGCAATATAAATATATTGTATGATTTTGTCTCATGTAATATTCATTTTTTGGTGATTATGAAACACTTATGCTCAAACTGCTTCCTTGCTAGGCTGTCCTTGCTTTAGCTGCATCTTGGACATCAAGACAAGTAGGAGAACGGACACTGACTGGAACGGTTATAGATAGCGGGGATGGTGTCACTCATGTCATTCCTGTGGTAAGATATAATTACACAGTTTCATTTATTAAAGTACAGTTCCTAATACTGTAATTATTATTGAAAGCACAATCTTTTCTTTCAGCCTCTTCCTCATGAGTTCAGAGCTATATAACTATCCTCTACAAATTACAAAGTATGCAAAATTTTAACACTTTTATTATTTTTAACTAATGTTAAAATATGTTTTCTTAGTTTAGAAATTATAAGGCACTTAAACTGCCTGTTTATTTTATTTAAAAATAATTTAGTGATAGCTAACCTGGTGTCTTCAAGATGTTTCATTAACAATTTCTAAAATTCCATACTTGTGGCTGATAGAAATTAAGTCTAAAATATCAGCAAGAACACCATTTGATATATCTGCTGAAAAGTTATGCTCTTCAAAGATTTCATGACATAGAGAATTCTAATACTGAAATTGTTTTGGTTCTCTTATTCTTGAGAAAGTGATATTAGATATTATTATTAGATTGGGCTGTAGGCTGCCTTGAAAGTTATATAAATAGAAAGGCAGGGTATAAATGCATTATTGAAATGTCCTACAGGTGATCTGTAGCCCTGTAGGGAGTGGGAGGAAGGGGGAAGGATTATTAGATTATTATCTTTTCACCTGCTTAATGTGACATCATCAAAATTGCTTCTGATGAGGTAGAGTGGTCAAGTACATTCCTGCCCAGGAGTGCACCAGTGGGAAGCAGAAGATCAAAGATAGTCTTTATGATTGTCTATTGAGAACATTTCTTTTATTTCCAGGCTGAAGGTTATGTAATTGGTAGCTGCATCAAACATATTCCAATAGCTGGACGAGATATAACTTACTTTATTCAGCAGCTGCTAAGAGAACGAGAAGTAGGAATCCCTCCAGAGCAATCATTGGAAACTGCTAAAGCAGTCAAGGTAATATATTTGGTTAATTTAAATGGACGTATTCCTTTACTTTTAATGAATATTTATTTATTAAGACCCAAATGCAAATTGATATATTAAAATGCAATGCCTGACTTTGCATATGTATATTCTGTGCCATCCAGCAGCCTTCATAGCAAACTGGAATGAAGCTCAAAAATGACAACCCACTCTACAATTACGCACTTGCATCAAGATTTTGTGATGCACCAGAAATGGCTACTTTCAGTCTGGTGCTCTTTAGATGGCTTTTATTTCTGCTTCCATAATCCAGAGCCTCAAAATGTACATCCAATCTTTTCTATCCAGCTTCTGCTGAAGGTTAGCTATTTCTAGTTTGAGCAGAGAGTAATGAAATGGAAGGAAAATGACAGAGATAATCAATAGCTGAAAAGAGTTTCTCCTTCTGCTCCCAATAAAGCCAATGGCAACAGTGAGGAAGATATTAGAAAGGTCAGGAACAATAATCTGGAAACAACTAGTTTTTTTGTCTACTCGGCTCTTTACAGTCCTGTATTATTTATTTGGATTGCTTAATTTTTTCAAGACGTTTGCATTCCCTGTAGCAAGATTCCCTTCATGTTTGGGTATACTACGGCTTTCTAACTAGAGCTGCCTTTGAAGAGTGGACATTTTAATAGGTTCAGTATCTTCATGCAAAATGATGACTCAATCTTTGTACAATTCTAAGTTACAAGAATTTGAGTTTAACCCTGTATTGTAAGTCAATAATTGCTTTACATCACTAAGTTAATTTTATTTACTTGTCAACTCTGATAGATTTTATGCGAATCCATGAATAAATAATTCTAAATAGACTTCTGGTTTTACATTGCAAAGACCTATAATTCCTTTCCTGGAAATTCTTTGTCTATATTTTCTCATAAACACATCTTTTATTGATAGGTTTTTAGTTATACAAGACTACAGTATGTTACTATAGCAACAATACGTATGATTGCATTTTTCCGTTACTGTCTTGCTGTTGAAAGAATTAAAACTATTTGAGCTCTTTGGATTCTATAATTTTTGTTAATGAGGCATAAAATGTATCTACACTAAATACCAAGTACTTATTATCTAAACATAGGTGATTAATATTTATTTTTGATATCCTCCCATTATGCCATTTGTTAACTGCCTATAGTCACTTAGATGAGAAATAAATAAATACTAGTCTATATCTTAGTTTTCAAAGAAACTTTTAGTCCTGTTATATTTAAAAAAAGATCAGATAGAAAGCTTGGATATTTAATCATTTTGATAAATATGTGTACTTGTTTTTCCAGGAACGTTTTAGTTATGTCTGTCCTGACTTAGTAAAAGAATTTAATAAATATGATTTAGATGGTACCAAGTGGATTAAACAATATACTGGAATCAATGCTATCTCAAAGAAAGAATTTACCATTGATGTTGGCTATGAAAGATTCTTAGGACCAGAAATCTTCTTTCATCCTGAGGTAAGTTGAAGCATATTATGTGTATGTGTGATTTCTTCCTAAATAATATTTGAAATAAAA
The DNA here is from genome assembly GCF_049901715.1 of Pseudonaja textilis. Classification (NCBI taxonomy): domain Eukaryota; kingdom Metazoa; phylum Chordata; class Lepidosauria; order Squamata; family Elapidae; genus Pseudonaja; species Pseudonaja textilis. Next base: position 208,805,592 of record NC_141990.1, read on the forward strand.
GAAGATATGGTTGTTACATTTTAAATCTACACCAATAGTGTATCTCTCTTCCTGCAGTGAATTGGTTTAATTATACCACCAGTGTAGATTTTGTGCTGAGTTGTAAGGTTCAGTGTTTCTCCCAGCTGATACCATTTTTTATATTGAACTGCTTGATTCATTGCTTAGTATTTGAGATGTGTAGGTGGACTCTGAATTGTTCAGCATAAGATAACAGCAGGCAAAATAGAAAGAGGAAAGTGATCAGAGGACACATTCTGGCTTTCAGTGGGCTGAATCTGGCCTTTACAAATGCCCTTTCTCTCAGAACAAATGTTTCTATTCTGTTTTCCCTCTGCAGTTCTGTGTGGCCCTGCGTTCCACATCTGTGTGCATGATTAAGCACATTGCATCCCTTTATCTGTATTAAGAAACTGGAATGTTTCGCTTTAAATCATAATGATACTGTTAGTCACTTTTGATGTATGGTTAAAGGGCTGAATTGCATCCTCCTAGATCAAAATAAGTTTATCTGAGATGTTAGATATTTGAAAGCAAAACCCTACCTCTACATTTATATATGTCTTAAGAATGGGCAACTAGGTACTTTAGAGCTATATTGACCTAAAATTTCCACAATTGCTGAAAATTGGTGGGATGGTTTCCATTATTTAGAGGTAAGAAAATAATAAGTCTAGTATAAGTTCTCAAATACCTTAACAGAGCTTTTTAAAAAAATGAAGGAAATACTCAAATTTTAGCAATAGCACTTACTTATATACTGCCTCATAGTGCTTTATAGCACTCTGTAAACAGTTTACATAGTCAATATATTGCCCCAACAATCTGGGTCCTCATTTTATTGATCTCGGACGGATGAAAGGCTGAGTCAACCTTGAGCCAGTCAGATCAAACTGCAGGCTATGGGCAGAGTTTGCTGCAATACTGCATTCTAACCACTGCACCACCACAGCTCAGGGTATTTTCCCTTACAACCCAAAGCTATTACTGCAGAAAACATGTTCCTATCTATTTTATATTACTACTTCGCCACAATTGTCCTAGATGTCTACAGACATGTTAAATACAATCACAAAAAGCTTATCCAGGCCTATTATAACGTGTTTGTTTTCTTTCACTTTTCTAACTTCACTTCCTTTTTAATTAGAAATAATTCTTCCCTAAATCATGCCATTTTTAATATAAAACTCTAGCCAAATCACAATTTCTTTTCATACATTGATTCCCATTTAATTTCTGGGTTAATTATCTCTAGTTGTTAAATTTATTCCATCTTTCTTCTAGTTTATTTTCTTGAGGATGCTAATCATATCCTTTTTAAAAAAAAATGTGGGATAGTGATTAAGGCATCAGGCTAGAAACCAGGAGACTGGGAGTTCTGGGTTTGCTTTAGTAATAAAAATTGGGTGATTGGGCTAGTCGTTTTCTGTCAGACCACCCTCCCAAGGTGGTTGTTGTTGTAGGGAAAACAGAGGCAGGAATATTAGGTATGTTACAAGATAAAATACAATAACAACAACAACAACAATAATAGTAGGAATACCTACTTTTGTTTTCAGTTTGCTAATCCAGACTTCACACAGCCCATCTCAGAAGTAGTAGATGAAGTTATTCAGAACTGTCCTATTGATGTTAGACGCCCACTGTATAAGGTTAGTGAAATGAGAAGGTAAGAAATTATGGATGTAAAAAGGTGTTGCAAAGCATCTATTTTTTTCTATTTCCTAAGAATTTCCCTCCCTCTCTTTTAGATAAAAGCAGTTTTTAAAAAGTCTTAATATAGATAGCTAAAAATATTTGAACGTATGGGGGTTGTATTTATTATTTGATATAAATGTCAGGATAATAACAATTGAGCATGGTATTAGCTGATTCTGCTTTTTGCTTTACCTGTGCTGTCTTCCACTATGTCTGATGGGATTTGTACATGAAAAGTACAACTTTTTGATGTGAAGAATTAACATTTTGGTCATAGTCAAACATAGACAAACTTCTGAAATCAGTTGTCATGTGATCAGGGGGCCAGTTTAGTTTGTGAAACTGAAAAAGGGGTTTTGTGATCTCTAGATTCTGACTCTCCCAGAATAAATGTCTCCTTGGAGACCTTTGCACAGGAATCCCTGGGCCTTGAGGATAACTCTGTTAGCTAGCTTGGAAATGCTTTTTGTCAACAGAAGGTCATTTTATCTCATCTGAATCCTCTCAACTCCTGCCTGACTTTTAAAATTTGCTTTTGTTCTGTAAATTTGTTCGGTTCAAATTTATTAAATTTTGTTGATTGGTGAAAGCATATTTGAGCAATGCTATTCTCCCTTCTTCATAGTGCTCAGTGTGTTACTTAAAAGATACAACGTTGCCTTCTGTGTAGGAAATAAAGTCTTAGAAGAGGTCACATGTATGGAAATTGCAGCTGTCTTTTATGACTGGTTAGAAATGTCATTATTACAACTATTCCTAATTCCAGAAGTGAATATCTCATTTAACTTTGTTTGTGCAATTTTAATTCAGAATATTGTCCTTTCTGGAGGCTCAACAATGTTCAGGGATTTTGGACGGCGTTTGCAGCGGGACTTGAAAAGGACTGTGGATGCCAGACTGAAACTCAGTGAAGAACTGAGTGGTGGCAGACTGAAGGTTTGTTTCTTAGACAATGGAATGCATTGATGTGGATGGAGTGCCCTCTTGGTTTAAATGCTTGTTCGGAATGGAAACTTTTAACAACGTCCTTATAGTACTGAATAGAATAGTATTAATCTGATTTTCCTTGTTATCTTCGTAATTTTTTTATTACTGTAGAAAGTACTCAAATCTGACTTTTGAAATGAACAGTTATGAAGTGACAATCTTTACCACCTGATGCAGGCAGCTGAATACTTGGTGTTTCAGAAATTCATAGGCAAGCGATCTTTTCATCGCCTAGTGCTTAGGGTCCTTCATTTTCTCTCTGCACCTCTTCCAGTTGGCTCAGTTTCATTTTACCTCATTATTTGATAGTGTTTACTTGATTTTATTCATTATTATTGTATTTAATTTCTGTATTTTTCATTATCTCTGATGGATGATGTATATCCTAAAACATGAAAAGCAGATACTAAAAGCATATTCCTTTTAGTATTATTCAGCAATTGCAGTTAAATATTGTTTGGGCCTGCAAGTATTAGTGAGCTAATAGTGGCAATAACCAGCTATGGCATTCATCTATCACAAGGAAAGTTTTCATTCTCTGTTAGGAAAGAAGTTGCCATAGAAGCTTCAGTACTACCCCCTACAAAGCAAGTATCAGAAATGATTAATAAGATTAATTTGAAGCATCTCAATTTTGCAAATTTTTAGTGGCCTGTTCTATACATTCAGAAAGTGTTTTAAGTTTGAAAACCAGCGACAAACAATCCCTTACCTGTTCAAAATACCCTTTCAAGATTCACACCTCTAATTTTGAGAATCTTTTTCTTGTTTAAAAATTCATTTTGGTCTTTACTAACATGTACTAAACTAGATGTTATTTTGCTTCAGCTCCTGATGATGCTCTGACTCAAGCAACATATTAGGAATAACCAGTATTTAATTGAACAGTATTCTCTATATAGTGATTACAATAAAATGTGATAAACTTAAAATAAATTTATTAGAATTTAAGAAATAAATTGCTATTATTATATGTTACTATTATAAATAAATTTAATAAGAGTGGCTTGGTACTTTGTTAAATTTTAACTGCTAAATTATTTTGACTACTTTTACGTGGAAATGCAGTAGAATTCAAACAGATATTCCCAAAGATAGAATACAAGTATTAATATTAATTTGAGATAAAATATTGGAACCTTATTTATATTACACTATATAGACTATTTACCAGTAAGGTTTTTGCTAAAAATCTACCCTATTCTTTTTATATGGAAGTGCCAGGAATTAAATGTAGAAATTAAGCCTCCAAAGTATACTTTTTCAAATAGGAAATTGATTATTGATCTATAAATTATATTTTTAATGTTATTTCTTAAAGCTGTTCAGCAATGAGACTATATGAGAATTGGGTTACAAATAATCAGAGTCAATCTTCCTCTTCTCTAGGGATATGCAGATCATATTAATCAGTCAAGCGATTCTTGTTAAACTAAACAAAAAAGTTAAACAAAACTGAATAAAAATTGAGTTAAAGTTGTGTAAATGTATTCTCAATAGATTGTAAGTGTGGAATAATGTTAAAGAATTCATTTTTATACAAAGTAATATTGCAATATAGTAAATTTTATATGTAGTTTTGTACTTTTTGTGGAATTAATCTTATATTGATTTTGTTTTCCACTATAGCCAAAACCTATTGATGTACAAGTTATTACTCATCATATGCAAAGATACGCTGTTTGGTTTGGAGGATCCATGCTGGCTTCCACAGTAAGTTTACAACAATGGAAAAGGAATCTGAACAATTCACTGCAACAGTTATTGTAATATTACAATAGGTAATAGGCATAACAATAAATGTTGTAAAAATATTCAGAAAGAACTTTAAGATTTCTTTGACGGGAGCTGCCCAGAGTTGGCTGAAAGATGCATGGCTATATCAATGTTTTAAATAAAAAATAAATTTTGGTAAATAGAATAAGATTATCAAAGGCCCAGTCATAACTGCATAAGTGTCTTTTTCTCTTCCTGGTCCAGTTGATATTCTGAAGTTTTAGAACAAGCAATAGATAGCACTTTTATCCAGGATAAGCTATAACACTTATGAATTTGTAGAAGCTTACATTATTTGGCTTTAAGACTTTTCAAATGGGAAAAAACACCAAACTCTTTGAGTAGTTCATGATTTTTAATAGGAGTATGAGTGCCTCAAACCACTTGAGATGGCTTCCTGAGAATAAAAGGAAAGACTTTAAAAGTTCAGGTCCATCTTCTCTGAAATTCCATATGCCTAGCCTATGTATATTAAAAATGAAATGTACATTAAAAACTGAAAAAAATATTCAAGAACACCAATTTACCACTTATATCTTCATTTCAAAGATTGGAAACATTTTTATAGGGTAGCTTCATCATTTGCGATGCACATAACACAAGGACAAAAGTCTCATCTTTTTTGTGGAATTTTTTTTGTCCTTTTGCCAAAATGTTTATTTTAATCAATATAAAATTGCAATATGATCCAGTGCATTAATTTAATTTTATCTTATGTCCTTTTTTTCAGCCTGAATTCTACCAAGTATGCCACACCAAAAAAGATTATGAAGAAATTGGTCCTAGCATCTGTCGTCACAACCCAGTTTTTGGAGTTATGTCTTAAATCTGACATTTAATGAATTGAGTTTAGCGAGGCAAGGAAATGGTCTTTCTCAGTGCTTGTTTGTCTGGATGGTCGAAATTAAGATAAGAAACATGACTTGAAAATAAGAAAAAAAAAGACCAAACACAATTAAACAGGAATATTTTAATAACTGTCTCAACATGCTGATATAGTGGGAAGCCAAAACAATTCAAAGTGTTTTTTTTTTTCTTTTGACTGAATATTTGAAGCTGTGCATAACAAAACAAAAGAAGTTGGTCTTTGTTCTTTTTGTGCCCTAATATTTTGTATATTAATGGAATATCCAAGATTTGATGGTATGTAGATAGTCAGCTCTATAATTCTTCTATTGTACTCTTAATTGTGTACAATGCAAGAACCTGTTTATATTTCCTACTTTTTTATACATTGAGAAAAAATATCAGTGATTGAAAGTAATGTTAATATTGACAAGAAAAAATACCAGTGACCAATTGGAGGGGAATGTGAAAATTAATAATGCCCACATGGAGTTTCATCATGTAAATCTCTAATAATGTCAAAATATGACCAATCTTCCACTTGCATTCCATACACAATGCAACTTGGCAAATGTTTTTGGACCTGAGGGACTAGAATCTTGGATTAAGTGATGCCTGCTAGCGCTTTCTGATTATTCGGTGCATTTTCATTCTATTTCTTGCTTGGGGAAGGGGCGGGAAAGTAAAGACAAGACTGTTGGACAAGTATTGCAGTTCTGTAGTGTCATTTTTAATTGCAACCAAATATTCCAATTATGAAAATGGGTGTATTCCACCATTCCAATAAAGACACAACATTCTTTTTTAATATTCATGTGAGGCCTTTCAATTTCGTTGTTTAATCATTTGTGAAGGTCCTTCTAATCTGCAATTACAGTTTCTCACTCCCTAATTTGGAAAAGATGAGAGGGTATACATGTATGCAAGTGGTGTGTTATCTATTTAATAGCATAATGCAGTTTTAGAAGCGTAATTCTAATTAAATATATGTTTTTCATGAGATTTTGGTAAATAAAGCTGTTGCATTCCTGGCGTCTAGTGTCACAGATTTGATACTGTAATTCAAGAGAATCAAGTATAAGAACTATATTGATAGTATGTTTAGTCAGAAGCAGACTTGGTGGGGCTGAGTGAGTATCAAGTATGTAAATTATATAAAAATGGAAATATTGCTGCATTTACCTGAATGTCATGACAAAGCTTTCCTTGACTGGAAGCCTTGAACAGAGAAAATTTCTGATCATTCAGATTTATAATAAATTTCCATCTTAAACATTTAGGTAAGTGTTGGGTGGTCATAACAGAAGACTGGAACTTAAAGTGCATCTTGGCTGTGATTCAACTTTGCAAATGTTGAATGTCTGAACAAAATTATAATCAAGTATGACATCTGAATCTAGAAGTTAGATATGCTCACACAATGCAGGATAATAAGCTTGCTAGGGTTTATTAAGGGCTTAGCAATCCATCTTAAAATCTATTTTTTAAAAAATAGTTTTTATTGAAGTTTAAAAATGCAGAGAGAAAAAAAACTAATGCAAAGTAAGAAAAATACAAAAAAACAAAAAACAAAAAAGTGCAGAGAGAAAAATAGCAGGGGAGAGAAAGAAGAAAAAAAAAACAGTCCAAATTTGGATATACCATGAAACTATCCCCATACTGGTTGGTTTATCTGCTGATGTGAAAAAACGAGTAAAGCAGAAATTGGAACCTGCATGTAAATGACTTCATTCACAAGTCAGGATTCCTTATGTCTTAGTGTAGCTCTAACACTTGTTTCCTAAAGAATAGGGGTTTCTTCACAGTAACACAGACTGAACTATATGTAGCCTGAAGTGAAGTATCATATATGATAACCTATCTATTTTGTGGATTTCCTCATGGAACCTGGGATTAGCAAATTGCCATAGATTTGTGCCAGAAGATACCTTTTGGTATCTAACTCTGACTATCAAATAAACTCACCAGAAAGAAGTTGTGCTTCTGTGTATTTAAGATTCAATTATATTTTTTTCAGTGAGTTTAGTTTAAAAATTAAGGATATTTATATAAAATCTTGATTTTAAGGCCAATTATGTGGAAGAAATATCCATTAAATCTATGTTTACATAAGTGATATATGTATGTCACTTATATCATTATGGAAGTGAAATAATTACATAATTTGCATAATTATGCAGATCAAGTAAATTGCATCAGTTACATAATTATGGAACTTGACATAATGTTACTTGTCTGAACTGCTTACAATGGACATTGGGGGGCTAAGATATGAGTTGACTTTGCATTTAAGGTTGGCTGAACCAGGGATTCATAAAATCTTGCATCAAACTGAATAATGATTTACTTAACATCTGGAGAAACAGTACTTTACTTCAGGAGCTACCAGCTCTTGATTCTGAAAAAGTCAATGGTGTTACACATCAATCCTATACAGATTTGCACAGAAGTAAGTTCTATGTTACACAATTCAGTAGGACTCACGTGGAATTCTTTGTGGTCAAGTTTGCACTCCTGGTCTTCAAGTAAATAATCTTGTTTATTTTTGCATTGTAGAAATGATGCTGAAACCTGTTCCTCATCTCCAGTTCTTTAAATCTTGGTTTGTAAAACAGTTACTTTTAGTTACCAGCTGATACGATTCGTTGGTAGTAACCTGTGTTTATAGCAACTTAAATTATTTAAATGCTTATTACAGAAATAAAAAGAATCAAATAAGGTTTTTCTTCTTGATAATTTCTATCAGTCCATCCTGCATGTGTTAATAAGTAAAAGTTAATGGCAAGAATTTACTTACTCTAAGTAACTTGTAAAGGAACTGGATAATTACTTGTTTTTTGTAGCAACTGGAATGCATTAAATTAACTTTTTTTTTAAAAAAAATCAAAATTTCAATGAAATATTACTTATAAATGAAAGCCTCTGTTCAGTACCTTAATAAACTCATTGTCAGTAAAATGTATGGATTTTCTATTTAAAATGAAATTTGTTGAAAAATTATATGAAAATCCTGTGTAATAATAATAAAGAATTGGCATTACCAGAAAATTGTGAAAGACAATTTTGAAAATAATATCTTGCGTGTAACTGCTAAATATTAGATTATATATATTGTACTGTTCTAATCGTTAATAAAAGCTTTTGCTGACTTCTAGAAAGCTGATAGCAGAGAAAATTCTGCACAAAATATTGGTTCTTATCTCCTAAACTTCAGCATTTAAAATATGACCTTTGTCAGTTTGCATCTGGAGAGGTTAAAATAGTATATTTTTTATTTTATGCAGAATTGTAATACTAGGATTTCTCTTTTGGTGTACCTACATAGAATTTGTCTTTTACCCATGAAACTATTTCATAGAGAGGACTAATTTATATGTTGTCTGAAATAGGCTGATGATTATGAAACAAATTAGTATCAATTCCAGTGTAATTTTGGGCTTCCAAGACTCCTTGAGGGCAGAGCCTTCCAATCTAGGATAGGTGTTTTCTAGGCAACTTGAATCCATATATAAAGTTAAAATATTCCCCACCCCTGTCCCTATGATTGTGCCTTCCAATATGAATATACCTAAGCAAAAATTTTAGGAAAAAATTCATGGTTAAATCTTTTGAAGTATCAACAAGGGTTGTTGGTTTTTTCGAGTAGTGCTTTTCATTGCCATTCTAACTGTCTCTCTGTTCAATAGTCAAATCATTGGGGGAGGAAATGGTTTCCAAATTGTGGCCCTCTACTTTTACTGCCTTATAAAATAACTAAGGAACCATCATAATAAAATTCCTCTGCATGATTGTCCTGTTGAGATTCATCACTGACCCTATAATGCAGCTCGTAGTCTTGACAACTAGGTAAACTTTTATTATGATGTTATTTATTCAGTGTAATACACTGAGGCTTTTAAAAGGAACATATTGATTTCCCCCTTAATAAGCTGTACCATATTTGAAAATCTGTTTTTAAGAATGTTTAAGAGAAACTCTGAAGCATTTATCTTAATTTTGGAAGCTCTTTTTAAGCTCAGAGAATTAGGGAATGAGATCTAGAGACCTTCCGTGGCCAGACGAGGCCCTCAAATCAGTAAATAAAAAGCCATTCTGGTTCAGATTCTGTGTAGTGTTTATTTTTGAATATCATGTAGGGAGACCTTGTTCTGCATCTCTCTGTTTTTCTACCTGTTACCAGTTGTATATACTGTATAAACAAAAGGATGCACACATATGAAGGTATCCTTAGTACTGAAAGCTAATTCCTATTTAAAATGCTCTTTTGATAGCATTTAGGCTGCAGTTTCAAGTCCACAACAAATAATTGTGTAATTTGTTTATTTGACTATAATAATGTTCCCCCTTTTATTTTTTAAAAGCAGTCACATTGCACTGGAATTTAATATGTAATAATACAGTATTGTATATACAAATGCAGGTATGCTTACCAGCTTAAACTTTGCATATTTATTGAACACAGAAATATGTTAATTGCCATTTAATTGTAGCAATTGAACATGAAATTAAAAGCTACACATTGATACAATAGTATTAAATTATAATAATTAACAATGAGATAGAGTCCTGACATAGAAATCCACAGGTTTTTTTATGTTGTATGTTCAAAATCACCTCCAATTTCTCTAAGGAATGCAGCATTTCTAAATGAATAGTACTCTAAAATCTTTATAATACTTTATTAGAAAAAAATTAAATCTATGCTAATCTCTTTCTTCTTTTGAACCAGTAATATTGATCTTTAAACTAGCTACATTCAATATTCCTCATTTCAGCATTATTATAAAATAACTTCTGACTGAAGAATCAGATAAAAATCAGTAGTTATTAAATCAGAAGTAGTGATTTCCATTGGTCTTTGGAGCCAACTTTCTGCTTATACTTGGAATATTATGCACTTCTGCAATATATATTTTCCAATATCTGTTCTGAACTTTATAATGAATCTGGAATCTGAATACGGATGTCTATTATTATAGTGACAGCCACAATAAGCCTCTTAAAGCATGCTTCCAACATAAGACTAGAGAATGCAGAACTCCAGTCAGTCCAAGTCAATGATACTTGTAGAAAATGATTATTAGTCCTGAATTTTTAGATTGCATATCTTCAAAGCTATCCTTATGTCAATAGCACCAACCATCTGATAAATGTTGGCTGACATTTTAACAGCTCACAAAGAATCTGAATACATCTTCCATTTCTGAAGAGGCTTAATATGTCGGAAAGAAGTAGAAGCCAATGCTCTATAATTGGAAGTATGAATCATTTATTAAACATCTTGGCACTAAGACACTGATATGTTAATTTTTATCCTGATAGAAATCTTAAATGTAGATACAATCAAGTGGTAAATATGTTGTTAGCTCCCCATTTAACTATAGATAGTCCTTGATTTACAACAGTTAGTTTAGTGACTGTTCAAACTTGCAACGGCACTGAAAAAAGGGACTTATGACTATTTTCACACTTACGACCATGGCAGCATCCTCATGTAATTTACATTTGGATGCTTGGCTATTAACTCGCATGATGATCATATATCCTGTGATCCCCTTTTGTGACCTGACAAGCAAAGTCAATGAGGAAACCAGACTCACTTAACGACCATGTTACTAATTTAACAAGTGCAGTGATTCACTTAACAAATATGGCAAGAAAATTCGTAAAATGGGGCAAAACTCACTAACAAATTTCTCATTTAGCAACATAAATTTTGGGTTCAATTGTCGTAAATTGAGGACTACCTATAATTGCGGAACAAGGATATTAACATGAGAGAAGAGATGTTTTCTCTTTGCCTTGTCATTCAATCAGCTATTCAATCTGGATTTTAAATAAGTAAACAGAATTGTGAGATTCTCATTTTACCTTAATTTTTTTTTTTTACTTAGGTTCGTAATTTGGTTTATTATTCACTTTGGGAACTAACCCTTTGGGTCCCTCTCTCAATTGCATTTTATGTCTTAATTTGCTTTTCTGTACAAATTTGTTTTTCTGTAAAAAATTCTTGTTCCAAACCTAACTTGCCTATCTTAACAATAAAAGTATAATGTATAATTCTGGAATGCAAGTCAGTATGATCTAATGTGTGCATAGCTGTTGTTTTTCTCTTTTAATTATTATTTTATACAAAAGTGTAATCCAGCTAATCACATGAATGATTCATGCTAGAAAAGAAATATATGCGCACAAAGTGCTTCAGAATACTGTAATTGCCCATTGAGAAAAAATAAAAACTTTAATCTTATGATTTATTTAAACCTCTGGACACAATGCTTATTCCACCCCACTTCAAGAGACCCTTGAAGAGTTAGCTCTTTCCTCAGCCATCCGATAGGATGATATGTCTGCCCGTGGTTGAGGCTGAATTGTGAACTGTGTGATAGTTTTCCTTCCCCAATCTTGTTGAAACAATGCTGTTTTGTTTCTGTTTTAATTGTTAACTAAAAGGTTTGTTTTTAACTTTTATTAGCCACTGAGAGTTGAATATGAATGGAAAACCATAGAAATAGAGGTGGGGGGAGGGAGGGAAAGATTTATATATTATTTAGCCAAGGAAGTGAATACTCTTATACCACAGACTGGCAGGATCAATTCAAAATGCTATCCTTAATTCCCCAGTTGCCTAATAACTTAAATTTTTAATCTGTCCTGAACATCCCATTTTCATTGGATGACCCTGGCTTCTATATGAGAAAACATTTTCCTTTTTCTCTTCTCCATAGCTCCTAATGTACCTGCCTTTGTCAGATCAATTCTATACTTACTTCCTTTTTTCTTCCCAAAGTCCAAATGTTGAAACCATTCAACACAAAAAGTTACTCTAGTCTTTGGTCACCTTAGTTGCCTACTGATGCCCAATTTCCAACTCTAGCCAATCTTTCTGATGGGAAACAATAGGCAATGTAGAATATAATTTTTTTATTCACCACTATTCTAAGTTTTCCTTCCTGATCAATTGCTGCATGCCAGATGAGATTTCTTCAGAGTAGATTGTCAGACTCTGAGGTGTGTGCATTAATTCCCAACCCCACAGTCTTACAGAGATGCTTTGAGAGTTTTTTGTTTGGACTAGTCTGAATAAGGTGTCATCAGTAAAGTTGGCCACTCTGCTTAATTGTTAGATGTTTAGGAACAACTTAAAACACGCTGATCCCCACATTCTTTTCCGCTGTACTTAGTGTGCATCTTTATCTGTTCTTCAATGAATGATTCATAAGAGACAAGTAACTTGTCAACTGCAGGCAGACCTAGAAGAATTTTTGATAATTTCATCCTGCTAAAACTGGCTTCAGGGTGAATGTACAATGGGGATCAGAATGGGAGGGAGATGATTGAGGGTTGTCTTTTACCTCAGCTTTTTCAGTGCTATCCAATGTGCCCTGCTGAATCTTTAGAGAGAGCTAGGAAGAGACGCTACTGCTTCTCTCCGGTAGATTTCAGACTATATTATATGAAAACTATGTTTTTTTAAAAAAAACACACCTGTGGGGGCTCTGGTGTTTCTCCAGTGCTTTTCAATATCTATATGAAAATGCTGGAACCTCACAATATTTACAGCAATTTTTCTAAAATATCCATTTGATGACATACTTTTAATAAATGTCTGCTTGTAAAAAGGTGAGTTAAAGAATGAATGATTCTTCCCTTCTTGTGAGAGTCACAGCTCCAGGGAAGTAGATTTTTATGATTTCCCAGGAGATGATTATATATGATTTGTTGTGGTATTTTAGGATCCAAATCTCTCTGGTTCCTTTGATAGAAGCAATAATCAAGACTGCTTTGTGTTAATTTGATACACCAGCCACATGTCTTTGTGGAAGAAAATGTCTTTAATACTGTACATGGGCTATTCATCTCTAGGTTTCACTAGTACAATGAATTCTTTGCAGGGGCTCCTCTGTATCTAGAGTGGAAAATTTGGTTGGTACAGAACTGGACAGATAACAGAAATAGCTGCTAAAAACTGGCAACTTCTTTTCTGAGTAAAATACAAAATACTGGTTCTTCCTTTCTATATAGCTATTTCCAAACCTGCCCATTCATGAGATCATTGGATGAAAGTCAGTTAAATTTGCTGTGATTCTTCTTGTGATTCTTCATACTTGGAACTAGCCCAGGTCAAATGTCATCTGCAACAAAACTCAGATAAGAAGAGGTTCCTGCTGGGAGGGTGCCTTTCCAGTAGGTCTTATAATGATGACCATCAAGGACAAGCAATTTGGTGAAAGGAAAAGTGCTCCTTCTGATAACCTCATCTCATTTTTAAATCAGGTCCAAAACTTCATTGGTAATCAGAGCCATCGTTAAAATACAGATCTTGCATTGTTCTTCTGGGATTGTATGCATCGCAGAAGTTTTTGAAATTGGTTTTAAAACTGGTATTACCAGAATAAAAAGCAGAAAAGAATTTTCTCAGTAAAAGAATGGATAGCTGGCAGCATATAAAATGGTATTTCTACTTGAAGGAATCCAATAGGCCACTATATACCTGTGCATATACAGTATAAGCACTGTCCCATTATGTAACCACAATTGTGGTTTGTTTTGTTTTCTTTAATATCAGATCATCAGCTATGCGGAAACACTGATAAAACAGAAGGGGACTATTTCATAAGGCTGCTTTTTTTTTTTTTACTATTGATTTAAAACTGCTTTCTGTAATTAAACATTGAGCAAGTTGCTGGGAATTTGTGCCTTGCACATCCATGCCTGTTCTAATTGGGGTCATCTCAGAAGGATTACCTTTTCTAAATATTTAAACTTAAGAATTCAGTTCTATAAATGTTAAAATCTTGAAGAAATTCTCCAGAATCGAACACAAGTAGCATGTCAGGAGGAGGAATGAATAACTTAGCATGAGCTATTTAAATATAGCACTGGAAAGTATTACAAAAGCAGCATGTTCTGGAATAATGATTAGTTTGAAGAGCTAATACACAGACTCCAGCTTTTCAGCTATGCCTTTAAAATACAGCACTTAACTATTGCAGTCCTGAAATTGCACTCATAATATTTTGGAATAGACTAGATCTGTTTCAAGAGGCAATTGGACTTTCTGGTTTTCTTCGAAGACGTTTCACGATGTCTCTTGAAAAAGCACATTTGGGACAACCATGACCTCGATGACTGAGATTCTCCATAGACATCTAGGTCTTTATACTTTGTGGCCATCATAGATATGAAGCAAACTTATCAGAGGTTTTAAGCAGTGTTATTATCAGGTTGTGCCTGAAGTAACGTCATTAGTCACTGCCAGCCGCCTGAAGTGATAAAAGTCACCTCTGGTCATCACAAACTGGTGTCATCAGTTGCCACCTGATTGCTCTACTAGTGGTATATATAACTCTTTTCCCCAGATGTTCATAACTCCTCCCTCCCCAAGGTTTGATATCTTCCTGGAATGGAACTTTTATTACAAGCTAAGCCAATCTAATCAATTTTTTAAACTTGTGAGCAAAATAATGGGACTTGTTGGGGGTAAAATAATGTCAGACTTATGATTCTGTGAAGGTGTGATTGTGACATCTATTAAGGGAGAGGAAGGGACAGATAGGATGAATTTACTGGCTTGTGCAGACTTGTTATACAGTAATCCACTATTCTGTGTAGGTGTTGAGTTATTGATGTAGTCACTATAGTTCAAAATTCCTGCACGCTTTTGAAAAATAAGATGGCAGACTCTGATGGGGACTTGTCTGAGGTAAAACAATCAGTGGTGAACTCTCTGTGGTCTCTGGGCAGTCCAGAATCCAGTGGCTTATTACTACAGACCAAATGTGGAGATGACATCCAGGTCATACATCAAGGTCATCCAGGATGCATTGAACATGCCTGATATAAGTTTGCTTATATTTTCTAACAGCTGTTGAATGCTGTCACAGTCACCCACTTTTCAAAGACAAATGCCACCTCTTTCTCTCCATAGCAATTTCAAATGCCCATCTGAAGTTAACATATTCCAGCTATGTAGATACCCTCCTACTGTCCACAAGTCCTGCTTCCTGAGTGAGCCTGGAAAACCCGGATATCTTGCTGGTTGAGTAGTAAAATTAGAACTTTTATTTCAGGCAAAAGCTGTTGTCGATGCGTTGCTGGGAAGGGTGATATAAAATCCTGCCTTCATCTTAACCCAAATGATGAACTTCTCTACTAGACAATCCTTAAACTAGAATTTTTCCATGTTTTTCACGTCCTCCTTTTTGATCACTTTTTTCAAATAGAATCTTTATGAACTCTCAGGGTAAAAGATCCCTTTATAGGATTGTTGCTGCAATCTTTTTGTCTATAGGCCATGTCATTCATATAATTTGCTCATACCCCTAAACGATCTGGATACTCGAAACAATCTCCCCCCTTAACATATTTTTAAAATCTTTTTAACATTTCCTTATACGGCTGTATCCACATTTCCCTCTTGTAAGAGAAATGTACAGTATTGGGAGCAGTATGGATGCTACATACAGTATGGGAAGGGCTATTGTACCACTGAAGAAGAGCAGGTAAAATGTCTTCCTAACAATGGCTGTTTCTAGCTGTAAAATATCTCCACATTTTATTTTTTCAGAGCATGATTAAGCTTTTATATAATGGGTGATTGAGTCTCATTATGGATGACAAAATTATGAATGCCATAATGCATAAGACATAGTAAATGATAGGAGTGTCAAACTCAAGGCCCGGGGGCCAGATTTGGCCTGCAGGATGCTTAGATCTGGCATTGGAGCTTGGGAGTCCATTTTCTCTGGCAGAGCTCTTGGGCCACCACAGGCACCCAGACACGAATGATGTTGAGTTGGGCACACCCATTCTGGCCACAGTCCCTAGCCCTCCAGAGGTCAAACACAACCCTGATGTGATCCTAAATGAAATCGAGTTTCACACGCCTGCTATATTATACATATAATATTTAAAATGTAAAACCCAAGATTAAACAATGTACAAATTAAACAGATCTTGTCCAAAAAAAACAACCAGATGTATAATAAATAACCCTTAGAATATTTTCATATTTCATTCTACCAAAACACCACTGACAAATCACACATTTTCCTTTAACATATGATTTTATTGGTAACTAAAAGTTGAGAGTGGCATATTTATGCTATTGGAAAAAATACCCTTCATCATCACTAGAAAATAAAGTGTCAGAACATACTATTTTACAGACTGTATCCTGCAATCATGCCCACAATCACAAGCAAACACACCTTCAGTTGAATTGCAACTCTTTAATAGACAATAGCAAATAGAACCTGTCCCTAAACTGATCTTCCAACAATCTTACCTATCCCCACTGTAATTGAATTGCTGCTTTCCATGTTTCCCGGTATTAGAGTCTTCTCCAGAAACCTAGGCTTTTTCCTAATGTGTTTGAAGAAGGATAATTTTGAATGAAGCCTGGTAATTTTTGCCTCTCATGGCAACTTCAGATTGATTTGTTGGATGATCTGTTGCTTTGTTTTCTTGACTGCCACAGGATTTTTCACCAACACCAAATTAAAAAAAATATATCAATACTCCTCCTGTCCTGTTCTTCAAAGTCCAACTTTCACTTCCATAGAGCATCACCGGGAACACCATGATTTACAGGTGTCTGGTGTTTATAGGTATAGACACATCACAGCATCTGAATATCATTTCCAAGGCCTTCATGACTGCTCTGTCAAGTGCTAGTCTCTGGTGTATTTCTTGACTGCTTGTTCCTTTGTTGTTAATTGTTAACTTTAAAAGGCAGAAGCTATCCACCACTTTGATATTTTCATTGTCAGTTCTAAAGCTGATTGACCTACTTGTTATCATTAGTTTGGTCTTGCTCATATTTAATTTAAGACCTGTTTTTTTCCACACTACTCCTTGACTTATATTACCAGCCCTTGTAGATCCTTTTGCATTTTTGGCTAATAGTTTAGGGCCATCAGCATAGACTACTAAGTGTAAATAATAGCCATAAGTTACTTTTTTCAGTGCCATTGTAACTTCAAACTATCACTAAATGAATGGTTGTATGTCAAGGACTACCTCTATTGCATACAGGTTCCTGGGTGTACAAAAGACTTCAGGATGAAGCAGAAAGCTATCAGCCTACTTTGCAAAGGCTGACAGGTCTGTGATTACAGCACTGATTAAAAATTGCACTTAGCAATGAAAGTTAACTCAGGATCTTAGCTAACATTTATCCTAAGGGTTGGCAATGCCTTCAAGCTTATTTCATTGCTCATTCTGGTTGAGCTGATAGGGATCAAAGTACTAAACATTCAAAAGGTACTAGATTGCTGACTTTGGAGAATGTACTGAAACAAAACTCTTTCCTGCCATATAGCACAAATAAACAATCATTGGCTCTCCAGCTTTAGTTATGTGGCGGTCCTGAATATATTTATAATATACCTACCATTTATTTCTGTCAAATGTATAATTTATTGAAAATGTTAACCATGGTTTAGTCAAAGCAAATTTTGAAATATGGTTTCAGTTCTAAATACCTACTTTTTTTATTTAAACCACAATGACTAAATTTTGAAATAAATCTATTCTTAATGCAAGGCAGGAAAACTGATGTCTAACAATTATTGCCTACTCTGAGCAATTAACTCCTTTTTAACTCCAAATAACTGACTTGACTTTTAATAATTTTGCTAATTTTACAACTAATTGTGTAGTCAACAAGTATCCATGTTCTATGTTACCACCACAATTCTTTTTTATTAGATGTCTTAACCCCATTTTCAGAAGGACCTACATTCTCCTTGTGAAAGCAAATTTAGAATAGAATAGAGTAGAATAGAATAGAATAGAATAGAATAGAATAGAATAGAATAGAATAGAATATAATATAATATAATATAATTCTTTATTGGCCAAGTGTGATTGGACGCACAAGGAATTTGTCTTGGTGTAAATACTCTCAGTATACATAAATAAAAGGTACATTCATTAAGAATCAAGAATCATAACATACAACACTTAATGATAGTCAGAGTACAATCAACAATCAAATCATACTAGGAAACAGTTAAGTAGGAGGGGATGGGTGATAAGGAGTGCTGAGAAGATTATCGGTAATAGTAGTGTACACTTTGTAAATAGTTGAACAGTGTTAAGGGAATTATTTGTTTAGCAGAGTGATGGCTTTTGGGAAAAAAACTGTTCTTGTGTCTAGTTGTTCTGATGTACAGTGCTCTATAGGCTAGAAAGAAGGAAATGAGAGGGAGGGAGGGAGAGAGTGGGAGAGGGGGGGAGAAGGAGGGGGAGGGAGGGGGAGGGAGAGAGGAAGAGAGAGAGAGAGAGAGAAATTTTTAAGTTGTTGTATGTATGTTCCTATTGACCGCAAAAGATTTCCTTGAACAGTTTGAATCCTATTTATGGCGATTTTCTGTGGATTAATCAGTAACTGTAAAAAACCATAGAAGAAACAATTTAACAAATACCAGAATAGATGTTCCTTAAAAAAAATATTCCACTTTACATTAAGAACAGAAGTAGAAAATAAACTTGTAATATAAGTTCAAAATTCACCAAATCTGTTGAAATTTAATTACTTTTTTTAGAAGTTCCTTTTTGCCAATCATTGGTACTGCCAGTTGTTGATTAGTTTGCAACAATTTTTGTTTTGCAATTTTTGTTTTTAAAAAGTGCATTTTTATATCAAGGGAATTTGCATTTGATCTATTTCAATAAACAGAAATCTAATGGTTGTGCCTATGTTGTTATAGATATAGTGTTTTTATTAACTCACAAAGCTAAATATGAGTGGCCTCCAGTCAGATCTGGATTAAGACCAACTAATACCTAAGCACAGCCCAACAATGGCATCCCTTGATTGAAGCCAAACTCTCAAGATATCAGATGGAAACAATTGTGATACGTGAACATATTCAAACCAAACTTCTGAACTTTATGTACTGTAGGAAAAAAAAGAGTTAATATTGCAGATTAAAAATGAACATGGCAAATAAGGACAAATTACATAACATTTGTGTAAAGCTGAGTGTACAGAGAAAGAGTGAAAGGCATGGCATTTAGAGAAAAATATCTGTGGTATTTCTTCCCCTTGGTGCCCTAAGCATATGCTTATTTTGTTGTTGTTCAGCCTCTTAGTTATGTACGACTCTTTGTGATCCCATGGAGCATAGCATGCCAGACTCCTCTCTCCTCCACTGTTTCCTGGACTTTGCCCAAATTCAGGTTCGTTGTGTCAATGACACTATCTAGCCATTTCATCCTTTGCCGTCCGCTTCTCCTTTTGCTTTCAATCTTTCCCAACTTCAGAGTCTTTTCCAAGGAGTCCTCTCTTCTCATTAGGTGCTTATTATTGGTTAATTCAGAGCTGCCTCCGGTACACGAGGATTGATTGCACTTAGACTTAGCAATAGCATTTAGTCTCATATACCAACCCCACAGTGTTTTACAACCCTCTCTAAGCGGTTTACACGGTCAACATACTGGGCCCAACCATCCTCATTTCACCTACCTCAGAAAGATGGAAGGTTGAGTCAACCTTGAGCCAGTCAGGATCGAACTCCAGATTGTGGGCAGAGTTCTCCTGAAATATTGCATTTGGACCATTGCACCACCATGGCTCCTATGATGGACTTTTGTCATAGTTTTCATGCTTTTACTTTCTATTATCCAGAATAGAAATAAAGATAAAATGTTTACATAGCTGAACATAAAATCCCAATGCTTCTCAATGGACTCTTCCCATTTTCACTATCTCAGGTACCTTTACTTTTTATATTCTTCCACCTAAATGAGAGACAGTACCACACAGAACTTGCTGCAGCATTCAGCATCTTCTTTATTTCCAAGACTAGAACTTCTAGACTCCATGCAATTTTAAAAAATGAAACTGTTAAATGGCTGCAGCCCAGAGCTTTGTTTGGCACTGTGGCCAGTTGCCTAGGTTTTTTTTTAAACTGCATTATACGGGTAGTCCTCAACATATGACCACAATTGAGCCCAATGTTTATGTTGTTAAGCAAAACACTCGAGTGAGTTTTGCCCCATTTTACAACCTTTCTTGCCATTGTTGTTAAGTGAATCACTGCAGTTTTAATAACCTGGTTGTTAAGTGAATCTGGCCTCCACATTGACTCGGCTTGTCAAAAGTTTGCAAAAGGTGATCACATGACCCAAGGACACTGCAACCGTCATAAATATGAATCAGTTGCCAAGCATCTGAATTTTGATCACATGATCATGGTGATGCCACAATGATCATAAGTGTAAAAAATGGTCATAAGTCTTTTTTTTTCTAGGATTGTTGCAACTTTGAGCAGTCACTCAGTGAACTGTGGTAAGTCAAGGACTACTTGTAATCACTTGGAGGCAGCATGTGACTTATTAGCAATCATTGGATGTAAGACAGATCTGATTTTATAGAGTTCTTTTGCCAGGGATTAAACTCAAGGATCTTTGCACTTTAGATGACTATATATGGGGCATTTGCTTTAGGAAATGTTGAGATCCCGATACTCATCAGTGTGGCAAGAATTGATACATAAAACAAATCAGAATGGTGAGAGCCAGTTTGGTGTAGTGGTTAAGGATCAGACCAGAAACCAGGAGATTTTGAGTTCTAGTCCCGCTTTGGGTACAGAGTCAGCTTGGACCAGCTATCCTTCTCAGCCCTTGGAAAGAAGCAATGGCAAACCATTTCTGAAAAACCTTGTCAAGAAAACTGTACAGATTTGTCCAGGTAATTCTGGAGAACTGGATATGATTGAATAGAAGCAAAAACAAAATCAGAATGGTATATAAACAACTACCTTTCCTTACAGTCAGAGTTCCAGTTCATTTTGTGGCCAATCATTTGGAAAGGACAGCATAGGGGAACGGCAAATACTGTCCCCCATTAATGATATTCTAAGCAAACTATATTAAAAAGGTAGCTGTTCAATCTTATCTTTAAAAAAAGCAGAAGAGAAAATTCTACTGTATTCTTTGCTTAAGGGAGAACCAACAGCTACCGTAGGAAAAGCTCAAATTCATTTTTATATTTTGGGCAGACAGTTAACAATTAAAGTAATGGGCTGGATTACTGCTTTGGGGCATTATCACCCCAGTTTGTGTAATGCATCTGTAAACATGGCCCAGGTCACGGCTGAATTAAATAAATCGTTAAATTAAATTGTGTTAATGTGAGCTACAGCTATTAGCTGGATTGGGCCACAGACCCATTTGTACTTTCTGGAGAAAAAAAACATCATCTCTAGTATTTCAGTAATCTTGACAATGAGGCTACAAGATGGGGAATTATTTTATATCTGGAACACCAGAATAAGACAATTAATCATATGAATTTCTGTGTAATATCTGTATCATTGCATGGGAATCACATTAGGGAAAATAGCACACACACACACAAAGGAAAATTGGGGCCTACCTGTCAAAAGTTAAACGGCATTCCTCATTAGCATGACATAATTTGTAGTGTCCTACAGCAGTTCAATTTGCAGCAGATAGAAGTAACTCATTTATACAGCATGAAGTAGCGGAATTCTTTCCATAGACTGTTCCAAGTTATTTATGAAATATGAACTATAATGGAAATACTGTTTTAGAAACAAATTTGTTTTTGGTCTCCAGTGTGAGTTGCTATATTAGAGAAGTACTTCATACCAAGGTTATCCATGCTCATATATATCTGATATCTTAGGCAGTATCTAATACTTCCTCCTCCTGCTCCTATTTTTCCCACAACAACCACCGTGTAAAGTGAGTTGGCCTGAGACAGAGTGACTGGCCCAAAGTCAGCCAGCCAGCTTTCATGCCTGTGACAAGACTAGAACTCACAGTTGTACAGTTGTTGGAGATTTCAAGGCAGCCAACAAAGCATTCCTGTCATTTATCAACAACCCTGCAAGGTAGATTGAACTTAAAGATGGTGAATTGATAGAGAACCACCCAATGAGCCAGTCATGGCTAAATATGTATGTGAATCAGGGTTTTCCGGCTCATAATCAAACTCCTTTGCCATTATACCACACCGGATCTCATATTAGTATATAAATATAAATTTAACTAACAACAGTTTGAAGACTTTCTTATTGATATAATTAAATAAATGTTTGTTTATTTAACTTTGACTAAGTCACTGGGCATTAGAACATGACATGACTTTTTAATAATTCACTGACAGTGTTGATTTCCCTATCATATCCTCAACTATAAATTAACTATAAATATGCTATTCTACAAGTACTGCTAGAACTATTTCCCATAAGTTGCTGGGGCTGCTGGAAATTACATCTAATTGCATCTCTCATCTTTGTGAAAGACAAATGGTAACTTCTAGCAAATCAGCCACTCTATCCTTTGGAGTGTCTAGGAAGATTCATTAAAGATTTGCAAAATAGCTACTCTGCTTATTCCAGAACCCACTATTTTAGAATTATCTTCTCTCCATGACTTGAATTTAAGACATAAGTGAAGAAAAAAACAGATGTCATATTGCGGTTTTCCAGAATGGAACAAAAAGAAAGGAATGACCTCTCCAGCTTTGTAAGACAGAATGGGTGGAATTCTTCCTAGGAGTATCAAGAACAGAAGCTGAAATATATATATAACAAATTACTTCTGAAAGCTTTGAAAACAAATTTTTGAAGACCAACTTCAATGGGCACTAGAATTGAAAGGTATTTTAAACTTACAGAAAGGGTTAAAAAGGAGAAGAATAACTCCTTGCTCCATTTTTCTGGAATTTTAAAATAGTCTTCAAGAGATATCCCGAGGATGGAAGAATAATCAAAAACATTTTTGTTTTTTCTTTCAGTGGTTTGTCTTGTATATTGATATTGGCTGTTTATGCTATAAGTAATTGGATTTGCATATTACTTTTTAAAAAAGTAACAAAACCGATATCCCTTTGGGCATAAAAAATAATTATAAATATAAACTTTAGTCAAAGTTAAAAGTACATTCACTTAACCAGTACAACTACAATTAATAATAATAATAATAATAATAATAATAATAATAATAATAATAATAATAATAATAATAATAATAATAGCATATTTACTGCATTTCTTTCCAAAGCAGCTTATTAAAAATGAATTGTATTGTAGAGGGAATGGAAAGGTATTTTTTTGCCCATTTCCTATTTCTGGTATCTAGTTTTTCATGAATATCCATTTTAAATAATTTGGTACCTTCTGAAACAATGTTTATTTATTTATTTTAATTTGTTACGCAGTCAGCCAAATGTTCACATTGGATTTGGCCTTTTTAATCCATTTATTGGTTCCTTCCCAAGGACCTGGGAGAGATAGACGTTATTTGATGACATTAGAGGTAACCTCTCAGGATGTAAGCAGAATAAAGCTACCTTTTGCAATTGACTGATGGTGTTTTTGTCAACACAAAAATGATGCCCAAGACAGAGGTGGTATTCAGCCAGTTCTGACAGGTTCTGGAGAACTGGTTGTGGCAATTTTGAGTAGTTTGGAGAACCAGTAAATACCACCTTTGGGTGGCCCTGCCCCCATCTATTTGCTGCCTCCCGAGTCCCAGCTGACTGGCTGGGTCTTCTTTTGTTGCCCTGCATAGGAGAACAGAGCTGGAAATCAGGTTAGTGGGGTGGGGTGGGAATGGGATTTTATAGTATCCTTCCCCTGGAGTGGGGTGGAAATGGAATTTTTACAGTATCCACCCCCACCAAGCCATGCCCACAGAACCGATAGTAAAAAAAATTGAATACCACCCAGATATTTTGAGATTGCACTCAATGCACACTCTCATACTATCTTTGCTTTCCTGCTATAACCACTATCCAGACATTTTTCCCCTTAATTGTTAAGTCTGGCATGTTATGCAGGAGATGCCTCTCAGTTTGAATTCTTATGTCCCAGAGCACTTTTATTTTATATTAATATATCTTTGTCTTGTTTTACTCTTTATGTACCACTGAAAATATTTTAATTTTTTCAGTAGGAAAAGAAGAACATTCTCTTCAGGGAAGATGTTTCAGAAGTAGGAATGAAACATTTTTAATTCCCACATTCTGGGTGCAGTTTTCTGCGGATTCAGAAATCTTCTGTTGGGATCCACCCTCCAAAATAGGAGGAGACATTACAGCCTCCAAAATAGGAGGAGACATTACAGAAACACACCTTTAGAAAAAACAGATGAGTGGTAAGTCACATAACTATATTCCCATTTCAGAATGAATGTCATCCTTTCTATGGCATTTCCCAAATTAATATATGTAAAACATTCAAAACAGGCACTTGGCAATTTTACTTTGAATTCTTAAAGCAGCTGTATCTTTAGTGTGGTGGTTTCAAAAGCTGTTCCTTGTTGCCTGCACAACAACGCACACGCTAAGATTATCTGCAAAAGAAAGCAACTGCATTCACACGTATGTGGTTGGGAGAGAGCCGTGGATAATTTTGAAGCAAGTGCGTGCATCTTGCGAAAGCATGACAACTTGAGTAAGTCAAAAAGAGATGCTAGAACGAGTTGTGAAAAATCTTTGCCAGTCAGTTTGTGAAGTGATCAACTGAATATTTCTACAGACTATTGCAGTTTCCAAAATTTCCACTAGGTGGTACTTTCTTACAAGAAATTAATATTAATACACTAAAGTCTTGTAAAACTTGATGTACAATTTCCTATTTTGGCAGTCTTAGATGAAAGCAAATACTTTTGAACAGGAACCTTAAATGAGGATTTTATTTAAAACAAACAAAATTTTCTGCTGAAGTGAACACAATAACCTAGTTTATATAAAAATGTCGAACAACAAAGAGTTAATTGGCAAATTCCTTCAACTGTCTCAATGCCATTATAAATTGTTTTTCAGAAATTTCATATCTACATTTTACCGCAGAGTACAAAATTAAATCACATTAATTTCACTGTCTGTCTAGCTTTGTGGTACATTGTGGACAGGGAGTAGTTGTCTATCAAAATCCAAATATGCAGGCAACTGAAATTTCTACAATTTTATGAACATAATAGAAATTGAAATGGTTATGAACAATAATTTTAAATAAATGAGAATTTTTATAAGGTCAGAGCAATGTGTAATTTTATTAACATACTTCAATTGTAGAATAAGATTAGCTATCAGCTACATATGGCAATATGTTGTCTAAATTGGCAATATATTTTCTAAGGCAGAATATATATCTTTTCCTCCCTTGAGTATGCATATAGACATATTAGGCTTGTGCATGCTTGGAAAATGGTTTAAAGGAAGTACTTTGCACCCTATGTGGATAGTTCAACTCTTTGCTGTTCATTAACGCTGCTGTATGTTTTTCCATTTGGAAAAATAATCTGTTCTGCAAAAGAGTTACTGCAGTGAGCTCCCACATTGGAGAGAGAGAGAGAGAGAGAGAGAGAGAAGATTAATATTAGTATTCATTAATTGCCTATTTATTCAGCTATTTTTGCTGCAGGAATTTTCTGACTTTATATGAGTGCAGAAAATATAGCTGAGATACACGTGAGTATAGACAGACCACTTCTCTACTAAGTCCCCTTGGCAGGTTAATTATTGGTGGTTCTTAGTAGCAACATGCCATCTATAGCAGTCATATAATTACCCATAATACCCTGGTGCAGCCCAACAGCGTCTTGGGAAAAGGAAACTGGCATTACAAATGAGCTTTGTTTTCCCATTCAGTAAGCCTGGGGCCAAACCAAGAGGCTGACTTTAAACCAAAGAAGTTTTTAACTATTCAGCCATCAAAATCAGCAGCTGGCTGAGTAGGTTGCTTGCAAAACCAACTATGTTATATTTTATTATAAAAATAATATTATTTTTTATTTTTTTATTAATCTTTTGTACAACATTGTATGTTTGATAGTTATCTTTGATAAATAAATTGCATTTGGAATATCCCAGCCATTAAAATACACACAGGACTTACTAACTTCAACTGATGCTTTCTCTAGTGTGTACACAATTTTTTTCTCTTGACCATTTAGTTCTGGGTTGGATTCTCACACACTGAGTTGAGCCATGACTTATTGTGAGCATGTTTTCAGTCTTCCTTTTGACCCATTCATTTTTCCTCCCTAGACTTGCTCTGCTATTTGGTACTAAATCATTCTCTCTGTATGAGCAACCCACCTCAACGTACTTTGTTTTGCACTGGACACTTAGTGTAAAAGTGTGAATCCCTAGATTGCAACCTGCTAGCCATAAGTTTAAGAAGGTCAGTGAAAAACTGAAACATACCCCTTGGAAATATTTACAGCTCAGAGGATATTCTGTATTATCTTGTATTTGAAAGATTCCAGCCTTGTAGTATCACCTCCTCTTTTTCTGACATATTAAAATACAATGTAGATTGGAAGCTTTGATGCTGAATGTGTAGAAGCCTTAGACAGCCAGAGATGTTTGGCAGCCATCATTTTTGTTCTTCTCCTCTTATTGTAACATTTTTGACAGCTTTAACAAGATAGCTGCTTAAAAGCTGTCCTTGTATCACTTGTCATTTCAGTTATAGGGAGATTATAAATCTCATTGCATTTTCTGTGTAGCAGCTTTATTATTATTATTTTATATTGTATAAAGAGGCAAAACCCCAAATTGCATCTAGCAGAAGGTTTAAAAGTGAACTAACACAAACTTATGTGCATTTTCTTGGGGGATGGGGAATGTCATTCTGAATTCAGGGGAATTTCGTTACAGGGTTGGTTGTGTAGATTTGCTTCCTCAAGTTGCATACTGTGAATTTAATTTCAGAATCCAGTATTTGGGATTAAGCAAGCATTGGAAGTCATCTCTTTAAAGTGTTTAATTAAAATACTTTGATATTGCATAAAACCCTTTCACAGTTACAGGACAACATTCCTGAAAGTCCAAACAATTTCTTTGTTGATAACGGGGCTGTTGGGACATAATGGTCAATTCAATTATCAAAGCCAGAGGCTGGAAGGATTCGGATAATCACTTAACTTCCCTATTAAATTACAGCACTGCAATTTTATGGCAAGCATCAAAAAGTCAAGCGCTCACCTGCTGACCAAGCATTTGAATGATAGCCTAATTAATTTCATTACCTGGTGCTTCTTCTGCCCTGGTCTTGTTTTGTGGGTATTTATCTACAGTATGAGCTACACAGAGCGATTAGCAGGATGTCTACAGACTGAAGAGCGTGGCCAGACAAAACTAGAGTCCTACTGTTCAGATAGGATTTTAAGCAAAATTGGTCATGAATAAATTATACCTTTTGCTGCCGCTTCAATTAAACCCAGTAGTTCCCTTAAAAAGAATCTTGGGAGGTGATCCTGCGACCGGTGGTTAGAAGGAGGTTTCAAAAATTAAAGCTGCAATTAAATCAAAGCAAAGATCTAAAGCTGTCTAGCTCTTTGAGCGACTTGATGCTTCCCTGTAGTACATGAGAAAGCACGAAACTCAACCCTATTTTAAGACATAAATGAATGAATAAATAATTAAACCTGCCATGCCCAACCTGTTATTTTCTTCCTTTCTAAAAAGTCGCCTGGCTAAAGGACATATTCCCTGGACAATTCTTTGAATAATTGCCATCCTCCGAGCTAAATGAAATGGAAGAAAAGCATACTTTGTAGCATCTCTCAGAGAGCTGCCAGTCGTCAGTTTAATTCAATAAATCGCTTAAAAAACATGTGACACCCAACTTTATGAGTGTCTGTGAGCATGAGATATATTTACCCATCATACCATTGATCAGAAATGTGTCACATGTACCTGTAGATATACCACTGCCCTGTCTTCCTGATGAATTTACTAAAGGATCCATCATTTTTAAAAGAAAGAATTGTGCTGAGGTTCACTCTAGCATGGCAGTATTTGAAGGGGCTTTAAAACATATACATACCAGAGGTAAACTTTCCTTTAATAACACATTTGCAAAAATACATATGTGTGCATGGTGTGTGTGGGTGTGCGTGTGTTATTTTAAAAGTAAAGCAGCCTTGTGGAATTTGTGGTACAAAGCAATAATTCTTTATTAGAGCTCATTTATCCTGGTCTTTTAGTAACACATTAGAATTAATCCAAGAACTAGGCACAGCCAAGACAAAATCTTCATTTCCTTTCATTGAAATGACTACAATTAGAAACAGTAGTTTACAATTTCCCCAATTTGAAACATTACAATCTTTTGGCAATCTTGAAAGCGCTGAGGATCATAGCCAAAGCTTTCAGTGATCTCACACGTCCCCGGGGCCTGAAGTTGCACATCGCTGACTTACAGTGTAATGTCAGAGCTTTGCTTATCTAAATCACACTCTTAGTTTGCTATTTGTATATCCCTTTTAATTATTAAGATATCAGCCACTTTCTTATGCCCAGTGTAACATCTTTTTTCCGTGCTTGACTCTTTGAATTCATTGACATCTTGCAACTCATTTGGAGGAAAAATTCCTGAAGTTGGTGTGGCAAAAGTTGGTACAGTCCAATGACTCTTTGACTTTCTGCCTAACCAATTTTCCTCTGACTGATGAAGTTGCTTGGATGAGCAATGAAACATCTCAGATTCACAAAGATTGCCCTAGTTGCCATGTTTCAACCTTTAGACACCTTTGGCCTGGGTGATTGAGTCTTCATTGACTTTTTCCATGTCATTCTTATAGCCCATCATTTTAAAAAGCACTTTCAAATCAGTCTTAAATTTGTTGTTCTTTGTAATATCTTTTAAATTCAGCATAACTATAGAGGCAAACACTCTTATAATTACCTTCGTTGTCCATTGTTTAAAAATAGACTTCAATATGTTCACGGTTCCACTAAAGGAGAATATATCTAGCTCTGGGTGCTTTATATCTATGTATCTCAAAAAGCAGAAAAAAAAATCCATTTCATAATGTATTTGGTCAGTAAACTCCTTACAAACTACTGTATATACAGTTTCCAAAAAAGATAGAATCTCTTTGTCATAATTATCCTAAGGGATCAACAAAAAGTAGGAACTTATAACCAGTGGTTTCTTGTGCCACCCAAATTATTCTGGCACTTGCTTTTCATAACTGCAACCAGCTCTTGGGTGATGGACATGTCTACTTTAAGATTAACAATAACATGTTCCACCAGCCCCCCTACTGTTTTGTGGCTCAGTAGAAATAAAGACAGAGTCCAGGTATATTAGCCTCAATAAGCTACACTTGTTTATTCAGCTGAATAAAGACAGGCCCCTCTCAGCAAGAGGAAACCCTTCACATACTTTGACACTCCACCCAGAAGGATTGGCACACCCCACCTAGACAAGGTGACACACTCTAAACAAGATAAAGAAATACAGAAATAGTCATCTACCTGCTTTGGAAGTCTTCCAAGGACATTGAGTGTCATCTCAGGGACATTGGTGTTTCCTGAGGACCTTCTATGACCTTAAAGGCCTGCAGAGGAACATATGGTCCCCTCAAGATTGTCAAGAGATGATTTCCGGTGACGAGGTATGGACGAATGGAGGTGCTGAAGCTCGCTCTGGGTTTTATGTTACCTTTTCTTGCTGTTGGAATGACCCTTAGGGGTGCACAAATCCTGTAGAAAAATGTGCCAGTGTGGGGAGACTCGAGTTGAGGTGTGGAGAAGGCGATTCTCATCATGATGCAGAGAGACCCTGTAGAGACCGACATCAAGAGACCGCTAGTAATGGTGGTCCCGAAGTCTGGATCATTACATACAAGAGGAAGCGAGTGAGTGACAGACTGTGGTGAATGAGGAGTGCGAGTGAAAGAATTTACGATCTTGATTGAGCGTGGAGTATTGGAGAAAATCTGTCAGAGCGAAGCCCGAAAGCAGCAGCCAAAGTAGATACGAGTGGCAGTGAAAACGAAAGGGCTCGTGAGATGGAAGAGGGTAAGGACACAAGTGGTCAAATAGAGAAGATAAGAAAATCAAAGAGATTTCAGTGACTGACAATAACTGGAGAGGGGGAAAGAACAACGAGCTTAATTTTCAGGAAGTGTGAGAGACTTGATTTGTGGATTTTGGGAAGATTGGAAGGATGGATCTGAGACCGGGGAGAGATCTGAAGTGAGGAAACAAACAGCTTTATCATAACTTTAAATATTCCTTGAATGAAACCTAATAACTTACTGGACTCTTTTTGGATTATTGGCTTGGAGCTGTAATAAGTGGAGGAGATCTGTTAAATGAAAAGACTATATGAAATTTACAGAGTGACCTACAAAACTTTTAAATGAAAGGAGGAACGGTTATAGCAGAGAGTGCGGTGAGACTGTAAAACCAGAGACATTACTCAGCAAGATTGTGCTTCCGGTGTGTTTGGTGAAGGAACTCTCTGATTTAGAGACGAAGAATTGAATAGCTATATCAAGACACTTTATGCCTTTAACTCCTGCTGATTGTATTAATTATTTCTGGACACCAACTCAACTGTTTTTCAAATGTGGTAAACATGATTGATATATGGTTTTTATTGATGTATTAGTAAATATTGACGTTCATATCTGGGTTTAATACATAGGGAAAAAAAGAGGTGATAATTAATTAATTATTTAAGTATTGATATTTGACCACAGGAATTGATTGTATTAGATTAAATAATTAATTGTGATTAATTGTGATTACTACAGATTAAATAATTAACTGTTGTATAGCAAGGTTAATATATCTTCAGTTAGATTCGTAAACATTTGAAATACTATTCTATAATATTGATATTTAGATTAGGGATTTCATAGCACTTATAGATATATAGATTAGTAGTACTTAAAATATAAACAGAGGAATTTGATACAATGTTAAGATCTACAAACCCAGGTATTTGACTTAGAAAATAGCCTTAAAACTGTTTTGGAGAATATATATATTGATAAGGGTGATTAGTTTACTAATATATTAAATTAATTAGAGCAGTAGCCATTGCCATTTGATACTCTTCAATAGCGAATGCTAATTTGGGATAACGTATTTAGTATAATACAAAAACAGAAACAAGTTACCTCTACAACTAATACAACGCTTAAATCTGGGAAGAAGATTACCCCAACACGAACAACTGTGTGGCATCGCCCTCTGCGATGGCACAACAGACAACTGAGGAAACACTATCTG
Organism: Pseudonaja textilis; assembly: GCF_049901715.1. Lineage (NCBI taxonomy): Eukaryota > Metazoa > Chordata > Lepidosauria > Squamata > Elapidae > Pseudonaja > Pseudonaja textilis. The sequence continues at coordinate 208,836,925 of NC_141990.1, forward strand.
GAGAGAAACAACTTCCCATCATGAATGCCAATATCCAAGTGACTCTTCTTACTTTACAAGAATCTATACTGAAACTTCAGGAAATGATGATGAAAAACCACACTGAAACAAGAGCTGATACAAACGGCTTAAAAGAAGAGATGGGGAACTTAAAGGCAGAAATGAAATTAGGCATCTTAAAGCTGGATCAAAAAATTGAAATAATACAGCAAGCACTAGAGAGAAATGAATCCACAATAAAGGGGGTTGAGAAAAGGACAGAACAAACTGAGAAGAAGCTGGAAATGGTTGGTGAGCAACTAAGAAATGTGAGCAAAGAAATGGATGACTCCTTGGTCTATCTGGAAATGGACAAGGCTGCAGCATATCTGAGATTCTAGAACATAATGGAACAAGTGATGGCAGGAATATTAGCAGAATTGTTGGAAAAAGATAAGGATGATATTCTGAAAGAACTAGATGAAGTCTACAGAGTGAGCACAAATTATGCAAGATAAATATCCAAAAGAGGTCCATGTAATATTTTCCAGAAGAAAGGTTCAGGATGTTATATATAAAATATCTAAAGAAGAAACAATTACATATAAAGGAAAAGAAGTCTTGGTGCTTAAACAAATCCCAAGAAGAGTGAGAGATCAAAGGCGAGACTATAAATTCTTGGCAAACCAATTAAACCAGGCTTGTCCAACCCACGGCCCGCGGGCCGCATGCGGCCCAGGTCGCCTTGTAATGCGGCCCAGTGCCCACCCCAACCTTCGTGCCAGAGCCAGCGAGGAGGAGGAGGAGGAGGAGGAGGAGGAGAGGCAGGCACGAGGGGGGGAGAGGCGAGCACCACACCAAGCAGCAACAGAAAAGGCGGGCGCTGTCAGAGCACCACCTCCTGCTGTTGCCACTGCCGCCGCCGCCACTGCTGCCCCTGCCGGCACTGCCGCTTCTGCCCCTGCTGCCGCTTCTGCCCCCGCTGCTGCCCCTGCCGCCACTTCTGCCCCCGCCGCCGCTTCTGCCCCTGCCGCCGCTTCTGCCCCCACCACTGCTGCTGCTTCTGCCCCCCCATCGCTCGCCGCTTTTGCCCCGTCGCTGCCCCGCTGCTTCTGCCTTCCAGTCCTGCCTCATCCAGCTGGGCCATTTGCAGGAGGAGAGGTAGGCGCGAGGCGGGCGAGCTTTCCCCCGCAAAATTTGGCTGGAAAATAAACCATGGTAAAACGTGATAAAAAATAAATAATTTTTAATAAATAATTAATAATAAATAATAAATAATAAAAACATCTCACTAACTTCATTTCCAAATAAATGTAATATGTTAACTATGTTTTCTATGTTTTTTTTGGATGATCAGGTATCGTTACTGTTATTTTATTTTATGTGCGGCCCAAACCAAATTTTCTTCTTCTAATGTGGCCCAGGGAAGGTGAAAGGTTGGACACCCCTGAATTAAACCAAAAAGGCATTATTTTTAGATGGCTAATCCCAGAGGGGATGTTAATTTCATGGGAAGAAAGAAAAATCAGAGTAGATTCCATGGAAAAAGCCCAAGAATTCTATGAATGATAGGTAGGCCCCGAAGAATCGAGTAGTAAAGATGAACTAGAATCAAGTTCGCAAGATGATCAAAACTATCAAAAGAATAGAGATAGGAATTTTAGGGATTCAAAAAACATACAACAACAACAAGAGAGAGAAGAACCGAAGACACATAATCAGCTACAAGGAGAGACAGGAGTAACTACAAGACAAAGAGCAAGAATCAATTAGGTAATGGACAAGGAAAAGAAAATATTATCAATTAATATAAATAGCCTGAACTCTAGGATAAAAAGGAAAAGAATACTAACCAAACTAATTAAACAAAATGCAGATATAATATGCTTACAAGAAACTCATATAAGGAAGGAAGATGAAAAAAATCTAAAATGCCCCAAGCTAGGGAATTTGTATAAGTCACCAGCAGACCTTGGGAAAAAGAGAGGGATAGCAGTATACGTGAAAGAGGATATGAAAGCAGAGATAATTTGGACAGATCCCAATGGAAGAATTCTGGTGTTACAAATTTGGATTAAATCAATCCCAATTCTACTAATAGTAATTTATGCTCCTAATGACAACCAAAAAGAATTTTTTAAACAACTACATGGAAAAATAGTGGAACTAGAAAAAAGGAATATTTGTGTCTTGGGGGACTTCAATGCCATTGTGGATCATCAGAAAGATCACAGTAGCGGGGGGAAAAAGAGGAAAAAGAGAGAATTACCGAAAGCATGTGAGGAAATGATGATTGAACTAAATTTGATAGATATGTGGAGGAAATTAAATCCGGAGAAAAAGCAATTTACATTTTATTCCAATCCACATCAGTCATGGACACGAATTGATATGGTGTGGATGAATGGTGAGTTAGCAAATGAGTTAAAAGTTATTGAAATTTTACCTAATGAATGGGCAGATCATAATCCAATTCAGATAGTGTGGAAAGGTAGGAAAAAACCAAGGAAAAGGTGAACTCTAAATACACAGCTAATTAAAGAGAAAGAATTTATGAATAAACTTAAGGAGGAAGTAAACTACTTCTTAAAAGAAAATAATAATGAGGCAACTACGAAACAGAATATTTGGGACACAATGAAGGCAATAATAAGAGGCACAACAATATCATACATTGCTAGGAGAAATAAATAAAAATATGCCGAACAAAACAAATTAAAACAAAGAATTAAAGAATTAGAAATCCAGTTACAAAACACCCCAAAAGATCGTAAATTGCAAAACCAGATGATAATAACTTAAAACAAATTAAATTTAATTAAACAGGAAGGAATGGTTTCAAAGTTGAATATAGCTAGACAGATATACTTTGAACAGGCCAATAAACCAGGAAGATGGTTGTCCTATCAACTTAAAAAAGAGAAACAGAAAAGATTGATTTACCAATTAATAGATGAAAATGGGGATGCCCAACAGGGAATAGAACAGAAAAAAGAAATTGCATGTAATTTTTTTGAAGACCTGTATAAAAAGGAGGAGGCAAATGAAGACATGATAAGAAATTATTTGGGTGCAACAAAAGATAAAATAATCAGGGAGGAGATGAAGGAAATGTTAATTAGAGATATTACTTGGTCTGAGCTAAAAACAGCAATAGAAAATCAAAAGAACAATAAAACCCCAGGACCTGATGGGATTCCAGGGGAACTATATAAGAAAATAGGAGAACAATTAGGACCTCCCATGGTGGAAGTATATAATGAGGTTCTACTTGCAGCTAGAATGCTGGATTCATGGAAGGAGACACTGATCTCGTTGATCCCGAAAGAAGACTCACATTCATGACTCATACAAAATTATAGACCAATCTCTCTGTTAAATATTGATTATAAAATATTTACTACAATTATAGCAAATAGACTAAAAAAAATACTGAATGAATATATACATAAAGATCGAAATGGATTTCTTCCCAATAGACAAATTAGGAACAATTTAAGAATAGTGTTAAATGTCTTGGAATACTACGAAGCCCATCCAGAAAAACAAATATCCCTTGTATTCTTGGATGCACAGAAGGCCTTTGATGACCTAAATTGGCAATTTCTAATTCAACAAATGTACAATATGAATTTAGGCACTAAATTCAGAAACATCGTGACTACAATTTGAGACTCACAAAAGGTGAATATTATAATCAACGGAGAGTATACACACTCAATAAAAATAGAGAAAGGAGTTAGGCAGGGGTGCCCATTATCTCCTGCTCTTCATATTATCTTTGGAAACATTGCTTCCATGAATGAGACAGAACCCAGGAATAAAGGAGCTAAAAATTAAGAAAGAAGAATACGAACTGCAGTCATTTGCAGATGATATGGTTTCTTTTTATAGAGGAACCAACTGAAACAGGTCAAGAACTACTGAAAGAGTTAGATCAATTTGGGAAAGTTGCAGGACTTAAAATTAATAGGGAAAAATGTTATTAATAACTAAAAATCTAACAGAAAAACAGAAATTAAAATTGGAAAGGATAATGGGACTACAAGTGGTTAAAAAAAAAATACTTAGGAATTTGGCTGACAGCTCATTGCAAAACCCTAATGGAACATAGCAAATTATTACAACAAGTCAAAAAAGACTTAGAGCTATGGGTTAAATTGCAAATCTCCCTATTAGGGAGGATTGCTACTATTAAAATGAACATTCTTCCTAAATTTATCCATTTATTCCAAATAATACCAATAAAAATACATAAAAATTATTCTGTGGAACTTAATAGGATAACCACCAAATTTATTTGGCAAGGCAAAAAACTGAGGATAAATCTAAAGGCAATGCAAGAAGAGCAGGGAGGGGTATGGCACTCCCAAATTGGGAGCTATACTATAGTGCAGCCTCCTTACTTTGGTGGAAAGAGTGGGTAAACTTGTCGAATAAAAGAATTCTATTCCTAGAAGGCCATGACTTACAGAGGGGATGGCATGCATTTTTATGGGACACCGGAAAAACCAAACAGAATTATTTCCACAGACATATAATCAGAGACTCCTTACTGGCTAATTGGAATAAAAAAAAGCCCATTATCTAAAAATCCCAATTCGGATCTCAACCATGGAGGTGATGATACATCCAAATAATTTGGATCTTAACAAGATGATAAAATACAAAGGCCTTCTAGATGCACAAGGAACTTTAAAATCTTGGCAGGATCTCTAAGAACAAGGGCTACGAGTAGACCAGTGGGCTTGCCTGCAAATTCAAAATAGATACAGTCAGGATAAGAAAAATTTCAGAATTTATGGTAAGCTACAATGGTAAGCTAATAAAATCTTATTAGGTCCAGATTAAAAAAAAAACAAATTCTATAATTATCTATTAGAGATAGAATTAGAAGAGGAAGTAGTCAAAGGCAACGATAGCTTGGAGTAGAAATATAGGACGTAGCATCACATTATCAGAATGGGAAAAGGTCACGATCAGGAATAATAAAATCACAAAATCAGCAACATATAAAGAAAATGCCTATAAAATGTTTTATAGATGGTACTACTCCCCTTCGAGAATAGTGAAGATGTCTCCTAACATGAATCCGAATTGCTGGAAATGTAAAAAGAAACACGGAACATTCTTTCATGTGTTGTGGTCCTGCACTGAAACCCAAAGATACTGGCGTAGAATAAAAAAATGGTTAGAGGAAATAATGACGGAGCAAATTGAATTAAAACCAGAATTCTTCCTATTAGGGATATTTAATAGACAACTTTCTAAAAAAGCTAAATATATAATATTGCACATTCTTACTGCAGCCAGATTAGCCTTTGCACAATGTTGGAAGCAAGCTGACATTCCAACAGAGGAAATGATCATTCAGAAAATAATAGCCTGTGCAGAGATGGATAAATTAACCCTAGCACTTAAGGATAAAGAATCATCAGAATATTATAAAAGCTGGCAATGTTGGTATGATTGGATAGAAAAAAAAATAGAAAATATATTAGTAAATATTGTTAAATTGTAATAGAGGTAGTAATTACACATTTGCAATAAGACTTATTTGTAAATATGACACCAATAATGATAACAAATAAGGAACCACAGACTGCTGATAATGGAATTGTTTGTTTTTACTCGTTTTCTTTTTCTTTTCCATTTTCTCCCTCTTTATGTTGTGTATGTGTTGTTTGTTATTTTAGTTGTATAATGAATAAAGTTTGCTTTTTTTAAAAAAAAAAAGACTGTCAACAGAAATATTACATTCCTGGTCAACACTTCTAGAAATATATAGTCAAGCATGTCATTTGCCTCCCATTCTAGCCCTAAGTCTGAGGTATTAAGCATTCATGTAAACATGTTCAAGGTGAGGTCCCATAGAGATCTCTGGGGAAGAACTGCTCCTGCCCTGGTCCTGCCAAAGATTACCTGAAAAATGCAATGAATGTCATCTCAGTTTTATGTCTTGGTCTGATTTCTGACTGAAAGAGATTTGTGTGCATACTATATGCATGTGTACCTTTGAGTGAGTATTGACTCCTGGCAATTGTTTCAACTATCCCCTAGGGCCTAGACGTTTTTGGGCAAGATTTTTCCAGAAGTGGTTTGTCCTTGCCTACTTTCTAGGGCAGAGAGAAAGTGACTGGCTCAAGATGGGACTAGAACTCACAGGCACCTGGTTTCTAGTTTGATGCCTTAACCCACTATACTACATCGGCTCAAAGGGGATCCAGATATGATTTTATTATCCCATTATCGTCCTAAATAATGTTTTCTTCTTTTTAATTATCACAGAAGCAGCGTTATATCTATTTTGTTGTGTACAAGGGATGCTACAGGTGTTTTGAGTTTGAACTCAGATGTACTCTCATCTCAGAACTCAGTATCAATAGGTACCTTATATGGTGTTTTTTTTTTTAATGCTTGATGTGAAAACATCTCAAAAACATCTTGAAAACAAAGCATCTGCCTTAAATTAATGTTGTTGCACTTTAACGTTGCTGCCATTTTCACAACACATTTGAGAAAGGCTAACCTTTGTTTGTTAAACAGCGCTGCCTCTTTATAAGTTTATTAACATAATCCTTCAGGGATGTGATAAAAGTATACCAAACTAAATTGGTAGCTTCTTTATTATCATATAAAATGAAACTGTTTAAACTGGACTGAAACGATTTTTAGATGGAAAGCATATTTAGAACTGGGTGGAGAAAGCTTTGTGTGGCAGAGTTTTTTTTTCTGCAATTCAAAATATAGCTAGATGGCTTTGTGAGTGTGTATTGATCTCCACAATTAGATGCTACTAGTACTACCATAGCTGCACTGAAAATGTTGAGATGACCTCTAGATGGTAACAAACAGTTCCAGAACCAGTGATGCTGCTAAATATTTCCATAATGGTTTGCTGGCTCCATTGATGCCACCACATTTTGTTACTAGTTACAGTAGAACAGCTGATTGGCACACTTGTGATAGCGACTCACTTCTGCTGTCCATTAGTTTGCAAAATTCCAGAAAATTTAACTATCAGTGTTTATAAATTGAGCCAGCTTCAGCACTCCACTGACCAGAATGCTCAGCTGTAAACTCTTGGATACTATCCTGTGATTTCCTTGGTTTTTTTTTTTTTTTTTTTGCAGCCCTGAGCTGGTTTCCAATGAATGTAAAAGTTTGTTCAGTGCTTGGTGTCTGTGAGTTGCTCTAGCAAAGGTTTTGTCCAAATAGAGATGCTGGGTATTTTTCTTCCAACTTCTATTGCTTTCTGAAATGCTCTGACAGCTGCAAGAAAGACAAATGTGCTTTCAGTTTTTGGCTTCAATTACCTGGGAGCTAGTCTTTTCACATGATCTATGTTTCAGTAGACTTGCATAGTACTGCCATGCTAGAATCTGGATAGCACAGCAAAGCAAATGATAAATGGCTGAACATACACTGTTGGTATGACATCTGAACATAAATTCCCTAAAGAGAAAAAACTGCTTAGGGAGTAAGATAGCGCATACATAGTCCAAAAGCAAAATTAAAAATTAAAAAAGGGGGGGACAGGAGAATACACTGGTGTAAACACAGTGTTTACATCATCATTCAAAGCAACTGCCTAGAAGAACCAGCCACATCCTTGGTTATATGGCTGGTTCTTCTAGGCAGTTGCTTTCTAAGTCCACTGATTCCGCCATAATTCCTTTTCACCTCAAAAAGGAATGAACCACTGTAGACTTTTTATTTGAAAGTAAAAGACAAGATAAGCTTTCCTAATCGAAGGGGCTGTAGTAATTAGCAGGGAGTTATTGTTTTGCTATCTTTGATTCTACCTTATCTCTTTGGTTCAATGACATCTAAATTGCAAAGTTAATAAACAAGTCGAAGCTGAAATATTTTCAATATTCTGATGGCACTTTTATCTTCAGCTTCAGTCTGTTTGAAATGATTGGAATGTGGCTCTAGGTGGAATCTAGGCTGAGGCAAGCAATATCAGTATGGTGCCAATCATTTTAAAAGTAACTACAGTCTTCCCAGACTCAGCTTAAGGCAACTTTCCCCCAAAGGCCTAAATCTGGCAATTACTGAAGCCAAAGTATAGTGTAATCATATTCTTTTGATTTAAATATCTGGACCTTTACCTTTAATGCCTGAGGATAGTTACAAATACCATAAAATAATGAATGTGATTTGATTAAATCATATAACCTAATCTGTGGACCTATGGCAGGATCTGCTGTTACTACATTTTCTAAAAACCTTAAACCACATTATTGTGATAATATAAGAAGGATGAAGGAACAAGATGATAATGTCAAAGATTCATGCAAAGAAGGGATAATTTAGTACAGGATGCTTTGTTTGAAAAAGAGGAACATTCCTTAGTCAGGGGTTCTCAACCTGTGGTCCATGGACCATTGCGGGGGTCATAATATCGACACAGAGGGTTCCAAAAGGCTTAAAGAAATGTTATGATTTAAATCCTGAGTTAAGTCTTGGGTATCCATGGCCATGGTTCATAAAGGGTTTTTAAAGGGGGTCTGTGGTGAAGAAAAGGTTGAGAACCACTGCTTTAGCTAATAAATAGTTCACTGACCATGAAGTAGAATCCTATTACATAAATACTTAGCTCCCACCCCCATATTTCTTCAGTGAAACACGCCATTAACTGTTTATTTTTGTTTCAGAAGAAAGTCATAAAAATACATTTTTCTAACTTACCTTCTGCAACTGTCACATAAGCAAATTTACTGCTTATCATTGAGTTTCCTTTCAACTGTAACTAAGCTGGTTACAATCTGTTTATAAGCACAGTAAAATTTCTCAGAATGTTCAGCACATTATTTATACTTAAGCAGACATGCCTGAAATGTTTGATGATCTGTTCTGTCAATAAAGCCTATCCGAAGATAAGACTGAGAAGCTGAAAGGAGAAAGCGAAATCTAAAACACAATTTTGAAAGCAAAAATGGAAAGCATTGAATACAAATTGCTGAAGAAATGTAAAACACATGCAAGAATCTATTAAATATGATCTGTCCACAAAACCATTTACAAGTCAAGCATCGCAATAAAAATGAATTACATTTTACTTATGCCATTCCCCTCATCTGGACAAACTGTGTGCTGTCAAAATTTCCGAGAATATATTGAATTGTGAACCTTCTGAACAGATTACTATTTACACATGAGCTTTCAGCCATAGATACTGGAGTCACTTACACAAATGTTTTGGCACCAAACATACTTGGAGAATTTTCTGCCGAAGCAAGAGGTGGGGGAAAATGCAATTTTATTTTCAAACAACTCAATATTATGGAGTGATAGTTGTTCCCTTAGGAATTTAACATCTTCAGATATCCAGATAGTGGCAGCAAGTCTGTTAATTTAAATAAGCCTTTTTTTTAAAAAAAACTGTCACTAGCTTGGGCCTTCAGTTATTTTATATTAAAGTATAAATATCAGAAACAAGGACAAGTTACTGCAGGTTGGGGAAAATGTGTCCAGAAATGCTGTAACACTAACTTTCATCACCCTTGACCTTATAAGGACTGCAAGATTTTAAGTCATAATCAACAAAGAAGTCTGGAGCAGCACAATTTCTACTTTTATTGTTTCCTCCATCAAGAAGGTATATTTCGTCAAGCAATTTTGAAGAGTAGAATAAAGGGACAAAATTGAAACTTGAGATTGACAGAAGCATAATCAGAGAATACTAATTTACTTTGAATAAATTTAAATCTCCAGGACCAAATGAAGCAGTTAATTGTTTGTCTGAACCTTCTTGTATTACTTAGACAATTTTGGAAAATGGATGACACACCCAATTACTGGAAGAGAGTATATATGGTCCAAATACCTCCAAAAAGAGAAACAAGAAGGATCCAAGGAATTCCTGACCAATTACTCTAACATCACTATCCAGGAGGTGTCTAGAGTAGGGGTGTCAAACTCGTGACCTGCGGGGCAGATGCGTCACATGCTGGCCACGCCCATCCTGTTTTAGCAAATGGAAAAAAGTCACAATATGTCACGTGATGACAATGTGATGACGTGAGTTTGACACCCCTGGTCTAGAGCATGTCGAGCTTCATCTGTAAGCATCTGGAAAACAATACAGTAATTTTCAGATACTGGCATAGATTTGTAAGCAAGTAACTCTTTAATCAATAATGGGAATTTTGTAGTCATAGCATTTAAACTTTGATTAAGTATTTGACAAAATACTTTGACATGGTAATTAGCAAGCTAGTTTAAAGTGGGCTAGGTGTCATGACAATTAAATGGATACATAGCTGCTTCAATACTTAGAAAAATTCTCATCAATTTGAAATGAGGTATTGGGTGTAATGCCACAAGGTTAATTCGCTATCAAATCTATCAAGTTAATTCACCATCTCATTGGATGAGAGAGATCCAGAAAATAAAAATAGCATTGAAAATGAACTGAAAAGATTAGAGCAATGAACTGATATTTAGGTAGAGAATGCTACTTTTGAACATTATATGAGAAGAATAATTGTTTAGAAAATGAATTGATATTATGATATGATATGACCTTAGAAAGGGCAAATCATAAGGAAATATAATGTTACTTTATTGAGGCCCCATGTAACATTCCAACTTTCTTACACTAGCTAATATAATTCATGTGAAATTAACTGTCAATGGATAATGAATATTGGCCATTTTATGTTTTGTTAATTTTCTTTCTTTTTGACTATGTAGACTGTTGAAGTTTATTTCTCAGTATTTTTAATGTCTGTTGTACTGGTCAATGACCATGTTAGTTATGCCATTAGTTATATTAGTGAACCAGTTATGCTATCCTCGTTTATCTGGATAAGCTATAAGTTCCTGGAAGAACCAAAGAGAATGTTTGTGTCTATAGCTTGATGGCTTTTGATTAAATGTATCCAAATCCAGAGCAAGGGATTCCTCGGCAGAGACTTCTTTAATATTTAAGCTGTTGAAGTGTTTATAGTTTATTCAGCTGCTGCCAGTTAGATGTTTATTTATCTTAATAAGAACATGGCTTCTCTCTCCCTCAGCCATGTATTTGCAATGCATATTTTATTTAAATACATCATCCTGAGAAAGCAATAAGGAGCTTGTTTGCATTCACATTAAGTGAAAGGCTGGAGAGGGGAATAGAGAAATGTTTCAAAGCTGAGAAGATAGAAAAGCAACTTCTGACTTC